>NC_043706.1:24481439-24598893 GCF_006229205.1 Suricata suricatta | reverse complement strand
CGCCCGACTCCTGCGCGCGAGCGCCCCCTCCAGCCGGGACGCGCCGCCGCCGCCACGCGATCCACGGGAGGGGGGCGGGGAACCGGGACACCCGGCTCCTGCCAGGCTGGAGGATCCCCCGCTTGTCCCCCCTCCGCGCTAAGCGAGGCGGAGGAGAAGCAGGAGCGTGCAGCAGCGGGCGCGGGTGGCCTGGGGGTCCCGGAAGAATCGGCGTGCGCGCCGAGCATGTGAACCGGGTTTTCTTCAAGGCTTGGCTCCCGAAACCTCAAGGGGCTTCCACCCACCTCCTGCGCCGGGTCTCGGTGACCTCTGTTTGCTTCAGAGGTGCCCGCTATCCCGCTGTCCACACCCCATTCCGGGTCCCGAGCCCAAGAGTAGCCAGCGTTCGAGAACAACCCCGTCGTACTTTTTAGGGGTTCAGATATGGTTGTTTTTTGTGTTCGCGGAGCAGCGTCAAGAATGCGCATTTGCCAATATCAGGTCGCTCGTCACCCGCAGCGTCGGGTCACCCGCGACCGACCGCGGCACCTACTCCCAAATCGCCATTTCTTCCCCACTCCAAGATGCATCCTGTGTTAAATACAATGCTAGAAGGATATATGACCAACACGAGTAATACTGTATACACAGAAACGTGGATGGTGATGGTATTCCCCATCCCCTCCCCAAGATTTCGAATTCACATTTCGAACGCCAAGTGCACAGGCGCACACATCTAAATTCATACACATGAAGACAAACCTCTCCCTCCTCTCCCGTGCTCCAGCGCGAACCTTGCCCAGCCAGCACTATATAAATAACACCAGCCCTGCGGCAAACGGCTCCATTAGCATATTTCCTCCTGCACCCGGGGCCTGGCAGAAATGAGAATAACGTGGCACCTTTCACCCCGGTGTCCGGGCATGTTGGAGATGTTTCACATTCTGATAAGTTTATTAATGGAAGTCTTAGAGCAATCCATTTCATATAGGATTTGGGGGGAAATGTGAAAGAAATGCTTTTGCTTCACAAAAGAATTCACTCTTAAGCTACAGATACGGAATGTATTAATTTGCATTTCCATTATTTACTTACATTTTTAACCTGCAGTTTTTTGTTGTTGTTGTTATTGTGGGCATTATGTGCTTCCTACTAAATTACTGGCACATCTGAGAGAATTATTTCTGAAGGCTGTTGGTGAGCTGGGTCTTGGGGCTGGGAGGAGGTCATGGACTTTCCTGAGTGGTGGAGAAGGGGAGATTAGATAACTGTAGGCCAAAGGGGCCCACAGGGCTGCAGAAGACACCAAACCTTGGGGAAATGGGTCTCAAAACCTGCACACATTTAAAGAGCTTTTGGGGGGTGATAGGGTACATTATATAGTAGTCATGATTTCTTTTCCAAGTTCTTATTAGTACCTGATTTTTTTTTTTCTCTCTTCCCCTCTCTCCATTAGAAGGGATTATAAATGTAAAGTGCTGACCATGCCTGGAACAGAAAAAGTGCTCAATAGTAGCTGTTTCTTATTACCACCACTATTACTATTGTGTAAAATCTACATTTTATTTCTGAATTTAAATATGATTTTACAGATATTTCTTTCCTTTTTAGTGGCTGATTTTTCCAGAAGCATTCTATTTTGTGATGGGCTCTGCCTCCGTAACCCAATGTCACAAGGATCCATTTGTTTTCCTGGAACTCATCACAAAATAAGCATTGCCAGTGATCTTGATGGTCATTCCAATCATAATAATAAATAATATTGAACTTTGTGGGTTAGTTTTCAAATACACACTCTCATTCAGTCCTCACAGGATCCCTAAGTGGTGGGTCTCCAAAATGAGGCTATAAAGGTCAAGTGTCTGTCAGATCAAAGTGTTGGCCCACAGCAGAGCCAAATAACTGGCTTTGAACCCAGATCGTCTGACCTAACATTCCAGGTGTCTCCATTTTAACACACAGGGGCAGATCATAATACCACAAAGACTTTGGGGGTTTTTTTGGTTTTAAAATTTTTTAAAAGATTTTATTCTTAAGTAATCTCTACACTCAAAGTGGGGCTCAAACTCAACCCTGAGATCAACAGTCACACCCTCCAACGACTGAGCCACCTAGGCGACCCAAGAGGAGTTTTCAGATATACTTGTTAATGTACATTTTTAGAGGGAGAAACCCTAACGCTGGGGAGAAGTTTCATTGCCATGTTATGACGAGTTTTTGTACCCAAAAGGCTGTAAAAATCCTCAAAGAGTACATTCTCAGAATTTGGAGGCACACTAGAAAATGGTACCCTCTAAAATTCAAGCTAAAAGGAACCAGTACAAAATGTTTGCAATTAGCCATCTGCAGTCCTGACCCAGCCCTGACTTAACGTGTAATTAAGTTCCTAATTAGATTAGAGGTTTCCCTAAATTTCTCTCAGAACAAGGTACTCCCCCCTCCAAATGGAGTCAAGAAGATTAAAAAGTAACTAATTTAAATTGCACTGGCCTTCATTAAGATGTCACTAATGACTTCACAGAGAAAGCTAGACTGCAAGGAGGAAGGGAGAACTTAACACTCTGATAACCTTCAGGGTGAGACCATAGGCTCACGGGCTAGTATGGGAAAGCCAGTCGGGGACCCACTTTATCCTCTTTTCACATTATCTTTTACTCTTCCGGGTGATAGCTCTTTCTAAGTATTAGTTCTCTCATTTACTTATTTATTTACTACCTCCTGCCTCTAGACCCGTACTTTGTATTTGTTCTCAGCTGTATTTCTGGTGCCTGACACAGTGCTTGGCCCATGCAGGGCACTCAATACACTGAGGACCCTCAATCTGCTGAGTAAATGAGGGTATCAAGTTATTATCACTGGATGATATTATCATCAAGGATCCTGCAACTCTGTTTACTGTGATTCTTAAGTCACCAAGCAACCTATTCTTATTTGCTCAATCTCTCATATACACTGCTCAGAACAGACAGCATGAGAATTCATTTGAACTTAACATTGATGTATTTTTTTAAATGTTTATTTTGGGAGAGAGAGCGAGAGAGCATGTGTGTGCATACTTATTTGAGCGGGGGGGGGGGGGGGGGGGGGAAGAGAGAGGGAGAGAGAGAATCCCAAGCAGGCTCTGGCTGTCAGCACAGAGCCCAATGTGGGGCTTGATCTCATGAATGGTGAAATGATAACCTGAGCCAAAATCAAGAGTAGAACGCTTCACTGATTGAGCCAACAGTGCCCCAACAATTATATTTCTTATTATAAATTATTGTCCTTAGTGGATTAGCTCCCAGTATGAAGTTCTTGTGCGCAGTTATCGGCTTGCAGATGATTGGCTTATAAGCCAAATGCAGCTCACAGACCACACACAATGTTTCCGAAAGAATAATGGTCAACGTTTGAAAATCAAGAGATTGAACATTGAACACACACACACACACACACACACACACAAAGACAACACAACAACATAGAAGAAGCTGAGGCCTTTGGATGCCCCCTTTTATAGGGCCATGCTTCCTCAGAGTATAGCAGATGGACAGGTATTCTTCTGTTCCCCCTCATTCCTGCCTGGCACACACTATACATGCATGTCATTTGTCTGGCCCCAAAAGCATCTGAGTTTATGACCCTAAACTTATATTAGTATCCTGAACTTACTCTTCTCCAATGTCAGAAAGAAAGCTACTGAACCCAAATGGAGTCACTTATGCTAGGGCATGTCACCAAACTGGGGCTTAAAACCTAACTTAATTGCACTTACAACCTCCTTCAGAAATGTAGTCTTAACTGGTCAGTCAAGAATTTTCTGGTCTGTACCCATAAGGTCATTTGTCACATGGGGCCTCTCCATCCCCCAAAGGAAGATGAAGTAATCTACACACTAAGACCTTTTTGTCCCTAAAAGAAGGTAACCTCACCTGAAAGATCTTTTTATTTGTTTACAACTTCATTGTTCTATCTTTAAAAACCTTTCCCTTTCTGTAGCCCTTTGGAGCTCTCATCTGTGAGCATGAATCTGATTCCCAATTCATAAGTGAATTAATAAAGCCAATTGATCTTTAAAATTTACTCTGTTGAACTTTTGTTATTTAACACTGTAAGAAAGCTGAGCCATTCACTCTTGCTTTAGAAAGCATGGTAAATAATCTCTGTTTGCAATTTCTTAAAAATTGAGAAAATAAATGAAAGCTACAACCTAATCATGAATACACTTGAACAATTTTATTTCTTTGGAAATAACAGGAGGAAAATGTTTTTAGTTTACTTCTAAAGTTGATAGAAATCTAATTTAATGTCCTTTGTAATTCTGTAAAAGTTAGTTCCAAGGAATTGGTGTCAGGGTTAATTAACTTATTATGTAGAATACTAGTTATAGCAAATGGAATTCACATTAGTTTTACTTGTACATTTTTTAAAAGCTTATTTATTTAAATAACCTCTACACCCAGCGTAGGGCTTGAATTCATGATCCAGAGATCAAGGGTCACATGCTCTTCTGACTAGCCAGCCAGGTGCCTCTGTATGTTCCTTTCTTAATTTATACTTGAAATATAGATAGATAGCACAGTGTGGAATAATATGTCTTTATATTTTTTCTTACTGTAGTTTGCTTTCTCTCTTTCAAATAATTGTTTGAAAAGTAAGTTATCTTGATTTTAGGGGGGTGGTTAGGAAAAAGTGATATGAAATTACTTCAAACTCTAAATGTGTATACTTGAACATTAGTTATATCATCCTTTGACTTTTAGAATGTTAACTCTGACTTTCTAACAAGGGATCTGACATTTACAAGACCTATCATAAACAAAAATGAAAAATCTACTTTTGTTCAGTGGCAGAGTAATAAAAATGTCACATAATCTATCCAAAGGAAAACTACAGGTAATATCTTAAGAAAAATTTACTCATTGAGTACAGCCAAATTCATCCTTCCTGATCAAAAGGCCAAGTAAAACAAATAACAAATGAAGATAAGGCTTCCTTGCAAAACTCTATTCAATTGTAAATGTGATTGATAAGGTCCAATTACTTTGAAAAGCATGGTCAAAATTTAATTTTGACGTCTTTAACTGAGTTTAAAAACAATTAGTATAAGAAATTGATCTATGTAAGAGTTACCTTAAGATGGTGAACGAGCAGCCATTTTGCTGTGGGTTGGAGAAAAACACCGAGCTCCGAAGACCCCCACCCCTCACCTGCAGACCTGGAATGTTCTGTGTTCTGCGCCAGTTTGAAAACAGCCAATCATGAAGCCCCAGCTTCCCATCACCCTGACAGAGGAGGCAACCTATCCCATCCCAACTCGTCCCTAAAGTGCCCTTATTTGGTGGTCTGCCCTCCCAGGACCCTACCGGAAGTCTTTCACCCATAAAATACCTCGCCCCTCCCATACCAGACGTGACTTCCCTGACTCCCCACTCCCGGAGTCACGGAACCTCGTCCGGGAATTGCGGATCCCGATAAAGGCTGTCTTGGCTCCATAACTTGGTCTCTTTCTTTCCTCTCATCTCTGCCTCCATCTATTAAGTCTTACATTTGGTGCCGAAACCAGGGAGGAGATAGCAGCTCAGCAGCTGGCTTCTAGTTGAGCTCTCTTCTTCCCGATTCGGGGATCTCGCCTTGGTGCCGAAATGGAAACTGCCCCGCCAGGCCGGGGCCCTCCTGCGGAGCTTCTGGTCCAGGATCCGAACTCTACCCCACCAACTAATTGGGTAAATTCCCCGATTATTCGAGCCTCCGTCGGGGATCCTGTCTGAAATCGTGGCCGAGTCAGGACAACCCCTCCGCCGTAGCCCCAGGGGCTACTCCTGCGGTATAGTCCCAGGGGCTGTATCCTCTCTGGCCTCCTGGGTTAGGGAGACGTCCCGACCCTAGGATGAGCCAACCCTCTGGTCAGACGCTCGAGCCTGAACACAGGGATGCCTACTTCAGTCCCGAGACTTTAGGCGGGATATTATGGGAACTTCCCAATCTAGGCCAGAACTAGCAAAACGAAAGCTCACCCCTTACAATGCCTTCTAAAGAACTTCTGGCTTCTTGATTACGCTGGTGACCTTTGCTGCAACCGCCAAATATGCCTCTGTATGGTTATATGGCCCCTCTACAAGATGGACCACCAATCCCAATGGCCCCCAGAAAGGTCTCTCGATTTCCAAATTCTTACCGATTTAGATAATTTCTGCAGAGGCAGGGAAAATGGAGCAAAATGCTATATGTTATGGCTTTTTGGGATCTGCGCTCTGGCCCTGACCTTTGTTCTTGGCTCGTGACCCACAACCCCTGCTCCCGGAGCCCCTCCCATCCCCCTCTCCCGTCTCTGATCCCCCTAGATGACCTTGCTGCCCCTCCTTCCTATAACCATATAACCTCCCTATAACTCTGGCGCTCGCTCTCCCTTCCCCACCACCCGCTCCTCCGGCATCTCCTCTTCCTCCAAGCCCCGCCCTTCCCGCCAAGTCTGCCCCTCCCACACCTCCTATCACTACTCTTACCAACACTCACCAACAGCCTTAAAATGCCCCTGCGCCGGCCATCTCACCTTTCAGGGAAGTGGCAGGCGCAGAGGGGCTTGTTAGACTTCATGTGCCCTTTCCCTACAAGATCTGTTGGCCATAGAAAAGTGCTTGGGGTCATTCTCCTCAGACCCCCTCACAATACATTAAGGAATTCCAATATTTGGCCCAAGCATATGATCTCGCCTGGCATGATAGCCATGTAATCCTGACCTCTACCTTAACCTCAGAGGAAAGGAAACGAGTCCAGATAGCTGCTCGCGACCACACAGACCAGATTCACATTACCAATCCCACAATACCTATTGGGGCAAAGGCCATACCGGCAGCCGCCCCTCATTGGGATTACCAGCAGCAGGGAACTGGCCACAGACGACGGGATCAGATGACCCAATGCTTGTTGGCAGGCATGCGAGCAGCCTCAAATAAGTCTGTTAATTTTAATAAGCTCCCAGAAATTATCCAAGAGCCCCATGAGAACCCGCAGCACGGTGTAAGGCTGTCCTCTCACTCTCGGTTTTGCCTCCACTGGCCAGAAGGCCTGTTTCCCATGTTCTTTGTCCTAGTTTTGTTGATTGTGTTGTCTTGGTTTGGTTGGACTGACACTATGGGACAGACTCAGACTACCCCTTGACTTTAATCTCAGACCATTTCAAGGACGTTAGGGAAAGAGCTGACAGATTTAGGCTCAAAGCAAAAAGAGAAGGTCTTTGTCTTTTGCAGGAATGAATGGCCAGCCTTCAACGTTGGAAGGCCGGAAGATGAAACCCTCACCCTCACCTTCATTAAAACCCTTTCTTTCTCCTAGGATTCGACCGCCACCCGAGAAACTGAGAGACAATGCCATGCTGCCTGTCTTTACCCCGAGGCCCCTCCCCCTCCTTAAATGCATCTTAAATAACTTCTCTGGTTTCAGGAAAAGAGGAAAGAACTATGGCTTTAACCTAAAGCTATCCTGACTGCGGACACACTGCCAGGGACTGGCCGACATTCTCCTATAACCCCCAGAGGGCTCCTATAATCTTAACCTTGCCTCTTCTGCCTTCCCCTCCCACTCTGTTTCTGTACCTACTTGGGTGTGATATGCCTCATTGTCTTCCTCCCAGCCTTAGGGGCTAAGAGCAAAAGGCACTTCCAGGGACATCTAGGTCTTGGGAGCCCGGAAGACACTCTTGTCTTTCCTTCCACCTTGGAAATGGCCTCACCTGTCTAAACCTCCGGAGGTAAACTAGTTTATCATCTAAATTTTGAATGCACATGTGCAATGGTTGATTCCAGGATTGGGGAAGGAAATATACAAGAGATGAGCTCAGGGAACCTCAGAGTAAGGAAATGCTGAAACCACCCCCGATATGATAGGGTTGTGTCACAGAAGCGAACTGAAAGAGCTAATTTGAACAACAAAATAAAGTAGTATTGGATAATAACCCCAAGTATAAAGTAACTATTTATGAATCCATACTGAATAAAGAAATGATTCAATAAAAAAAGAAATGGGAAGAAGAGACAAATCTTCCATGCAGAAGAATTCCAAATAATGCATGTAGATCCATGGCCTCAAGGTGGTGGAGTATAGCTCTCAAGTGTGGGCTGTACAGAGCATTTCTTTCCAAAGAGGAGAGTATGAAAGAGAAGAGGGGAAAGAGAAAAAAAAGCTACCTTGGAGAAACCTGATACTCACTACCTCAGCTAGGTGACCAAGGTCAACATCAAGAGTGATAAGACATGTTGATAACATGTAGCCACCACATGCTGTGATAAGAATGGCCTTTACCTCTGTGATCTTCTTCCCCAAAACCCATAACCCCAGTTTAACCACGAGGAGAACGTCAGACAAATTCCAATGGTGGAGCATTCTAGAAAATACCTAAACTGTCCGGGTGACCAAAACCAGGGAAAATTTGAGAGATTGTCGTAGCCAAGAGGAGGCTAAGGAACCAAGATGATCCAAGTGTAATGTGGCATTCTGGATGGGATCCTGGAACAGAAAAAGGACATTGGATAAACACTAAGAAAATCTGAACTATAGGCTTCAATTAATAAAAATGTATCAATATTGGTTCATTAGTTGTGACAAATGTCAGATGTCAAGAATAAGAGAAATCAGATGTGTGGTATATGGCAAACGTCTTTACTATCTTTGCAACTTTTTCTAGAAGTCTAAAACTATTCTCAAAGAAAAACTTTTTTTTTTAGAAAAAGGTGATTTAACAGTTTTTTCAAATATTAATATTTCATTTAAGTGTAAATCAGTAATTTTGCTCTGTATAGGTTCTAGCTCTGTGATGATATTTTTAATCAAGTAAAGTTTTAATGGTTTGTAACCCAAAGTTGATGGGGGAGCTAAAGAAAATGTAAATAATTGAAAAATAAATGCTAATGAAATCTTGTTATAGTAACAAATTTTTAAAAATACTCCAAAATGTTAAAAGATGCTATCAGTGAGGTGCCTGGGTGGCCCATCGGATAAGTGTCAGACTACAGCTCAGGTCATGATCTCACAGCTTGTGGGTTTGAGCCCTGAGCCGGGGTCTGTGCTGACATCTCATAGCCTGGCCTGTCTTAGGATTCTGTGTCTCCCTCTCTCTGTCCCCTCCTCGGCTCACTCTCTGTCTCTCTCAAAAATAAACATTTAACAAAAAAGATGCCGTCAGCAAATTCTGTCACCTGTGGTCCAGGCTCTGGTCTGAAAGGCCACCAAGCCAGGATGAGCCACAAGGCCCATCGGAGAAACTTGGCAACTATAACTTGATTTGAATTGCCCTTTCATTTGAGTTACGTTTCCATATTTTGTGATGTTTTCATCGTAGACAGAGAAATGCACTTAAACCAAGTGTTCCTTTAATTTCTCAGAGATGTTTTCCTCCTGTCTTGTTAACCTCCTCAAGATTCCATTTCTTTAAAGTTAACACAGGACTTTTAGGGAGGCTGCAAAATACACGGGTATGGAATAAGTAGCACATGGTCAGGTAATGTAATAGAGCAGCCAGAGCCTCCAGACTGATGGTCTTTGACAGTCTTTTTATCAGCTGGGAAATGCTAGGAGTATAAATCTAAGGACATTCAAGTAAAACTCCATTTTCTATATATGTCCCTAAAGGGAAGGGGCCCCTGGTTTATTATATCTCAGCAGCCCCACTGCCTATCACAGGGCTTGGCACTCCACAAATATTTGGGGAATGAATGAGTGAACGATGAGATGACATAGGATTGTGTCAGAGAGAGAAGACAGAACAGTGTGTTCCCAACTGAAGGGACAGCGGGAACGAAAGTACAAAAGAAGTAGCAAGAATCGCATATTTGGAAAATTTTCTGGATCTCATGGCACTTCCATAATATGATTTAGTATTATAGTATTTATAGAATAAAATTTGATGATACTCTTAAATATAAACATGAGTCTTGAAAGAAAGTTAAGAAAATCCTAGGGAAATTAGAATTTTATTGAGTGTATATATATTTTTTTAAATGTTTTTTATTTATTTTTGATAGAGAAGAGCATGAGAGGGGGAGGGGCAGAGAGAGAAGGAGACACAGAACCAGAAGCAGGCTCCAGGCTCTGAGCTAGCTGTCAGCACAGAGCCCGACGCGGGGCTCGAACCCACGAACGCAAGATCTGACCTGAGCCGAAGTCGGAGGCTTCACCGACTGAGCCACCCAGGCACCCCTATTGAGGTATATTTTACATAGACACATTTCCAATGTACACTTTCATGATGTATATACTTGGTGAGACCATCACCCCAATCAAAATACAAAACATTGCATTCCCCCGAAAAAGTTTTGTTGCACTTTTATGCAACCAATCTCCCCATCCCACACACGATCCTAAGCAACTACTGATCTCCTTTCTTTCACTATAGTTTTTTCTGTTCTAGAATTTATAATAAATGGAAGTGTATAGCATGTACTCTCTTGTGTCTAGTTTATTTTTTTATTATTTTTTTAATTTTAGAGAGAGTGCAAGCAGGAGAGAGGAATAGATAGAGAGAGGAAGAATGTTAAGCAGGCTCCATGGTCAGTGCAGAGCCTGATGTGGGGCTCAATCCCACAACCCTGGGGTCATGACCTGAGCTAAAATCAAGAGTCAGATGCCCAGTCTACTGAGTCACTCAAATGCCTCGTGTCTAGCTTCTTTTACTCAGCATGATGCTTATGAGGTTTGCCCACATGTTGCATGTATCAGTGTTTTACTCCTTTTTATTTTTGCTGAGTAGTGTTCCTTTGCGTACCTATGCTAGAACTTGTTATTCGTTCTCTGTTAATGGATATTTGGGTTGTTTCCAGTTTGGGGCTACTTGGAATAAAGCTTCTATGAACCTTCATAAATGGGTCCTCATGTAGACATATGTTTTAATTTCTCTTGGATAAATATCCAGGAGTAGGATTGGTGGCTTGTACAGTAAGTCGTGTCTTACTTTTTGAAAATGATACCTTGGAGGTCATCAGTCCACAAAAATTGTCCTTATGGCCACTAAACAAAGAACCCAGGGCTGGAGAGGACATCATCTGAGCCAGCATGGGCTAGCTTACCTGTTTATGAAATTAGAATAATGCTTGTATTCTTTGAGGACACAAGTAACAATGAAGAGATCCCACAGAATATACTGGTCAGTGAGTCTAATGTTAAAATGAATTCTTTACATATCCTTATCTTAAAAGTTGACTTATTTTAGATTGCAGCATACTAGGCTGTCAGCATACTTACTTATAAAGCAAAAAAAAAAAAAAACCTGTAAGAAATTACCAATATTGTAAGGGCATTAGAATTTTTTTATACACAAACTAGAAACCCCAAAGCAAACTGACTTATGCAAAAAAGGGACTTTATAAGCTTATGTAACCAGAAAGACCAAGGATTGTATGGCTTTACACATGACTGAATCATTGTCTGTTTCCACATCTTGGATTTGTTTTCCTTCTCTGTAACCATCCTTCTCAGGCTCAGTGTGGTGTTTCTTCTCAACTTGGCAGCTCTGACAGAAAGAGAAGGGCTTTCTCCTACAAGCTCCCACAATATCACAACCAGTATCATTGGCTGGGTCAGTACTATTTTGACCCTATCACTGTGGTCCCCAGCCTGTGATGCTCTGATTGGCCAGGCTTAGTCACATGTCATGGAGGCAGCCATAGCCAAGTCTGAACCATGATGATTGAAAGTGAAATAGAGTTTCCCAGGCACAGTTACCAAAAGGACGTTGTTCCTGTTAGAAATTATGTGCAAATTTTAGATTTTTAAATATATAGATGTTACTGTTTGTTCCTAAGCTGAGACAGAAAGTAGGTGTGTTGTTACTTATAGACTGTCAGGAAAGCCTCCTTTTCAGGACAACTCAGGAAAAAAATTAGAGGGAACTGCTACCACAAAACACCAAAGACTCCAAGTTAAACCCTATCATTCATAAAGCAAGTATGGGAGAACTATTTACATGGCCCATCATTAGGTGATTGGGATGCTGGACCTTCCAAAGCCCCCCTGGCTAAGACGTCTGTGGGGATGATGTCAGTGTTTTGTTCAGTCCCCTCAGGGCCCTTTTAACTATTTTTGGAGGTCTGGGGGTTGGAGAAAAGGAGGTCAGCTTTAAGTGGCTTTTACTTCTATCAGGCTCTAACTCAGACTTACTTCCAAAGCATTGCTCTGGGATCAGTGAAGATGATTTTTCGGGAGAGCAGGAAATTCCCTGGGGGTTTAGTTCCCCCCTTAACCTGTGACGGGTGAGTGTGGGACAACCAAAGCCCCAGTTCTCTTGCTTGCTTCCTTGCCCACGAAGCCCCATTTCAGGGTCTACTTCTAGACATCAAAGCCTAAGTACCTGAGGATAAAAGTTTCAAGAGCAAAGAAACACTTGGTAAGATCTTGTGGAGAAAACAGCATCTGAGGTCAGACTTCCTGATTATTTGTTCAGACCTCACCCTTCTGGTTGAACAAATCCTGTCACATCTGTGAGCCTTGCTTTCTTCATCCATAAAATGGGAAGCATCATAATACCCGCCTCACCCACCTATCACTCAGGGTTGCTGTGAGGAACAAATGACCATATGAACAAAGAGGACTTGCAAATGTAAACAGTTACACAAACATCCAGTATTATTTAAGTGCTATCAGAGGCAGTCATGTTGACCCCAACCACCTGAGATAGCTATACTGAGTTTATCTGATTGTTCATTACCACAAATTGAGGTAGGATTTCAATATCAATCAAATAGAGAAAAGAGGTTGGAATCCCCAGTGGACATTTCATTCCATTAGCTCTGCTAAATAATTCTACAGTAGAGTCAGACAGACACAGCATTGAAGTTCACTGCGTGTGGTCAGAGTTCCTGGTAGTGAATGTTTACTGGCTCAGGCCTTTGTGTATTGTTCTAAATTCCCAGTTGCCTCACTTAGTTCAGGGGCAGGCGAGCCTGTCCTCCATTTTGTCTACTAGGCTAAATAAATATCATGAAGAGTGGAGAACCATCACACTGTGGACAGGGTCTCCTCCTTCTGACCCAGCCTGTGCTAGGAGCAGCCTCTGTTTCCTGCCCCTGATTATATCCACTAGGCAGATCTGATGCTAGGTTCTGGCCTTACCTCATCCTGCTTGCCTCATCTTGCCACGAACACATTGCTCTACATCTTTGAAGGAACCAGAAATCTGACATGTTCCTAGTAATCTTAATAATGATCATAGCTTCCATTTCTTGAGTCCTTGAACACCTTTCCATACACATGTTACCTCACTTAAAATGCCCTGCACACTTATGAAGGAAACACCATTGCATCATTTTGGAATGAGGAAAGCAAGTTTAATTAATTAGGTTATTTTGAGAGAGAGAGAGAGAGAGAGAGAGAGAGAGAGAGAGGGAGTGCACAAGTTGGGGAGGTGCAGAGAGAGAGGGGGAAAGAGAGAATCCCAAGCAGGTTCCACACTGTCAGTGCAGAGCCCAATGTGAGGCTCGATCACAAGCCTCACGAACCATGAGATCATGACCCAAGCCAAAATCAAGAGTCAGATGCTTAAAGGATTAAGCCACCTAGGTGAATGGGGAAGCAAGTTTTAAAGACATCAAGTAGCTTGCCCAAGGTCACACAGTATCAGAACCAGGATTCAACCTCATGGCGGAGGTCTACAGTCTACTACAGTAGCCACCTGCCCTTCACCCCACCCCAACCACCCCCTCCCCCCACTCTGGTAGGAGAAAGCTCCACAATGCAGGGATTTGTGGTTTCCTCATTTCTGTGATTCGGTTGGGTGAATGTCCAGATCTGACAGGGCTCATCTCTAGCCCAAGGGCTGCTTCCCCTTCCTCCCCCATCTTCTCAGCAGAAAGTCACACCTAGTGGGCTTCCTTGACCCCTGTGAGTGCCCTTGCTTCTGGAACCAGTTTCCTCTCTGCTCTAACACGTAAGTGACCTTCACTTCTCGATCCTCACGCCATTACTGTCACCCACTGCCCTCCCTGGAGACATCTCTGAGCCCTTTAAGCGTTCCAGGAATTGTTTACCTAGTCAAGGGGAGAATTTCAGCATTAACCTTCAGTCAATGAACAAAAGAGAACTCAAGACAGTGAGGTCCTCTTTTAAATTTGCCTGATTCTCTTGTTCCAGGTTCAGAAATATTCTCCCACTGAAAAACCTCTGGAGTATAAAAGTCTGTCTCTCCCTCTCCATCTTCATTGTGTGAGATGCTCTGAAAAATCCCACTGTTGCAAATGGAACTAACCAGAAGCATAGGTGAAGTACTTCAGTCCCTCACCTGACCTTCAGTCAGGACTCATCTCCTGGACTGGAGCCAGAGCTCATTTGAGTCCTCAGGGGAGCAGAGCATACCTCTCGATATCCTGGGGAAAACGCTCTGCAGAAAAGATCCAAAAAAGGAGACTCTAAACTCTATTACCTGTGAACCTATAATTTGTTTTTGCCTTTTCCCCCCACCTAATTCATTTATAAATGCCTGGCATCAGATGAGACTTTTATGTACAGAAACAGCTCATTTTTAAATGAGCAGACCTGAATGTGTACATATGAATCTCCTTCCTCTTCAACAGAGGACAAGAGTCTTATGAAAAAGGTGCAGCCATTGTTCACACCTTTTTTGGGCCCCTTTTCTTGAAATTGCATTGGGAGTCTGCAACACATCCTTTTGAATATTTTCTCTTGTGATTTTTTTTTTATGCTCTTGACTTTAAGTAGCTAAAGTCAATTGAAACCAAGTTTAATGATTAGACCAAGAAATATCATTTGGGGCTAAAAATGATCTGTGAGTATAGAATAAGGAGGAAGAAAGTCCTTTGTTGTCCTTAAGGTGGCTCTGACAATAATGGTTTTCTTCTGAGGCACAGGCAAGCTTTTCAGGGGAGGCGCCCTCACCTTGGTAAACAGGCATCTGGGGATCAGGCTCTGGCTAGCTGCTGAAGAGCCTTCCTTCTGTCCCACCTCACAATACCACCCCTTTTTGATCTTTGCCCACTGTTTATCCTTCACATTTTCATTTGATGAGACTGACAAATGTCTGAACCCTGAGGGGAATTGGTGAAGAATTTAAATCCTTCCTTGCAAGTATGTCCTCTACATACAGGTATGTGTGATATTTGTTATTACTGATTACTGGGATGGGCCTCACTTTCTAACTGCGGGAAGATAAAAGGATAGAATACAAAGTCCTGTTCCTCTGTGTTCTCTTTTCCCCACTTTTTGTTTTTCTCCTTTCAAAGGAGTAAACATGTGATGGGTGCCCGGTTCACATTCCACCACCTAGTTAAATCTTTGAAATCTTGTTGATGGCGATTTGGCAAGTTTCAACACCAAGCAGGGTAAAAAGCTAATCAGCTGCTTGAGCCCTTTAGGGAAACTAATTCAGGTGGCTCCCCTTCCTCTTCTGGTCTCCATCAGAGGTCTCTCATTTTCTCTTTTAATATTGATTGCTCTTTCCCTTCTGGAAGTGTCTACACTGGAATTCGGCCTCACAGTTTGAAGTTCTGTGTTGCTAAGTGATGCTGTTTTGCAGTAAACACAAGTGTGAACTCACACTTAGTAAGGCCTTCCTGTAGCTCTGCAAACAGCCACTTGTGCTTATGCCCAAGGAGGACATTCTTTTCATTTGTTTCAAGAGCTGCTGTCAGGTGGCCACCAATGGCGGCCGGTCAAAATATAAGAGGGGAAGAAGCAGACTGTTCAGGGCTGAGCTTGCTGCTGTATTTGTTAGTGCACCCAATCTGGTTTTCTTCCAAGACAATAATAACACTACTACTACTACTACTAATAATAATAATAACAATCTCTCCCTCTCTCAGGCAGGAAATGCAGTTTTTGAAGGATAACAAATAATGGAGCTAAATGGCCCCTTTAGTCATCTACCTTAAGCCTCCTTTTCTGGGAGAGGAAACTGAGGCCCCAGAGAAATTGCATCATTTGACTTAAATCAGAGTTCATCACAGGTCTGCCTGGGACTAGAGCTCAGGTTTTCTGATTCCCAGTACTACATCCTTGATACTGCCTTTCTGGAAACTGACTTATGTAGAGTATCTTGTGATCGGTGATAATGCCATCGACATACAATCAACAGAGCGTTTTCCCCTTCAGCAGAAACGATGGATTTATACCGATGATTCTCCTATGTCATCCCTCTTTAAACAAATAACTTGTATGTATTAAAATAGACTCTCTCTGAGTTCCTCCTGAGACTTCAAGCTCTATGAAGACCCAAGGGTGCCTGCTTCATATCCTGTGCTTAGCAGGGGATCAGTAAATGGTGAGTGGATGGCGAAACCAGCTAACGCACAAAGGACTGCATCGACTCCACCATTAGGGCTAATGAATTTAAACAGCCACAGATGGAAGTAAGTACCAGCGTATTTACCTCTATTATTTTGATGAAGATGGCTTATTTTAAGACATCAATGCAATAGTTAAAGTAAATCCAAATACAAAATAAAATGTTACTCATCTGAAGTTTCACTGTATCTCCACATTTTTAATTATACGAGTCTTGGAAAGAAAGGCTATCCTCTTTCATGAATTCTGCCTTGCTTGAAATTTCTGCCCTTCTCAAAATTTGTCTTTTTCAATCAACCTCTGACCTCACTCTGATTCTAGGAAGAGCTGACTTATGTCCCCAGGGAATCATTTCACAAACATCTGAGAACACCACGCAAACAAGGCAACAAATAGACCAGGCTCCATGACTCAGCTAACTTAGAGCCACACAAGTCGGTGGTTTCTTTGGGGGGCCTTCCGGAGGTGCAGGGCTTCAGTGGAGAAGGAAACTCTTTTTCACTTTCTGGCAACAGTGAAAGAGCTTTGTGAAGCTGAAAACAGTGCAAATTGTCATTATTACATTAGTACTACTCTTATACTAATGTGCTCACAGATCTGATGACTGTCAGGAGAGATGAGTATTCCTGGGAGGTGGTCAGAAGGGCTTGGGGTCACCCATTGGGAGGGGTGGTCATTGGACTTTTTTTTGAGGCAAATGAGCACCAACCTGGGGGTATTGAACCTCAGGATCTGGATTTGTACATCCCCGGAGTCTTATCCTGTCTTTTGATACCTTTGAACATTACATGTTATTGTTTTTTTAAAATGTTTATTCATTTTTTGAGAGAGAGAGAGACAGAGCATGAGCAGGGGAGGGGCAGAGAGAGAAGGAGACACAGAATCTGAAGGAGGCTGACAGCTCAGAGCCTGACATGGGGTTCAAACTCGTGGAACTTAAGATCATGACCTGAGTCTAAGGAAGATTCTCAAGCCACAGAGCTGGCCAGGCGCCCCTTACAAGTTTTTAATGCTTAAATCATGTAGTTATTAGATGGTGCTTATAAATAGAATAAAAGATTTCTACTGCTTTCTGACTGCGACCAAGGACCTTTTTATGTATCTTGAGGTGGGGGCAGGAGGGAGGAGCCACTTAACAAAATGTTGTTTGAGCCAGGCAACAGAAGCCAGGGCTCACTCCTTACTCAGCCCACATCCCTCCTTCATGATTGTCTGTGACTGATTCTAAGTGTTGGTTTTAGTGGTGACTTCGTGCTTTCCAGACTTATAGGTGGAAACTGTGGGATTAAATCAAATGTAAGATACTTTATTAGCTGGTGATAGTAAACGTTATTAGGTGGTCATGCTTTTCATGGGGTTTCTGGGATTATTTTCATGGCAAGAGAAATTAGGTTGCTGCCAAAGGAGTCATATGGTGGGAATGTCCACAGATACATTTTTGTTAAATGACACTGTGGAAAACTCTGATGCAAGGTAAGGCTATCCTGCACAGCCTTTTAGACTTTCCTTGGAATTTGTAGATACTGAAATTACAAACTTAAATTATGGGCATTTATCTGGGGAGAAGATCCACATCTTTCATCAGGTTTTCAAATGGGGCCCAGACTTCTGGAAAGATTCAGAGTTCCAGAAGTAGAGACATTTAAAAAAATTTTTTTAATAGTTTATTGTCAAATTGGTTTCCATATAACACCCAGTGCTCTTCCCCACAAGTGCCCCCCTCCATTACCACCACCTCCCTTTCCCCTCAACCTCCCCCTTCAACCCTCAGTTGGCTTTCAGTATTCAATAGTCTCTCAGGTTTTGTGTCCCTCTCTCTCCCCAACTCTCTTTCCCTCTTCCCCTCCCCCTGGTCCTCCATTAGGTTTCTCCTGTTCTCCTGTTAGACCTATGAGTGCAAACACATGGTATCTGTCCTTCTCCACCTGACTTATTTCACTCATCATCGGGGAAATACAAATCAAAACCACACTGAGATACCACCTCACACCAGTCAGAGTGGCTAAAATGAACAAGTCAAGAGACTAGAGATGCTGGCGAGGGTGTGGAGAGACGGGCACCTCCTACACTGTTGGTGGGAATGTAAACTGGTGCAGCCACTCTGGAGAACAGTGTGGAGGTTCCTCAAAAAACTATCAATAGAATTCCCCTATGACCCAGAAATAGCACTGCTAGAGATTTATCCAAGGGATACAGAAGTAGAGACATTTTTAACACCATTTTACTAAGGTTTGCCATTAAAAACCAAACTGAAACAAGACAAAACAACCCCACAAAAAACTCCAGCACTTTGCTACAAAATTTTAAGCATGCACGGTTTCTTAAATGCTGTAAATTTAAAAGCTGATTTAATTTATTTTAGATTAGAAACCTAAAAAGGTGGTAAGACATTGACTCCATGTATTAAAGTGCTCTAGAACCAGACATTCCTATCCCTTGGATGAACAGTTTTAACATGGGTGATGCCAATTGTGGCTAAAAATGTGGTTTTTGTGGATTCATAGAACATTCCTTGAGTTTATGCCATATGCCATATACTGTGAAAAGGATGATGGTCCAAAGGCTCATAATGAGACTAACAAGGAATTCGCAGTCCAGTTAGCAAATGACGATAATGCTGCAGGTTTTGAGAAAACAACTCTTGACCTACACAGGAGTTCAAGGAAACCTTAGAACAGGCAATCATGAACGACATCCAGATTAGAGGTTTAGCAGTTGGCTGGTGATAGGGGCAGCAGGCAGGAGGGATTGTGGCAGGAGCCATTTCCTGGAGGTGGCTCAGAATTTAGTCTACGCTAGGAATCACTTGGGGCTTGTCAAAATGCAGATTCTGAATCTTTGGGTCCAGGTGAGACCTGAGATCTGCATTTTCAAGAAGCTGCTAGTGATCAATGTTGATCATCCCCATTTTGAATCTCAAGGGGAGGAAAAGAGGGGTACCAGGGTGTTTTTAAAGGGACCAGCAAGTAGCTCAGGGTGGCTGGGGCTCAAAAAGGGCTTAGGGTGGCTTTGCTGCAGATGCCCGGAAGAGCCTCTCTTTCTGAAATATTCCAAACTTGTAGAAAAGTACAGAGAATGATAAAACATGTGCCATACAGACCTTACACATGCTGGCATACCTACCTTGTGGTTTTTAGAGATTCCTTTGATATTCCTTTCACTTCCTCCACATCCTGCCCTTTACCCTCCTGTCAGCAGCCCCTCTTCTGATCCTGGGGTCTCATTTTTTCCATCTGTGCTTTTAGGTTTTTACATGTGTATTTGCAAATAATCAATATTTACTGCGGTTTGTATTTTAGATCTGTAACACTTCATACAGTTTTCTGCACCTTATGTTTTTATTCAATTCTATGTTTTTCAAATTTGTCCTGCTTGATACTTGGAGATCTAGTACACTTATTTTGAACTGCTATTTTAGTATTATTTGTATAAACTTATTACAATCATTCATTCATTTCCCTACTGATGAAGATTTGGGTTGTTTACCCCCCGCCCCCCAAGCTGTTCATTCCTAAAAACAATGATTTTGAGGGATTTTTGCATATACTGTCACTTATGAGCATTGTTAATGTTTTCTCCAAGTCTCTGGCTTATTTTGTTGCTGGTATTGGTTTCAACTTTACTTACAGTGCCTTTTGTTTGATCAAAGTATTAAATTTTAATGTAGTCCAATTTGTCAACCCTTTTCTGTTGTTGTTTGTGCTTTTTTAGAACTTGTTTAAGAAATAGTAAAGTTATGTTCTGTAATTTAGGATTTTGCAAACAATAGTCAGTTGAGTAGAGTTAATACAACTCTGTGGGTAAACATGACTGTGATTTTCTTAACTATTTTCTGAACTAATAGTCCAATAATGTCTCTTCACAATAGTTTCTGCATAGATGTAGTTTTACTTGGTCTGTTTCTCTAAGAGGCTGGTAAGTTCTTCTCAGTGGGAATGAAGGCAAGTCCTGATGCTGTCCATCTTATTTCTTAATTTTGCTTTTTAAGTGTGCTGCCCACTTCTGGAGTCTCTGGCTGGTACTCATTCAGGTGGGAAAACTCCCTAACTCTTTCAGAATCTTCAGCTCCTGCCCCACTTGGGTTCGATAACCTACTAGAATGACTCACGGAACTCAGGAAAGCACAATACCTACAATTAAAGTTTTATTATAAAGTATATGACTCAGAAGCAGCCACATGGAAGAGATGCATAGGGCAAGGTCTGTGGAGGTCCCAAGTACAGGCACTTCTGTTCTCATGGAGATGGGGTGAGCCACCCTTCCAATGCACCAGTACGTTCACCAGATGGTCCCCTGGGCCTTATTATTCAGAATTTCTGTGGAGGTTTCATTACTTCAACCCAATTGATTAAGTCATTGGCCATTGATGGTTGAACTCAACCTTGAGGGTCTCTCTTCTCCAGGAGGTCAGAGAGTGGGGCTGAAAGTTCCAGTCTTCTAATCATGTGGTGGTTCCTCTGTGGACCAGAACCATCCTAAAGCTGTCTAAGGGCCCACCAATAGTTGCCTCATTAGCATAAACTCAGGTATGGTCATAAAGGGCTTGTTATAAATAACAAAAGACATGTCTATCACTCAGGAAATGCTAAGAATTTTATTTATTTATTTATTTTTAAAGGTTTATTTATTTTGAGGGAGAGAGAGAGACAGAGTGCAAGCAGGGGAGGGGCAGAGAGAGAGGAAGACACAAAATCTGAAGCAGGTTCCAGGCTCTGAGCTGTCAGTGCAGAGCCTGACATGGGGCTTGAACTCAGGAACCACGAGATCATGACCTGAGCCGAAGTCAGACACTTAACTGACTGAGTCTCCCAGGTGCCCCAAGTAAGTGCTAAGAATTTTAGAATCTCTGTGTCAAGAACTTGGGACAAAGACCAAATACATTTTTTTAAGTTTATTTGTTTATCTTGAGGGAGAAGGGGCAGAGAGAGAGGGAGAGAAGGTCTAGCAGGCTCCATGCTGTCAGCATAGAGCCCAACATGGGGCCCAAACTCATGAACTGTGAGATCATGACCTGAGCAGAGATCAAGAGTTGGATGTTTAACCGACTGAGCCACCCAAGCCCCCCACCTATATACTCCAACTTCCGGCAGATGTGAGGGCCATCCTCGGTACTTGCATGTACACGTACTATCACGTTTGTGATACCACACTGCAGCATCCTGTACACCTACTTGTGTTCCTTGTGTTCTTCTCTAAATTGTAGACTCCTTGAGGCAGAAACATGTCCTATTCTCCCCTGTATTCCCAACATTCTAGCCCAGCACCTGGCCCATAATGCTGTCAATCATTCTTTCTATTAGTGAATGGTTCCATTCCTCATTCTGGGCGTCCATTCAGTCAGTATCTCCTATGTAAGAGGTCGCCCTAAGTGCTGGGTGAATAAATTCACTGCTAGCTAGGTCCAGACACTCCAGGGGGCTTGGATTTCCGCTTGGAGTAGACAGAAGGACTGCCCACGTTCATCCACATTCCTGCCATACCTTGGACTTGCTTTGGAAGCAGCACGGGTCTCCTTCACAGACACAGAGACGACCTGCAGCAGTGACAACCTCACCATGGCTCTGGCTGGGGACAGTCTGTGCTACTCTACCCTTTATGGTCCAGTGACATTGGCCTCTCTGCTAATACCTAAGGAGCAATGGTTTATTTGATTCTGAAGTGGTTTATCGCCTTTATGAGAACAGAAACTCTGTGGATTTTTCTCTCTGTCTGAGTAAAAAGAGGGTAGAATGTGGGATCTCCAAACCTGCCTTGTTCAAATCCTACCTCTCCTTTCATTTGGGAAAACTAATTCAGTGTGTACCTGCCTCAGTTTCTACATCTATAAAATGGGGATAGTAATAATACCTCTTAGAATTAATTTGAGGATTAAACGAACACTTAGAGGATGTTGTAAATATACAATAAATGTCATCTGCAATTAACACTTCTCCTTTATAATCATCCTTTTGGTGGGGAGAAATAAAATATATCCCTGTGTGCACAAAGGAATGCTGGAGAGACATGCCAGGAACTATAAAATGAGAGGTAAAGAAGGACTTTTTAATGCACAAATTTTTAAATCATTTTTTTCACATGTTCTGAGTTTTAACCATGTGTATCTATTTTAAAAACTCTTCTCTGTTATATCTGACAGATTTCAAAATCTTTCCTCTGTGTATATCTATAAGTATCTGAAGCTGAACACACACACACACACACACACACACACACACACACACACTTTTACACTCCTCCACCCCTATCCTGCCTTACTACTCATGGGTCACGATAAACATTTCCAGTGGCTTGTCTTGCAACCTCTCTGTTCATCAAGGTTGCACTAGAAAATGAGCACTGGAATTAATGGCTGGGGCAGAGCACATCCCATTGGCAATGTCCTATTTATGTGAACTTGTACTTCCATCAATGATGGCAGTGAAAAACAAATATCAAAGCAGGGCCTGGATTTAAAATGATGTGAATACATTATAGAACATTAATTCCATAGAGGCTTTCAAACCAGACTGATCAGGCATTTGAAAATCATTTATCTTAAGTGGGTCTCTGAAATGTACCAGGACATTAAAAATGACAGTGAATTATGTTTGCTTCATGTTTTACATTAAAAAAATCAGATACATCACAATTCTTGTTCAGGGTAAGGGCATTTTTCTAATCCCATAATTAGCTCTGTGAGCATCCAAAATAGCATCTAATTCCAGTCTTTTGAATAGCCACCTCTTTTCAAAAAGCCAGCTAATGTATGCGTTTGCAGACACAAAGACCAAAATAAATCAAGTGGTGCCGCTTTGGTACCCTTAGGTGATGGGATATGGGAGAAAGAAATGAGAAAAGGAAGTCATGGCTGGCATCTCCAGCTTCGGGAACCTGATAGCTTCCCTCCTCATTCATCTGTTGATTGTCTGTCCCACAAACAACTCTACTGATGTGGGAGATTGTGTGCCCCGGCTTTAGCAACACAGATTAAGAGGGGCTTCTGGCCCTCAGGGAGTTCACTGTCTAATGGGAGAGAGAAAATAGAATGATATAATTATAATAGTACATGGGAAGTCTCAAATGGCAGAGTGACAAAAGTACTCTTAGAGCATACGAAAGTGAGATGTATGTAAACATAGGTAAATCTGCTTGTAACTGTTTATTAATTTAATAATCTGAAATATTTGTCTTGTCTGACATGATATGTGGCAGTCTTCTGTTTGCTTTGTCATTTGAGGTATGATGCTTGAGGCATGAAACCCAGCAATGCTAACTTCGCAATGCTTTGTGCGTGCGTGTAGGAACTCACTCATCAAACATTCACTTAGTGTAGGGCTCTATGTTTGCTTCTGGGAATACTGAGGATTCGCAGGATGTTAGTTTGTGGTTTAATCATTGAACAGTGCTTACTACCTTCTGATAATTATGGTTCCATGACCTTGAACAACACATCCCATACTGGGGAGTGTTAGTAGGGTTATGGATAACCCGGGAAATTGTAAATAAGAGTCCAGTGACAGACACCCAAAGCCCCAAGTAGTCTGGGCTAAGTGTGCCCCCTTGCCCTCTGCACAATGGAGGCCCCACCACCCAGTGAGGCCGTGCTGAGACCAGACAGTGCTGAGATGCCTTAGCAACACATTATTTGCTAATGTTGGTCTCTGTTCTAAGACACAGTACCCCCCAAAACAGTAGAAAAATAGTGCCCAAAACAGAGGATACTCCCCTTCTTGCACTTAGCAGCAGACAAGAGATCAGTATGAAGGATGTGTCCCCAGGGATGAGGTTAGAGATGGGCTTCGGCTGTTTGACTGTTAGGCCACTTCTGGCCTGGAAGGCTGTGACTAAGAATCCCTTGGAGGTGCAGGGTACTGAAATGCCTCTGCTTTCATGATTGGGTTTAACCCTTTATACAACTCTGGGGAAAGGTCGTGTTTTCCCCCAACCACAAAACAGAGCTACTGTGGTTAAATGGCTTTCCAAGGAGGAAGAACCGTGATGAAAGCAGAAGTTGACCTGAATAAGGCCCTGTCGTCATTTCACGATATCACCTAAAACAGACACATGCTGCTATGGACTGAGTGTGGAACGAGTGTCTTATGTTGAAGCCCTAACCCCGAGTGTGATTATTTGAAGACGGGGCACTTAAAAAGGTAATTAAGGTTAAATGAGGTCATAAGGGTAGGACCCTAATCTGACCGAATTGGTGTTCCTATAAGAGGAAGAGATGCCAGAGATCTCTCTCTCCACATGTGTACAGAGAAGAGGCCATGTGGGCACATAGCAAGTAGTGGCCCCCCATGCAAGTCAGGAAGAGACCACTTGCCAGGAGCTCAATTTGCCAACACCTTGGTCTTAGACTTCTAGCTCCCAGAACTTGGAGGAAATACACTTCTGTTGTTTAAGCCACACAGCCTATGGCATTTTGTATGGTGGCCAGGGCAGACTAATACAGATTTTGGTACTAAGAATGGGTGTGCAACAAATCCCCTAAAATGTGGCAGTGCCCTTGGAACCGGGTGATGGGGAGGGGCTGGGAGAGTTTCGAGGTACATGCCAGAAAAAAGCCTAGGTTGTCTTGACATGACCGTTGGTAGAAATATGGATGTTAAAGGCGATTCTGGTGAAGCATCAGGAAGAAAAGAGAAGAGCTGGAGAGAAAGCTTCTGTTGTCATAAAGAATATGTACATCACCATGAGGAGAATGTTGGTAGAACTATAGACAGGAATGAGGAACAAGATTGGAAACTGGAGGAATGACAGTCCTTACTATAAAGTGGTGAAGAATGTGGCTGAACTGGTTGAACTTGGCTGAACCTTTCTCTTCTTCTCTCTTTATCCCTCCCCCCTGTGCATGCTTGCTCACTCTCTCTCAAAATAAGTAAACATTTAAATATATACATTTTTTGTTATTCTTTAAATTGTGCTAAAATATATAGATGCCAGAAAATTTGCCCATTTTATTTTTATTTTTTTTAAATTTTTTATGCTTTTTATTTATTTTTGAGAGACAGAGAGAGACAGCTGGAGCAGGGGAGGGTCAGAGAGAGAGGGAGATACAGAATCTGAAACAGGCTCCAGGCTCTGAGCTGTGAGCACAGAGCTGGATGCAGGGCTAAAACTCACAGACCCTGAGATCATGACCTGAGCCTAAATTAAGAATCAGATGCTCAGCTGAGCTACCCAGGTGCCCCTAAAAGATTATTTTTTTTTAAAAAAGGAAGAAGATAACTCCAGCTAATTTTTTTGACACAAGAATTTGCCCTACACTTTTGTCCTAGCAGAGTCAAATCGTTTTACCTCTCTTACCTAAAGCCTCTCTTTTCTCCATCCTTTGTGTCTGATCTATGACAAATCCTGCCATTCTCATGTTGGAGTTGTTCTTTTTTTCCCTGTCCCCACCCCAGCTACCCCAGGCCAGGCCAGCACCTCCTAATGCCTATCCTACTCCTCCTGGTTAATGTCCCTGCCACCCCGGGTTGCTCTTATGCTGCCTCCTGACCAATCTCTGAGTTACTTGCCTTGCTTCATACACCAAGGCTTTGCATGTCCACTGCCAGCTGGCTCCACCCAGCTAGTTAACAATTGCCAGCTGGGTAACCCTGTTGACCCACACACCCACTGTCCAGACAGGCTGGCCTCTCTGAGGTTCCCTGAGAGAGCATATCTTTCCTGCCCCTGTTCCTTTGTGCCCACGCCACCCTCACACCTGATGATTCCCCTTTTCAGTGCTTCCCGTGCTCAAGTCCCAACCCTACATTCTCCACCTGTCACTGTTCCTAGTCATCTCCCCATCCTTCAGCTGCATTTACTGTCAGTATCCACATCGCACAATGAAGCACCTAGCTGCTTTTCTCAGCAATAGTACCTTCCGCCGGTAAGGAGAAAACTGCTTTCTGATATGGGCCACTCTCTGTGACCTAGCAGAGTCCCGGGCTCCCAAGTGATATTCCATAGCTACTAGTTGATTGATATGAATAGATTTCAACTTAAGAGCTGAGCTGAGCAAACATCAGGTTACTAATTAGTTTCCAAAATATCAACTGTGCTAGTCTGAATTTATTTAGTGTGTGCAGTCCTGGCCCGAGGGTGGCTGCCAGTGGCAAAAATGCGCTGGGTCCTCTTTTGGAAAAAGACAGCTTTCAGGGTCACTTGAGGGCAAGGCTGGGAGCATCAGGGCAGGACTGCGTGGGAAGCAGTTGAAATGTGAGACAGAAGAACTGTCAACAAGGACACTTCAGTCATCTTATAAAGAAACACCACTCTATAGAAAGGCAGTTGGATTCCTGACTCTCAGATCTCAGTGGTGGGCAGGAAACTAGGTGGCTGGGCTGTTGGAACCTAGACTGTCTTCAGGGGAAAAGGGAAGGTCAAGGTCAAAGAAGACTCACCGTCCCTGCCTACTCACTGCAGCCACCTCCCACCCTTTCCATTCTCTCTCCTGCTAAAGCTGCATCAATCTGCACAAATGAAATAACCTGAAAAGCTCAAGGGTAAGGCATGCCTCTGGATAGTGGGAACTTGACTTTTGAGTCCTCAGATGCTCATTCATCAAATACTGGCTGAACTCCTCTATGCCCCGGGTGCTAGAATAGAGCAGCGACCCTGCAGATACCTTGCCCTCCTGTGATGTCACCTTGTGCTAGGCACTGTGCTAGTTACTGAAGATTCTTTGATGCTGATAACATGGGCCTTACAAGAAGGGACTTACAGTCAAGGGGAGGGACAGTCATCAGTGGGCAGTTACAACACAATGTGTGATGTGAGTTCTAAACAGTATAGTGTTCAAGACTTGGTACTCATATGTCATACATTTAGACAAAGACATTTTGTTTTTGCTTATCTTTTCAAATTCTATATGATATTTTAAAAACCCTCTTCTTTGAAATGTGATACTCCTATTTTACCTTATCTCAGCTTCTTGCCTTCACTGCCAACACTAACAGGTCTTACATAGGCTAATTGTCTCATGGATATATTTGATGATTTTCAAGCATCTGGTCTTGGGATTATAGGGACAGTAGGGATCTACTGGGTCATGGTACCTAGGGAAGTGGTGGTGGAAGGCCCACTTCCATCCAGACATCCTCATTCTGCTAAAGCACCACCAACAACGGAAAGACTGTTTCCTGTCCTTTGAGGATTATGGGTATTGTATAGGGTGGGAGCTAGTTCTTGGCTTGAAGCACAGCTCAATGCATTCTTGGAAAATGAGTAAATTTCTCCGTTCTAAATAAGGGAACTGACACAACAGCCCATGTTTCAGCCCCCTATACTTTCAAACAAGGATGATCTCACAAAGCACTAAAATGACCTCATTCTGTTATTTGAATAACAAAAGACTTGTCTGTCCATAGATATTTTCCCACCATTGACATTGGTGGTTGAAATTGTCACAATTAAGGTCACTTACTGAACAAGTGCACCTGTTACATGTACATATATGAACTGTGGAAAAGATATCTGAGAGCAGTGGTAGAAATGCCTGGGGATCTTTTTAAAAATACTGAGATCCATCCCAGACTGATCTGGATCTCTGAGAAGTGGGACCATGAGGACTTTGTTCAAGCTCCCTGGATGGGTCTAATGTGCTGTGAAGGTTGAAAACTGCTGTCTTGAGCTCACAGAACACACTTCCTTATTAAGAATTGCTCATTCTTACTCACACATTAGCAAGATTTCTTCAAGAGGAGA
Source organism: Suricata suricatta (assembly GCF_006229205.1). Lineage (NCBI taxonomy): Eukaryota > Metazoa > Chordata > Mammalia > Carnivora > Herpestidae > Suricata > Suricata suricatta. The sequence goes on along the minus strand of NC_043706.1, from coordinate 24,570,978 downwards.
ACAGTCCTAGGAGAGGCCCTGTTCCCTTCATTCTCAAAGTGTGGTTCATAGACCACCAGCATCAGCATCAGCACCATCTTGCCAATAGTTTTAAAAATACAGAATTCTAAGTCCCACCCATGATTGACTGAATCAGAATCTGTTTTTAATGAGGTCTTCAGATAACTTATGCACATATTACAGTTTGAAAGAGACTGTACAAAATAATGTATTTTTAAAAAATATTCATTCAGTTTTGAGAGAGAGAGAGAGAGAGTGAGCAGAGAAGGGACAGAGAGAGAGAGAGAGAGAGAGAGAGAGAGAGAGAGGAGAAGGACAGAGGATCCAAAGTAGACTCTGCTGACAGCAGTCAGCCCACAGTAGTCAGATGCTCAAATGACCATCACACAGGCACCCCAAAAGATCATAACTTTCATTGTCTGCTTCAGTATCCACTCAGTTACTCACTGTTACAGGCTGAATTGTATCTCCCAAATTCCTATGTCAGAGTTCTAACCTCCATTACCTCAGAGTGTGACCTTATTTCAAGATAGAGCCTTTCCAGAGGAAGTCAAGTGGATGACCTCCCACATCATCATGATGAATGCTAATCTGGTATGACTTATAAAAGGGGGAAATTTGACACAGAGAAATACAGACAGAACATCATATGAATGTGAGGATACCTTCTCACAGGCCCAAGGGAGAAGCCTGGATTAAATTTGTCCCTCATAGCCCTCAGGAAGAATCAACCAGTACACTGATTGAGATTTCTGGTTTCCACAACTAAGAGACACTAAATTTCTGTTAAGTCACCCAGTTTGTGGTACTTTGTTGTAGCAGCAGTTAAAAAAAAAAAAAAAAGCTAATTCATGTGTGATGTCTTCTATCTATTTTACATACAATCTGCCTCCAAAAGGAGCAGAATCTCTCCATCCTCCAGTGACATTCCTGGTCCTCCAAATCCTTGGGTCAGGTCTACTTCATGGCTACAGACTGGCTGCGCGGGGTCTAGAAGCCCTGTGCAAATTCCATCAGCTGAGGACAGGGTAGCAGTGAGTTTCATGACCAGCCTTCTTGAAAGGCTGACGGGTTTCCTGGAGTGGTCAGAGAGATGTCATTGTCACCAAGTCCCTTAATCAGTTTTGAGCACCCACCATGGCCAGTACATCGTATAGGACACCATGGGGACTAAATTATTCTTATCACTATCAAACTGTCCTGTAGGCAATTGCAGAATGGTGGAGAGGGAGTCTTGGTAACACAATAGATACCGTTGGGGGCCCCTCTCCTCTCTGGAGATATCTGCTTATAGTCCAGTTTCTTCAGCCAATTATTGTAAGACTTAGCTCCTTTCTGCCCTAACCCCAGACCCAGTTTCAAGAGTTTAATGAATGGTACTGACACTATTGCAGGTTTTATTGGGAGGTGGAGGAAAAGGTTGCCCACATGGAGGCACAAAACCTATCTCTCCTTTTGAAAATTGCCAGACTTCTCTTTTTAAACGTTAATAACTCCACTTCATCTTCCTTTGACACCTTTTCTTAAAATTTTGGTAGTTAGTATATCCCACTCCATCAAATAAAAGTCAATTAAATAGCATTGTCAAGGGGCTCCAGTCTGAGACCACCAGGTGCACACCAGTGCTTGTGAGAACATCACTGTGAGCAACCAGGGGATCCAGTTGGAGGGTGTTAGGACCTCTGTAGGATTGGGGATTTGGTTGCATGATTTGGGGGAGGGTCTAAGGAAGCCAGATTGACTTTATACATTGACTGGTTGGAGGTTGGGTGCTGTCAGAAAGTGGGAGCAATTTTTGGGGCACCTCAATAAGTATTTATGAGGAGGGGAGACTAAAACAACATAAAACTATAATCGACAAAGTAGCAGTCACTCATTTTAGCCCAAAGAGGGGACTTTGAGAAGAGTATTTTTGTAGGCGGCACAGTGACCTTGTTTTGTCTGTGTTTGGATGAAATTATGAACTGGCCTTGCTTTGTCTCACTTTATTGTGGTTTCAGAGTGACATCTGGGGTTGGTGTTCTATGCCAAGGCTTATGTTCAATAGGAGACTAGCATGGCCAGGTGAGCCTCTGGGTGTCTGGGACTGCTCTTAATATTTTCTCCATATTCAGCAAAGTAAAACCCATGTGTTTTCAGCCAATCCCTTTTGCCTGTTTATTTTTCTTTTATTTATTTATTTTTTTAATTTAATTTATTTTTTAAAAATAGTATTACCAAGTTGGTTTCCATATAACACCCAGTGCTCTTCCCCACAAGTGCCCCTCTCCATGACCATCATCCCCCTTCCTCTTTCCCCCTTCCTCTTCAGCTCTCAGTTTGTTTTCAGTATTCAAGAGTCAGTATTTAGCAGTTGATGGATATGTAGGCTCTTTCCATGATTTGGCTATTGTTGAAAGTGCTGCTATGAACATTGAGGTACATGTGCCCCTATGCATCAGCACTTCTGTATCCCTTGGGTAGATCCCCAGCAGGGCTATTGCTAGGTCATACGGGAGTTCTATGGATAGTTTTTTGAGAAACGTCCACACTGTTTTCCAGAGCGGCTGTACAAGTTTACATTCCCACCAACATTGTAGAAGGGTGCCCATTTCTACATATATAGTTCCTGTTTTTGTTTATTTTAGCCACTCTGACTGGCGTGAGGTGGCATCTCAGTGTGATTTTGATTTGTATTTCCCTGATGATGAGTGACACTGAGCATCATATCATGTGCCTGTTGGCCATCTGGATGTTCTCTTTGGAGAAGTGTCTATTCATGTCTTCTGCCCATTTCTTCAGTGGATTATTCAGATTTGGGTGTGGAGTTTGGTGAGTTCCTTGTAGATTATGGATATTAACCCTTTATCTGATATGCCATTTGCAACTATCTTTTCGATTCTGTCGGTTGCCTATCAGTTTTTTTTTATTGTTTCCTTTGCAGTGCAGAAGCTTTATATCTTGATGAGGTCCCAATAGTTCAGTTTTGCTCTTGATTCCCTTGCCTTTGGGGATGCGTTGAGTATGAAATTGCTGCGATTGAGATTAAGGAGGCTATTTCCTGCTTTCTCCTCTAGGGTTTTGATGGTTCAGGTCCTTCATCCATTTTGAGTTTATTTTTGTGTATTGTATAAGAAAGTGGTCTGGTTTCATTCTTCTGCATGTTGCTGTCCAGGTCTCCCAGTACTCCCTGTTAAAAAGGCTGCCTTTTTTCCATTGAATATCTCCTGGTTTGTCAAAGATTAATTGGCCATAAACTTGTGGGTCCAGTTCTGGGCTCTCTATTCTATTCCATTGGTCTATGTGTCTGTTTTGGTGCCAATACCATACTGTCTTGATGATGACAGCTTTGTAGTCGAGGCTAAAGTCTGGGATTGTGATGCCTCCCGTTTTGGTTTTCTTCTTCAATATAACTTTGGCTATTCGGGTTTTTTTGTGGTTCCATACAAATTATAGTTTTGAGAAGAATGCTGGTGCAACTTTGATGGGGATTGCACTGAATGTGTAGATTGCTTTGGGTAATAATGACATTTTAACAATGTTTATTCTTCTGATCCATGAGCACAGAATGTTTTTCCATTTCTTGGTGTCTTCTTCAATTTCTTTCATAATGCCATGAGACTTGAAATCAACTACAGAAAAAAGTGTGGAAAACCTCCAACAATGTGGAGGTTAAAAACCACCCTACTTAAGAGAAGCACTGGCTGTTATATGGAAACCAATTTGACAATAAACTATTAAAAAAAAAGAATGATTGGGCCAATCAGGCAATTAGAGAAGAAGTTTAAAAAATATATGGAAAGAAATGAAAACAAAAATACAACAATCCAAACTCTCTGGGACGCAGCAAAGGCAGTCCTAAGAGGAAAGTATATTGCAATCCAGGCCTATTTCAACAAACTAGAAAAAGTGCAAATTCAAAATCTAACAGAGCACCTAAGGAAACTAGAAAGGGAGCAGCAAGAGCACCCCAAGCCCAGCAGAAGAAGAGAAATAATAAAGATCAGGGCAGAAATAAACAATTTAGAATCCAAAAAAAATTGAACAGATTAATGAAACCAAGAGTTGGTTTTTAGAAAAAATAAATAAAATTGAAAAACCTCTGGCAAGGCTCCTCAGAAAGAAAAGAGATAACACCCAAATAGACCAAATCATGAATGAAAGTGGATCTATTACAACTGATCCCTCAGAAATACAAGCAATCCTCAGAGATTACTATGAAAAATTATATGTCAACAAACTGGACAATCTAGAAGAAACGGACAAATTTCTAAACCTAGGAACCACGAACTATTCCAGGCATGAGGGCTTCTGGGGTGAACTTCCAGAATGAACAATACCGATCACTAAGAGGATAAAGTGTCTATTACATTTGTTGGGGTATTAGTTTGCTGGGGCTGCAGTAACAAATACTGTGAGCTGCATGGCTTAAACAACAGAAATTCAGTTCCTCAAGGTCTGGAGGCTAGAGGTCCGAGATCAAGATGTTAGCTGGATTGATTTCTTCTGAGGCCTCTCTCCTTAGCTTGTAGATGGCCATGTCCTTCCTCTGTCCTCACATGGTCTTCCCTCTGTATATGTCTGTGTCCTGAACTCCTTATAAGAACACCAGTCACACTGGGGCACCTGAGTGGCTCAGTCGGTTGAATGTCCGACTCTTGATTTTAGCTCAGGTCATGATATCTATGGTTCGTGAGACCAACTTTCGTGTTGGGCTCCATACTGACAGGGCAAGGCCTGCCTGGGATGCTCTCTCTCCCACCCCTTTCTGCCCCTTCCCCACTCACACTCACCTGTGCATTCTCACTCTCTCTCTCTCTGCCCCTCTAAATAAATAAATAAATAAACATTATAAAAAAAGAATGTCAGTCATGCTGAATTAGTGTCCACCCTAAATGACCTCATTTAACCCTAATTACCTCTGGGGGTTAGGGCTTCAGATGTGAATTGTGTGAATTTAGCTTATAGGGGTCAGATCAGGGAAGGAAAGCATTCTTTAAAGTGTCTCGGATTCTGAGGTAGAAACATGTTGGGTGCTGGTGCTGGTGGTGGTATAAACGAGGGAGGGTCACTGCAGGGTAAGGGTGCTGGTCCCAGAAACCCCACAAAGGGGTGGTGATGGGCCCAGCCTTCACAGATGAATGATTACCCTGGGAGCACAGGGTTGGGGGGAGGCAGTGGTGAGCTTCCTGACCTTCAGCAGAGGAATAGCTGTGCACAAAGAACTACGAAGAGGGGCAGCTGGTCCCGTGGAGTTTGGGGGGCACAGATGAGAGGTACTAATAGCCCTTGTGGATGGTTGAATCGGGGATGACTGCGTCAAATAGACCCTCAGAACTGGCAGCCACACTAAGAGCAAGCCCACTCTGTTTCTTTGGTCCCTGTGGGGGCATTCTGGTTTGTTCATTTGTGTCTATTTGTACCCTTACCTCTCCACCCCTCAGCATTTCCCTCAGGCCTCTGAACAGGGGTCAGATTGCTTCATTGCCTGCCACCTGGGTAACTCTGGGCAGGCTACTGTCTTTCGTAGCTCAGTTTCCTCATCTGGAAAATAAGACAATGCCACCTACCCCTTAGGGCTGCCCTGAGGATTATGGGAGGTGCTTGTGAAGCCTCCAACTGGACTCCTTTTCTTTTTCAGCCATAACCAAGTGGGGAGGAAGGTATTGTTCTAAGTGCTTAATCCATATAAATGCATTCAGTTCTTTAGATAATGCTATGAAGTGGGGTTGTAGTCCTAACTCCCATTTTATAGATGAGGAAACTAAAGCACCAACAAGTAATTGCCCAGAGCCACACAGTGAGTGCGGTGGAGCACGGGTTTGCATCCAGGCAAGCTGACTTCAGACACTGTGTTCTTAACTACTCTAGTTTACTGCTTTGTAACTAATGATTCTCTGTGATCTCTAGGCCAGCATCATCAGTATCATCAGAAACTTGTAAGAAATGCAAGTTATCAGGCTGACCTTGACCTTCTGGGGGTGGGACTCAGCAAGCTGTGCTTTAACAGACCTTCTAGGTGATTCTGACGTGCGCTCCAGTTTGAGAGCCGATGCCTTTCTTTCTCTTCTTCCCTTGGAGAGCCTTTGCTGGAAGTGGAGAGAGGGTAGAGAGATCCATTAGTGAGACTCTGGGAAGTTTCCTACAGGACACACTTGGATCACGGCTTTTGAATTTTAATGAATGCAAGAAATGATCTGGGCTGGGAAGGTGCCACATTAGTATTTGGGCCATTAATTTTTGCAGAAGTAAACTTGGGGATTATTTATATTTTTCCTTCTTTCCCCTTGCCTAAGTACCTACCACAGAGTGGACCATTGGTAATCAATAAGCTTTTATGGTGCCCCTAAATTACTTGTTTTCCACATAAAGCTGGCCTGAAAGCAATAGATCACTGACGGAGAAAGGCTTTCCGGATGGAGATGATGTTTGTGGGAGAGAGAAAAGGACTCTGGTGTGATGAGGTAGTAAAACACTCAAAGCTGACCTGCCTCAATGCTGGGTTTCTTCCCTTCCTTCCTTCCTTCCTTCCTTCCTTCCTTCCTTCCTTCTTTCCTTCCTTTCCTACTCCTCCTTCTCCTTCTCCTCCTCCTCCTTCTCCTCCTCCTTCTCTTCTCCTTCCCTTCTTCTCCTCCTCCCTCTGGTAAAACTATATTCCAGTTCCCTTATTGACATTTTAAAAGTGACTTAAATAGGATACTTGGCACCGATTTGGGGCATTATCCTCAAGGGCAGAGATAAAAGCTTAATTCTGAGGGGAAAAGAAACCAGAAATAAGGGAAAGAAGAAACGATGTACTAGTTGGCTTATCCAAATTTGACTTTCTTTTTTTTTCTTTTTGGTAAGGGAAGAAGGAATGCTCTGAGAGTCATGCGGGAAAGCAAATCTACCCTGTGGAGCAACCGTTACAGATTCGTGAGCTCTGGTGTTTATTGGGAAAACCAACATCTGAAATGCACAAACTTGAGAAACCCATTTGGCAGCTTTGGGGAGTAGGCTGACCCACAACGAAACTAAAGGAGCTGTTTCCGTCTTGTGAGAGATGGGTGCCTCAGCAGAAGTGCTCAGAAAGTCTACTGAGGGGCACAGCGTGAGATAGGAAATGACAGGTGAGGCAGGGTCCATCATCAGGGCCTGAATCCGCTAACAGGGAGGCCTGGACACCTGCAGCGTGGAGGAATAGGGGATTTACTTTCTTCTACCCTCCTCCCCCCTTTTTTAAATTATTATATCTGTCTTGAAAATCTTCATAGCTCCTTCCAGATCACTTGATTTTAGCCATAACATCTTGACAAAGAGATTGATGCCTATAAAATCTAGTAGTTGAGCATATTCCACTACTTTGTATTAATTGCTGAGAGTAGGGTGGGATGGATTGGAAATCTTCATTTTCTTGTTTTAAAAATAATCTCATAAATCTAAAAAAAAGTCTCATAAATCTAATCAGCTGAAATATAAAGTCTTTCCAAATAGAGGAGACTTCCTAGACCTACTTCAATAAATATAGTATATTTAAAAAAAAAGAAACAAATTACTGTTTGAAATTAAAACAATCTATTTTTTTTTTGAGGAGGTTAGATTCTCATTTTGAAGATTTTTTTAATGTTTATTTTTGGGAGAGAGCAAGGGTGAGTGGGGGAGGAGCAGAGCCAGAGGGAGACAGGATCCCAAGCAGGCTTTGCGCTGTCAGCACAGAGCTCGATGTGGGGCTTGAACTCATGAACTGTGAGACCATGACCTGAGCTGAAGTTGGACATTCAGCCGAAGAGCCTCCTGGGTGGTCCACGGAGGCTCGATTCTCTTAAAGGGAGTGTTAGAGATAAACATGGAATATCATGTTATTAATGAAAATGCCTCTCTTCATTTCAGCCACGCATCTTGATTTGGGTTTGGAAAGAAGAGCTCAGAGCTGAGTTTGGGTATAGGGCGGGGAGAGCTGAAGAGAATGGGAGGAACTGAGTTCCTGGCAGCAATCAAGGAGGAAGGAATGAGGCAACATGGGAGAAAAGACTGTGCTAGGAATCAGGCCAACCCTGGGGCAAGCCTGGAGGGCGTGGCTGGTCAGCAGTGCCTGGTCTTGGAGGAGCTGAGAGAACATCTTGAACAGGAATGTTGACTTTATTCTGGTGAAAACTTCCTCCCTCTTCTCACATCTTTGGGGAATGTGTTGGGGACACAGAGGCTCTGTGTGAGTGCTGTTTATTTGGTGGAGACCCAGAAAGGACCAGTTGTCCACCTGCAAATTCACACTGGGCCCAGCGGGGCTGCTTGAACCCATGGGGTGGGACATATCGCAGACTGAACTCACCTTGGTGAGTGTAAAGGCCCAGGACCAGAGAGAACCATGAGAAGCATTGAGGATGACATTGAACTTGGACAAGTTCTGGAACAGAGACTCAGGCTGGTGTCATCTGGGTGTTAAGGGTCAGGTTGACACCAGCTTGTATCGGTTACAAATGAGTGAGAAATATTACAACTGACATGTCTGTGAGCAACATTGACAACCTCATTCTCATTTTTGTTTGTATTATTATAATGCTGTCACATGGAAAGACCATGCTATTTTGTGGGTATAGATTATTAAAATCATGTGTGGAAATGTAGAATTCAAGTGAGCCTTAGATGATTGCCACAGCAAGCCCCTTAGTTAACATTGTTTTGGTTCTCTTAATGGAAAAATCGGTATAATATTAACATGTGAGCCTACTTACCTCTAAGAATTATTAGAACAATACACATGTGGAGAATCTGGATGCGTTTTGAACCAGGAGAGGAAGATTCTAATGTAACACTATGTTGAAATGCCATTTTTCCTCTTTTCTTATTTTTTGGACAGGAGAAAAGCACCACCAAGACCCAAATCAAACAAACACAAAAAACAGTAACAAAATTTGACCAGTTCTTATGAGCAGAGCCAATCACGCAGAGAGGATTTTTTTCAGCCCTGCTGGCTTTGCTGGTTGCCTGCTTCCTGCCTGTGTTCAGACTGATCAGAAGAGCCTGGTGGAGAAAGAGGACTCCTAAGGATGGGCTGTTGGAGCCCGTGTGTCACGGGAGGGGTGTGCTTCTGATGCACATTAGGTTAGGTAAGAAGCACTTTCAGAGAACTGCATGGAGAGTGACCTATGAGCACAAATACTGGTGCCTGAGGAAGCCCGGGGTGGCACCCGCTGCAGGTGCCCTAATGGCACAGAAGAGAGGAGGAATCTGCAGTTCTGTCAGGGGCATGACCGGGGGAGAGAAGGTGAGTGGCCATTGGAAAAAGTGGCCAGTGTGATCTGTTCCAGCGAAACTATGCTTGAGGAAGGAACCTGCCACTGGGAGTGACAGAGTTGAACAAGGCGCTGTCATGGCCAGTCAAGGGGGCACAGCCTGCACCCGGCGGTGGGGCAGTGGAAATGTCCTAGGAGGAGAGGTCTCTAAGGGCCCCACAAGCCTGCCTGTGGGAGAGAGAGCCACCTCAAGAGGCCACCAATGTGACACTTGTAACATCTCCTGTGTTGTTTTCCTGTGTTTTCTCTCTCCCCTCTGCCCACTCTGGGGGTCAGAGGTCTCCATACTGGAGAGTAGAGTGGACTGGATCTTTGAGGCAGAGGAATGGCCAGGAAGTCACCTGGCCCTCTTGTCCACTGTGTGTCTCTGAGCTTGACTCAGTTGAGGCTGGAAAAGCAAAAGACTAAAGTGTATATTAAAAGCTTGATTTAGACCCAAGGGGAATTTTTTGGAACTATTCATTAACATCACAAAGTTTAAAGCATCTGTTTGAGATATATAGTCTAGGCATAGTTAAAGGAATTTGACCTAAGAGTGATTTGAAAAAAGAAGGAGAAGAAAGCAAAGAAGGCAGAAGAAGAAGGAGAAGGAGAGGAAGAAGAAAAAGGAGGAGGAGGAGCAGCAGCAACAGCCATTTCAAGGTACTTTTCCTCATGAGGGCACCATGTTCAAACAACTGCCCACACCCGAGTCAGAGGGCGCATGAGCACGTGGCCATGGCAGAGGGCTGTGCTACAGGCTTCGTTAGTCTAAAGCAAATTTGAGCTTGGGTCAGATAATCCCCTGGTAACTTACAGCATTCTAGAAGTCTAAAATTTTATGTCCACAAGGGACCACTGTATGCTCTCTGGTTAAGTCTCTAAAAATATTAAACTCATGTATATCTATTAGTTAAAAAACTTAATCACACATGTCAAATATATTCATATATGATCATACAAATATATTAATTATAATGCATTGTAACACGGAGGGTTTAATTACATATACGAAAATTTTAAGCAGAAAAAATTTAATACAAGAAATTAGGTGCTTAGAAATACCTGGAAGAATGGGTTATAAGATCCAAAAAATGGTTCCTAGAAAAACACTGTAGGATGCATCTGGCACGGGGGCTCCTACCTCAATCTCAGTCAAGCAGTTGTGGGATCAGGAAGACTCCACTAGATCACTCGGCTCCATGTTAGAAAGCCTGGAACTTTCCTAAGTGTCCGATCTACCAGCAGCAGAGACCAACACTAAGTAGTATGGCACCTGCCTTGGGGAGACTAGCCAGCCACCTGGGGACAGGGGGATGCATTGGTGCTCTTGCGGGGGCAGAGATTCACCCTCACAGGCACAGAAAACATATTCTGCATATACCTTACCTGTCTCTATTGCCTCTGCCAGGAGTGCTGCTGTGGATTCTGGAATGCCTCGTTCAGTGTCATGGTAATCTGCACAGCACTCACTGCTTCTGATCAAGGAACTTACTTCTGAGGGAAGAGGGGAATGGTCTCATGCCATGAAATTGCCCATATACCCCATCACCTGGAAGCAGCCAGCTAGCATAACTGAAAGTTGGAATGGCTTAATGAAGACTCTGTTAGAATGCCAGTTGGGACACAACACACCAAAGAATGGAATTCTGTCTTAAAGGATGTTTCTCCTTTGCTAAGATCCATGGAGCCAGGATTCAAGAAATAGGAGAAGAGTTGTTCTTCTCCACTTTATCACTAATAACCCACTCACAGAAACGTTGCTTCTTAACCCAGCATCTTTGTGTTCTGCTAGTCTGGAGATCTTAGTCCAAGGGATAATGCTTCCACCATTTGACATCACAATGGTTCCAATGAATTGTGTGGACTACCACATGGCTATTTTGGGCTTATTAGACCACTAACCACCGAGTAGAAGAAAAGGTCACTCTACTGGCTGGAGTGACTGATCCCAATAACCAAGGGGAGATTATGTTGCTGCTACCCAATAGGGTGATGGGGATGATATCTGGAACCCAGGGGATTCCTAGGGTAACTCTAAATATTTCCATGTCTGGTAGTGGAAGGCTTATAGAAAACTGCAGACTTTCCCTCCTCCCCCACAAAAAAGGGGAAAAATAACTAAGATTCAAACCATTTTGTTAATGAAGTTTTGGGTCATTTTACCAGGTTATGGCCTAAATGGCCAGTTTAACTTCTGGCTGAGGGCAAGGGAAATATGGAATGGGAGGTGGAAGAAGGAAGCTACATATAATAGTGACAGCCTTGTGACCAGTTACATTAGGGGGGACTGAGTAGCTCTGCCTATTTTCTCTTTGCTTAGCTGTGTATGTCTTTATGTGTGCATGAGAGCCATTTTCTTCTCTCTTTTCCTTCCATTATTTTATATATGAATAAATTTTATCATTTATTCTTTAGGTGACAGATATTCAGTAGGACTATTACTGAATTGGAGAAGCAATGAACACATCCAGTGATAGATACAATGGCCCTTGTGCCTCCTCATTTGGGAAAGGAGTGAGTATAAAAGTCAAATGTGTGTAAAAAGTGCGTCTAGAAGTTGAGTAGCCAAAGGGGTGGACTTTTATCAATGATCAACTCAATACTTTATATCACCAAACCTTCCCTTCCTTGGGCTGCTTTGAGATCCTGGAGATCCTGGAGATATCTGTGTCCGCTGATGCAGGATAGCCAGGAGCACTTGGAGGTCAGCAGAATTTCCTGGCACCCGCTTCAGGAAGCTGTGTGGTGGAAGTCCACTGAGACACCTCCCGGGAACAGCTTTCTGGGGCACCTTAGAGGACAGATTTCCAGCAAGTTCCACTGGTGAGACACCACAGCAACTTGTCTGCTACTGGCTGAGCCACAGCCATGACCTCATGACCTCATAGCAGGGTTTGGATCCAGCTCAGGGTTGAGGCATAGTTGCTTCTCTGGACATTCTATGTCAGCTCTAGAGGTATTTCTGTTTCTTATATCTGTGTCTCCTAATGTTCTCTTTATTTTTCACTAGCCACCCCCTCACTAGTCCCATCCCCCATTATAGCTACTACAGTAAAACCTTGGATGGTGAGTAACTTGTTTTGTGTGCTCTGCAAGACAAGTGAACATTTCTAGTAAATTTTAACTTGATAAACAAGCTCTTGTGATATGAGTGGTAAGTAACTCTGAACGTCACATAATCACAACTGAGCCAATGGTTCTCTCTCTCGCTGTGGGACTGTGGGAGATCATCTCCCATACTTGGATGCTCAGACTCAGGCCACAGCGTTTGGCAGAAACCAGTGATTTTTCAGAACGTTGGTAGGGGCCCACAACTGTAGTGTATTTTTCACCACTTCAAAGCACCTATGGACTGTCCTTTGCTTTTCCATGCAAGGGAAAACTTAGGAATGTTTGCTGCATTCTAGGTCAGGCTGCCTGCAGATACAAACCCTTTCCTCTGCCGCCTTATTGCTAGTTACATTAAATACAGTAGATGACAAGTTTATTAATACTGTACTATAGTCAACATCCGTGCTAGCGTATACAATGGCCCCCATGCAGAGAAAGATTCCATTGAGCCAATAGATAGCAATGACTCTGTTAGCTTCACTATCTCGATTCTGATAGTTTCACTATCAAGTGAAAGTGGTCCTACACATTAACCCTCCTCTCTCCTGTCTCCCTCACACCGGCCATGAAGGTCTTCAAAGGTAAGTGCAAGTTAATTTGTTTATTTTCTTTATGTTTTGCATTTTCTTTATTATTTTGTCTTATATATTACAGTATTGTCATCATTTTTATATGAATATTTTTGGGTTGTGGGACGAATCATCTGAGTTCCCATTATTTCTTATGGGGAAATTCGGTTTGATATACAAGTGCTTTGGATTCCTAGCGTGTTTCTGGAACAAATTATGCTTGCAAATGAAGGTTTTACTGTAATTCTTTTTATGTTTTGCCTTTTCATGTTTTTATGTTTTGCCTGTTTGCTGTTTTTAAGTTTTCTTGTTTCAAATTATTGTGTGGTTTCTTTCTCCTGATTGGACCCAGATGCAGAACCCTGTAAGAGGGAGGAGCTTCTCTCCCTGGATCCTGGGTCTTTTCCTCTTGCACCTACATCTTGGCTACCCCCCACCCCTTCCCCTCACCAGTGGCTATGCCAGAACACATTCCCTCCAGGGTGTTTTCCTGGTGGCCCAGGAAACCTCCCAGTGGCTCTTTCTGATACCCTGAGGGTGCTCCCCAGTCAGCCTCTCTGGCATCCCCAGCAGGAGCCTTTCTAGCCATTTTTCACTGGCACCACAGCAAGCAGTTTTCTGCCCTGGTCTTTGGCCCTTGGTGAGCTCTCTCACCTTCCAGGAAGCTTCAGCCATACCTTGCAATGAGGTCTGAATCTCAGCCCTGGTGACAGGAGGGAAACCCTGTCCAACTGTGTTAGCCATAGAGGTAGCGGCCTTCCTACATTAGCCACTCGGGTCTTCTTCACTGTTTTTCCCCCACCCCTCTTAGGACTGAATCCTGTCATGTTTAACGTTCTCTGTTCAAATGACTGGTATGGCTTCTTTCTCCTAACTGGATCCTGAGTGATACTATGAAACATTGTATCAGGCAGAGTTGGGTGGTAGATAACAGAAGGTCTAAACAGAGCATTAATCTAGAAAATCCAGTGTTCACAAGGAGCTGGAGGAATACACTCTGGACTGGAACACGGTGAAGGTCTCCAGTCTCCTGACAAGGATGCTCCTACCTCTGCCACTCGGGGCACTGTGGGGTCAGGGGACACACGCAGGGTCTCTTGGCTCCGGGAACAGAGTGCCTTAGCTACAAAAGCAGAGATCAGGAAGTTGCTGCTATACTTGCAACTCCAGGGTCGCGCTGCACCTGGGTGACCCAGCAGATGGATGCCCCACCTCTTAACTTTCCAAATCCGGTGAGTGCAGCTGCTTTGCAACATGATTGAAAATACAGCATATTGATAGAAAATCTGAGGTAGGGTGAGGCCAACAGATCAGGAAATGGTTGCCATTGAAAGGATAGCTTATATCTCACAGATCCCAAGAGATGCTCATGTCATGCAGGGCCACATAGGAAGCAGCAGTGTCATCCAAGAGGCAAAGGAAGAGAGGGGAAATGTGAATTAGGTCTTGGGGTTTCTGTAGGAAATAATGAGGTGGGGTAAGCAGGCTTGCATGCTCTGGGGCATGGGAGCTGTCCCTGGCTGGCTGGTACCTGACCCTGGAATAGTCAGAGCAGGTGGACAGTGGCTGGAGTGTGCAAGCCCACAGAGGAGCTGGCTGGGACATGGGCTCTGATTGGTTGGTTTGTATTTGGAAAGCACTCCCCAGCCCAGGAAGCGTCCTCCTGGTGTGTGTGGTGAGGGGGCGGGGCCCCTATGAGGGAGGCAGGAGGCCAGGACGAAGTAACTCAAGCATACCACTGGGTTGTCCAGGATAAGGCTTGTTCAGTATACGCATGCGGGGCAGATGTGAAGGCATCAAGTTTACAGAAGTGAGAAATGTGGGCAATACACAAAGGTAAATTGCCTCTGGAGCGTCAGTCACTAGTGGTCTGGAAAGTATAGTTTTTGGCTTTCCAGCCTTTGCAATCATGAAGACAAATCAGAAAAAACATTGCAACTAATGTGAAGCAAGCTAATTTACCATCAAACACACACAAATCACACACTCCATAAATAAATACAAAAAGAGGAACTAATATTGAGAGTAAAAACTTAGGCATTCTGGTAGTTTCCCCCTGCAGCACATGGTCCTTTTGCAGACCTCTGTAAGTTGACTTTCAGAGCAATAATAAAAAGCCACATAGGTGCCCCTGGGGGGCTCAGTCGGCTGGGCACCTGACTCTTAATTTTGACTCAGGTCATGGCCTTGCAGTTTGTGCATTTGAGCCTGTGTTGGGCTTTGTGCTGGTGGTGAGGAGCCTGCTTGGGATTCTTTCTTTTCCTCTTTCTCTCTCTCTCAAAATAAATAAGAAAATACTTTTTAAGAAGCCACACAACAATGCTCTGGGGCAGGACAGCTGCTCACACTGCAATGGGCCTCCACAGGCTTTAAATCATTTGGGCCCAAACACAACTTTGTGAGGGAAGCTGACGAGGTATTTTCCCCATTTCATACATCAGGAAACTGAGGCCCAGACAGGGTAAGTAACTCAGCCACCATTGCATCTTAAGTAGTAGCAAACCTGAAACTGGAGTTCTGGTGTCTTTTTGGCCATGTACCACGGAGTTTCATGAATATTCTAGAAGAGTTGTTGGTCTGGAAAAAAAGTGTGGTCATGTATTTGGGTTCTAATAGTTATGCGTGTCTTTGATTTTCTTTTAGCCTAAGGCCAAAAGCTAAATAAATGTTTAGGAAGAAAACTTCTTTTGAACTTTAGATAAAATATTACTTAGTGCTGCTGTGCCATATAGTTTAATAGACTTAAAACTACAGCTAAATCATCCCTAATGGGGGAAAAACTGAAAGCTTTTCCCCCTAAGGTCAGGAACAGAACAAGGATGTCCACTCTCACCATTTTTATTCAACATAGTACTGGGAGTCTTAGCCTCAGCAACCAGACAACAAAAAGAAATAAAAAGCATCCAAATTAGTAAAAAAGGAACAAAACTTTCACTATTTGTGGTATTCCTATATAGAAAACCCTAAATATTCCACCAAAACACTGCTAGAACTGATACATACATTTAGTCAAGTCGCCGGATACAAAATCAACATACGGAAATCTCTTCTCTACACCAATAATGAAACAACAGAAATAGAAATCAAGAAAATAATCTCATTTACAATTGCACCAAAAATGATGAGATACCTAAGAATAAATCTAATCAAAGAGGTGAATTACCTGTACTCTGAAAACTATAAAACTGATGAAAGAAATTGAAGAGGACACAAAAAAATGGAAAGACATTCAATGTTCATGGATTGAAAGAACAGAATCTAAATATCTATACTACCCAAAGCAATGTACACATTTAATACAATTCTTAACAAAATGCCAATAGCGTTTTTCAAATTACTAAAATAAACAATCCTAAACTTTCTATGGAACCACAAAAGACCTATCATAGTCAAAGTAATCTTGAAAGAGAAAGGCAAAGCTGCAGGCGTCAGAATTCTAGACTTCAAATTATATTACAAAGTTGGAGTAATCAAAACAATATGGTACTGGTACAAAAATAGACACATAGATCAATAGAACAGAATAGGAAATCTAGAAATAAACCCACAATTATGCAGTCAATTAATCTTTGACAGCCAGGAAAGAATATCTAAAGGAAAAAAGACTTCAACAAATGGTGTGGAGGAAACTGGACCACTTCCTTACAACATACACAAAAAATGCAAAATGGAATAAAAACCTAAATGTGATACTAGAAACCAGAGAAGTCCTAGAAAAGAACACAGGCAGTAACTTTTTTGACATTTGTGGTAGCAATTGCTTTCTAGATAATGTCTCCTAAAGCAAGGGAAAAAAAGCAAAAATAAACTATTGGAATTACATCAAAATAAAATGCTTCTGGACAGCAAAGAATATAACCAATAAAGCTAAAAGGCAATCTTTGGGATGGGAGAAAACATTTGCAAATCACATATCTGATAAAGGGTTAGTATCCAAAATATATAAAGGAGTTATACTACTCAACATCCAAAAAACAAATGACCTAACTAAAAAATGGGCAGAAGACATAAACAGGCATTTCTCCAAACAAGACATACAGATGGCCAACAGACACATGAACAGATGTTCATCATCGCTTATTGTCAGGGAAATGCAAATCAAAACTACACTAAGAAATCATCTCACACCTGTCACAATGGCTAACATCAACAACACAATAAATAACAGGTGTTGGTGAGGATATGGAGAAAAAGGAACAATTGTGCACTGTAGGTAGGAATGCAAACTGGTGCAGCCACGAAAACAGTATGGACGTTTCCCAAAAAGTTAAAAATAAAACTACCTTACAATCCAGCAATTAACCACTTGGTATTTACCCAAAGAATGCCAGAACATTAACTCAAAGGAATACATGGACCCCTTTGTTTATTGCAGCAATATTTACAATAGCCAAGATATGGAAGCAGCCCAAGTGGCCATTGATTAATGGATGGATAAAGATGTGGTTTATATATACAATGGAATATTAATCAGCCATAAAAGAGAATGAAATCTTGCCATTTGCAGCAACATGGATGGAGCTAGAGAGTATAATGCTAAGCGAAATATGTCAGACAAGAGAAAGACAAATACCATACGATTTCACTCATGTGGAATTTAATAAACAAAACAAAGAAGGGGGGATAAGGGGGAGGATAGAGAAAGCAAGAAACAGACTCTTAATTATAGAGAACAATCTCACGGTTACCAGAGGGGAGGTGGGTGGAGGGATGGGTGAAATAGGTGATGGGGATTAAGAAGTGCATTTGTCATGCGCACTGGGTGGTGTATGGAATTGCTGAGTCATTATATTGCACATCCGAAGCTAACATAACACCTTATGTTAACTGGAATTAAAATAAAAACTTTTTTTTAAAGAAGATTAATAGACTTGAAAGGGTATGTGAAGTCTGTCTCTCCTGTGTTCTCAATTTACCTTTCCAATAGGCACATCTAGAGATGGTGGCTGTTTCTGATTTCTGTGATAAAGGAAGCATAGTAACAACATGCACCACTGCGTACCATTTAGACCTGTAAAAGCAGAGAGCACGTAGTTTTGAAGTTTCTTAAGTCTTGTGGGCAAATTCTGAAATAGAAAACATGGAACACCTTGGGTTCTGTGCTGAGTAACCTGTTTCTAAATACATCACATATTTTGAAGAAAAAAAACCCAACTCCATTGAGATTCAGAAAGAACTGGTTGAAAGATACCCCGGGGGAACTCGCTGACTCAAGATTGCAGACAAATAAATTACACCTCTGGTTCAGACTCATTCTGTGTGCGTGCTTCTAAAAAAGTAGGCAAATAAATGTGAAGAGTTATTTAGAGTTTAATTGGTTTAATGTATTAATCACTGCAGAGCAAACCAGGCGGCTAAGCTAGCAAATTTAATTGTGGAAAGAGAATCCAATTGAAGATTTCATTTATCAGGGAAATATTTACTTCCATTTTCTCCAGATTTCTATTACAGCAATGAGTAGTCCTTCATTTGAGGCCTCTTTATCACTAGGGAAAGCAAAATGCTAAGTTTACTTTTGTGCCGCCGAATTGAAAAAGAAATAGGTAGATTAACCGGGAATCTGCTAGAAGGATCATTACCTGTCTGATGGGGAAACCCCACAGGGATCCAGCTGGCTGGTGTTGTGTGTGTGTGTGTGTGTGTGTGTGTGTGTGTGTGTGGTGTGTGTTTACTCTTCATGTTTACATGAAGGAGTGCCAGGTCCTTTAAAAATTTTTTAAATAAATGTTTTTTAAATATATTCAACAGCAATACTCATTCTGCCTCTGTGGTTATGGAGAAGTGGTCAGTTGTGATAAAATATCACCTTAGAATCAAATGGGCAGGAGAATGAGTCATTTTAATTTAATTTAAATTTTAATTTAGTCAATTAAAAAGGCATTCTATGGAGGAAACAAAACAATCTTAAAATACTTTTTGCTGGCCTCAGGGAGCTTAGATTTTCATTTGAGTCTACCTGGGAGATTGAGATGACCATCTCCCTAAGGGTGCAGAAAGAGAAAATGGAAAGCAAAATAATTTCAAGTCTGGAGTGTGACACAGGTGCACACAGACATCTCCTTTTAGCAGCTGCTGCCTATGGTTCATCTTTCCTCTCTGACCCCTTTTATAATTCCCAGGAGAGCACTCCAGAATCTTAATTAAGAACATGAGCTTTTAATTAATTGATGGATGAATGAATAAAGAAAATAATATATATATGATGTTTGTATGGTATGTGTGTATATATCATATATGTGTATGTATCACACACACACACGCACATGAGAATATTATTCAGCCATAAAAACGAAGGAAATCTCGCCATTTGCAACAACATGGATAGACTTAGAGGGTGTTGTGCTAAGTTAAATAAGCCAGACAGAAAAACACAAATACTGTATGATCTCACTTATATGCAGAATCAAAGAGAGGAAGAAAGAAAACATTAAGAAACTGAGCTCATAGGTCCAGAGAACAGATTGGTGGTTGCCAAAAGTGAGGGTAGTTGTGAGGAGGGGGGTTGTGCAAAATGGGCAAAGGTGGTCAAAAGGTACAACTTCTAGTTATAAAGTAAATTAGCCCAGGGGATGTAATGTACAACATTGGGACTATATAGTTAATAATACAGTATGTGTATTTGAAAGCTGGTAAGAGGGTAGATTGTAAAATTCTTATCACAGGAAAAACAATTGTAACTGTGGTGATGTCTTTCACTCTATTGTGATCACTTCATAATGTGTCCATACATCGGATCATTAATGCTGTACACCTGAAACTAGTAGAATGTTATAGGTCAAATATACTTTGATAAAAAATAGTACATGAATAGGAGTTTGGTTGTAGGTAAAAATGAAGAAAAAAGTAAACAAAGATTTTTGATGTTTTTTGCAACATAAGGTTTTCCAAACCTTTAGGAAAATGTGCCAAATTTGCAAATGTCTCCTGTTAGTTGGTCTCTGTGGAAAGGAAGGAGAAAGGCTGGGTCCTGCATCTGTCGGATATGGTACAGAGAAGGTGGAGCACATGAGGGCTGCAAGGAACCCGTGGCACTGAATTTTCAGTTGGTGTCCGTGGTATGGATCTGGAAGTGACCCCTGAAAACTCACCTCAGGAAATGTAAAGATAGCCTGATGATGAGATGGACTTCCACAGGCCATGGGAAGCCCGTTCACACAATGCTATCTGTCTACCTTCAATTTCGTTTTAGATATTACAAATTTGACTGGGAATAAAAGTATCACACATTCCCCAAGATTTAATAGTATTCCAAAATTGATGCTTATTTATAGTTTATAAATTATATTTATAATAAAATTATATCATTTATGTAATCATATACCTTTGTAAACCTTATTTGTAAAAACACCTAGACATACTAAATGCATTATTATATATGTTTCACATATATATGTTTCACATATATAATCTTACTTTCCTCAGTGATTAGCACTTCTTTATATGAACGAGAATGGCAGAAAAGAATACGTTCAGTAAAGGTCTTTGAGTCCCAGAAAAACCTAAATTGACTACAGTTTCTCCACAGAATCCTTCATATTTATTTCTGTCTGTGAATGTTATTTTCAGGAATTGAATATTTCCAAATGGATAGGAAATTAACATAAGGAGCAGAAAATTTATGAAGTTTTGGCATTTTCTTAACAATCTGAAGTGGAGGCTCAACCTTCACCAAAAAAAAAAAAAAAAAAGAAAGAAAAGAAAAGAAAACACAAACCCAAATATTTACCAGAAACCCCCAAACAAAAACAAAAAACAAACAAACAAAAACAATATTGTTTGTACATTCAAGAATCCAAGTCAGGTTGAAACGTATGTTAGCCATGAAATTTTAGTGGAAGTTACTTAAATGTTCTAAATCTTGATTTTCTCATCAGTAAAGTGGGTATAATAACAGTGTGAGAGGACAACTGTAAGGACTCAGGGGCTAGGGAAGGAAAGCCAGATAAAACTCTGTGATACTGCATTTCGTAAACACAGTTATTGCCTTTGCCCACTCTTCTAGAAGCATCTACTTCCTCAAGAGGGGGAACACAGGTACACAGAGTTCACATTTTAGCTTTTGAGCTCC
Source organism: Suricata suricatta (assembly GCF_006229205.1). Lineage (NCBI taxonomy): Eukaryota > Metazoa > Chordata > Mammalia > Carnivora > Herpestidae > Suricata > Suricata suricatta. The sequence continues at coordinate 24,549,997 of NC_043706.1, read as the reverse complement.
AAAATAGGCTCCCCCTTTCCAGTTCTTGAAATTTAACTAAGGTGGAACAAATAAAATGCACAAATCTTAAGCATACAGCTAAACTGTGAAGTACATAAATTTCTAGGTGGAAAGGTCTACAAAATGACCAACAAAATGAATGAAAAAAACCACCCTAACTAAGGCATGTTGCTGAAACATTAAAATACCAGTAAGGAGATCCTAAAAGTTTCTAGAGGGGGAAAAAAGTCACACATAAAGGCAAGAGAATCTAAATTTTTATGGGGGCTTCTCAAAAACCATGAAGCCAGAGGACTAGGGAGAAATGATTCTCAACCTGCCAATTTATCATTCAAGAGGGAGGGTAGAATGAAGACATTTGTCAGATATACATGGTCTAAAATTATTGACCTCTCGGAGCGGTTGGGTGGCTCAGTCTGTTGAGTGTCCGACTCTTGATTTCAGTTAAGGTCATGATCTCATGTGAGATCAAGCCCTACATCAGGCTCTGTGCTGGGTGTGAAGCCTGCTTGAGATTCTCTCCATCTCCCTCTGCTCCTCCCCCTGCTGTGCTCTCTTTCTCTTTTTCTCTCTCAAATTAAAAATATAAATAAAAACATATTGACCTCTCATGCACAACTTCATGAGCATTATTAGAGGGTGTGCTACCAAAACAGGGTGCACCAAGGATGAGAAAGGGGTGGACTCCAGAAAAAATAATCTGAAACCAGACCAATGCTCCTGGTCTGGAGGAGGTGGAACTGGAGACTGAGGGCTGAGGTGATGTAAGACACAGAATGAGCAGTTTTCGTAACAGGAAGTCAGTGGATAATGTCTAAAATCAATAAACCAAGAAATAGTTATCTAATCATATTATTTAAAATTATGGCTGCAAATACTGGAATAGTGAAGAGTTCAAGGTATCATTTTTCATCACAAGATTTATTCTTTTTGATTTTAACTGTGTACATGTATACCTTTGATAATTTTCAAAAAGACATAGCAAAGAAAGGAAACTCAGAGATGATAGTCTTGGGAGAAAAGGCTTCTGCTCTGCAAGAGCACGTGCTTTTGGGAACTTGCAAGGGTTATGCTCTGAGGCATAAAGTCAATACCATCAACAATGCACTGGAAGGAGAGCCAATGACTGCCAGGCTCTCCTGCCCCTTGGAACTAGATCAAGGCCAAGACAAGGCATTGGAGAGGGGACAGTACAGGTGGGCACCAGCATGGGTGGACTTCTCCCTGCCTCCTCCCCGCTTCCCACTTTGTGGACAGTGGATGAACCCTTACTCTCTCTGGACTTTGATTTGCAACATGAGTGGATTGAACCCTTGGTCTCCTAAGGTTGCTTCCATTTTTAACGTCCAGGGTGTTTGTGACTAGAGAGGCCCAGAGGAAGGGAGGTAAAAGTAGAAGAGAATATGGAGGTAGAAAAAAAGGAGAAGAGGAAATGAGCAGAGAAAACCAAGGGGGAGAAAGAATGGAAGGAGAGGGGAAAACCCAAGGCTGCCTTTGTTGAAAATAAAGCATGTGCCTTGACATTTTGTATCCTTAATGGAGGCTAATTAAATGATGGAACCGCAGCAGAGCAAAAAGCCCTCAGCAACGCATCTCAAAATAGAAGTCTCGGTATTTATTTGGAGGACAGTAATTTCATTTTCCTGGGAGAATTTTCGGTAAAAAGAGTTTACATGGGCAATTAAATTCTTACCTTTCAACATAGCTGCCTGAAAGCTATGAAAGTAATAATGTCTCGTATTTCCTGAGAGCCAGCACTTTCTACGGGCGTATATTACCTGATTCAGTCCTTGTAACAGGATGGAGTCAGTGCTACTGTCTGCACTCACCCATTATGCACACTGTGACAGAAGTGGAGTCATGTGTCCAGCAAGAAGGCAGGAGCACCAAGGGTCAAACGAGGGTCTGTTTTATTCCCAAGCCCATGTTCTCTACCTCTGGCCCCCTGTCTGCAGCTCTTATAACCTGAGAAACAGTTAGGGAGCAGACGTCACCCAGCCCTCAGTGCCAAGCAACACGGTCTACTTCTCCACCTCCATGTCCATCTCCTTTGTTGTTTCTTTCTGGTCTTCCTTTTCATTTTCTCCATCTGGATCTTCTCTCTTTTCTCCTCCCTCCTCTTTTATCTTCTTCATCTTTTAGAATAGGCATCACATTCATATTGTTCAAAACTGGAACCAGTGGGGAAGGTAGATCATGAGAAAATCCTACTACTATGCTGCCCAGCCACATGCTCCTGCCTCCACCCCAAGCCTCTAGGATCATTCATTTCTTTGGTATCCTTCAGTGAATCTTTATGTCACCACAAGAACTTGGAAATGGTGTTCTTATTTCCTACTTTCTTACGCCAAAGTTAACATACCAAATTGTACCATATTTAGACATTTCTCTGTTTTTACCTAGTGAGGTGTCCAGAAGACACAGGAGACATTAAAAAAATTTTTTTTAATGTTTATTTACTTTTGAGAGAGAGAGACAGAGCACAAGCAAGGGAAGGGCAGAGAGAGAAGGAGACACAGAATCCAAAGCAGGCTCCAGGCTTTGAGCTGTCAGCACACAGCCCGATGAGGGGCTTGAATCCCTGAATCGTGAGATCATGACCTGAGCCGAAGTCAGATGTTTAACCAACTGAACCAGCCAGGCACTCCATGTCCAGGAGATATTTTGACGTTTAAAGAAGAAAAAAATATTTTTTACAGTTATAGACTATTTCATCATGTGAATAAATCATAGATTTATTTAGCCAGTTCCTCAGACATGGACACTTGGGTGGTTTCCATGTTTTTTAAGTATCACACACAATGCTGTAAGGAATAATCTTATCAGTTGTCAGTTCACACTGATCAGATATAACCCCCGGAGCTGGGTCTCTGGGTCAAAGGGAAAGTGCATTTGAAATGTTGGTGGTTATGCCCTTTGGCACACCATTTGGCAGTCCCTCTAAGAGAGAATGACATCTGCTTCCCTAGCACCTAACCACCAGGGTATTTTGTCAAACTTCTAGAATTTTCCCCATCTGACCAAGAAAAAAGTGTATCTTAGTGGAGTTTTGATTTTTGTGTCTGGCTCACAAGTATTTAGGACCATTTGGATTTCTTATTCTGTGAACTGCCTGTGACCTTTGCCCATTCTTCTGTTGGCCTTGTGGTCTTACTCTTTTTCATCTCTGGGAGCTCTTTGCATATTTTGGAGAAAAAGAGTTTTCTGTGTCATCAGCTGCAAATATGTCCCTCTAGTTGCTGTCTTTTTTCTTTGTGTTGTGATTTGATTATGACTTTTATGTAGAAGTTGTTGTTTCCAGTTACAATTATGAGTACCTATTTATTTATTTTTATTTCTAGAATTTGAGATATAGATATGCCAATCTACTCCAAGGTTATTCTACCAATCAGAGTTCCAATCAGAGCCCCAATTAGGATAATTCAAGAGGAGTTTTTATTCAAAGAGATTAGTTACAAGGTTGTGGGCAAGATTTAGAGGCCTTTTGAGGGAGGTGCAAGAATCAGGGCCTGGGGCAACAGAGGTGTCTGGGCTCCAGAGGGTGAGGGGCACAGAAATTATGGTAGCCTGGAGGGAAAGAGAGCTGTGTAGACCAAGCCAGCTACAGAAGAGGGCTTGCACCTGTTGGGGAAACAGCGGACCCAGGACATGAATACCCTGCCATCTTTTCCCTTATGCCTTCCTATGTCTTGTCATGGCTCCCCATTGGCCAGAGGGTGCAGAATCCTGCTGGGGTCACCCACATGGGGGCAGCCTTCCACAGCAGACAATAGGGAGCATGAGGGGATCCCCACTATGTGGGATGGGGGTGGGAAGTGGACAGGATCCAGCATATTATAGAATGCCTGCTGATAATATTTACATAGTTTTATTTTTTACATTTAAAACTTTGTTCCATCAAAGTTTACCGTGATGTCCTAGGTGTACTATGGTTCCAACTTTACCTTTTCCCTAATGGCTGTCCACTTGTCCCAGTGCTGTTTATTACAAAGTTCACCTTTGCCCACTGATTAGAGCATCCATATTTGTCATATATTAATGTCCTGCACACATTTAAGTCTATTTCTAGATTTTTTCTTCTGTTCCATTGGCCTGTGTGTCTATTCATGTGCTCTTCTGTATTAATTACCAAGACCTTCTGATGAGTTTTAAGAACTGGGGAGACCAATCCCTCCTAATTTTTCTTTTCCATTTTAAATTTTTTTTCAGGGCTACGGTTGCTTATTTATTTTGAGGGAACCTACTTGCCTATTTCTGAAGGAAGGAAACTTAGTACATTTTGGAGAATTATGTTAAATTTATAAATTTATTGATGGATGACTCACATCTTTAAACTACATTTGGTTTCTTCTTTGAGACAATGATTGGCTACCACCTTACCAATGAGAAAGTTACCATTTGAAATAATGGGACTGATATTAGGTCCCTCCCTATGGGATGCAGTGAGAATACACCAACCACTCAAGTAGTACTCCTGCCAAAAATGCCTAATCTAAATCTAATCACAGGAACATATTATACAGGATCAAACTGGGGGCATTTTCCAAAAGAGATGGTCCATACTTTCCCAAAATACCAGTATTGTCAGTTATGCATCAATAAGGCTGAAAAAAAAATCAGTATCTTGAAGGGCAAAAGGGATAAGGACCTGTTCTGTATGAAAAGAGAAAAAGGACATGACAAGTACATGTACTCTGTGGTTTTGTTTGGATCTAGATCTGGGCAAAAATATCCATAAAGGATGTTAATGGAACAACTAATGAAAATTAAATATGTATTGTCAATTAGGGCATAGTATTGTATTGATGTCAAATAACTTGAATTTGAGGATTGTTCTGTGGTTATGTAAGAGGATATTCTTGTTCTTACAAAATGCATGATGAAGTTTTTAAAAATATAATTTATTGTCAAATTGGCTAACACAGTTTGTACAGTGTGCTCTTGGTTTTGGGAGTAGATTCCCATGGTTCATCACTTACGTACAAACCCAGTGCTCATTCTCACAAGTGCCCTTCTCAATACCCATCACACATTTCCCCCTCTCCCCTACACCCCCATCCACTCTCAGTTTGTTCTCTGTACTTAAGAATCTCTTATGATTTGCCTCCCACCCTCTTTGTTTGTAATTATTTTTTCCTCATCCCTTCCCCCATGGTCTTTTGATAAGTTTCTTAAGTTCCACATGTGAGTGAAAACATATAATATCTGTCTTTCTCTGACTTATTTCACTCAGCATAATACCTTTCAGTTCCACCCACATTGTTGTAAATGTCATGATTTCATTTTTTCTCGTTGCCAAAGTAGTATCCATTGTATACACAAGCCACATCTTCTTTATCCATTCATCAGTTATGATTTGGCTATTGTTGAAAATGCTCCTATAAATATTGGGGAACATTTGCCCCTATGAATCAGCACTCCTGTATCCTTTGAATAAATTCCTATTAATGCTATTGCTGGGTCGTAGGGTAGTTCTATTTTTAATTTTTTGAGAAATCTCCATACTGTTTTCCAGAGTGCCCTCACAAGTTTACATTCCCATCAACAGTGCAAGAGGGTTCCCATTTCTCCACATCCTCGCAAGCATCTGTTACTTCCCACGTTGTTATTTTTAGCTACTCTGGTGTGAGGTGGTATCTCAGTGATTTTGATTTGTATTTTCCTGAAGATAAGTGACGTTGAGCATTTTTTCATGTGTCTGTTGGCCATCTAGATGTCTTCTTTGGAAAAGTGTCTATTCATACCTTCTGCTCATTTCTTCACTGGCTTGTTTTTCGGGTGTAGAGTTTGGTAAGTTCTTTACAGATTTTGCATACTAACCCTTTATCTGTAATGTGATTTGCAAATATCTTTTCCCATATCGTCAATTGCCTTTTAGTTTTGTTGATTGCTTCCTTTGCAGTGCAGAAGCTTTTTATCTTGATTAGTCTCAATAGTTCATTTTTGCTTTTAATTCCCTTGTCTTTGGATATGTGTCGAGCAAGAAGCTATGGCTGAGGTCAAAGAGGTTGTTGCCTGCTTTCTTCTCTATTTTGATGCTTTCCTGTCTCACATTTAGGTCTTTCATCATTTAACATTTAGTTTTGTGTATGGTGTAGGAAAGTGATCTAGTTTTATTCAGCATTTTGCTGTCCAGTTCTCCCAGCACCATTTGCTAAAGAGACTGTCTTTTTTCCATCCGACACTGTTTCCTGTTTTGTCAAAGAGTAGTTGGCATTCATTTGTGGGTCCAATTCTAGTCTCACTATTTTAATCCATTGGTCTATGTGTCTGTTTTTGTGCTAATACTATACTGTCTTGATGATGAGAGCTTTGTAGTAGAGGCTAAAGCCTGGGATTGTGACGCTTCCCACTTTTGTGGTTCCAAGCAAATTTTAGGATAGTTATAGCTTTGAGAAGAACACTGGTGCAATTTTGATTGGGATTGTACTGAATGTATAGATTGCTTTGGGTAATAATGGCATTTTAACAATGTTGATTTTTCCTATCCATGAGCATGGAATGTTTTTCCATTTCTTTGTGTCTTCTTCAATTTCCTTCATAAGTTTTCTATAGTTTTCAGCATACAGATCTTTTACATCTTTGGTTAGGTTTATTGCTAAGTATTTTATGGTTTTTGGTGTAATTGTAAATGGGATCAGTTTCTTGATTTCTTTTTCTGTTGCTTCATTATTGGTATATAGAAATGCAACCAATTTCTGTACATTGATTTTGTATCCTGTGATGTTGCTGAATTCACGTATCAGTTCTAGGAGCCTTTTGGTGAAGTCATTTGGGCTTCCCATGTACAATATGCATGGTGAAATATTTAGGGATAAAGGGTGTTTACTACTTTCAAACTATTCAGAAAAAAATATACATATGCATTTATATAGAAGTAACAAAGTAAATACAGAAAAATAATAATTGATAACTGTGTGAAGACAATAAGAATTTTTAGTGCTATTCTTATAACTCTTTCATAAACTTAAAATTACTCATGAGTAAAAGTTAAAACAAAAGAATGTTTGGGTGAGTGGGTAGGGAGAAGATAATGTTAAAAGGTATGAACTCTCTTGCTTTTAATCAATTTGAGCTTGATTCTGCCTGTTAACACATTGTCTTAAAATCCAGAGAAATATCAAGTTAATTGATATTAGTTAATCTTATTTTCTTTTTTGAAAGTATTTTTCAAGTTTATTTATTTGTTTTCTAAGAGAGGCAGGGACAGCACAAGTGGGGCAGGACCAAAGAGAGAGAGGGAGAGAGAATCCCAAGCAAGTTCCGTGCTGCCAGTGCAGAACCCAATGTGGGACTCAAACCCATGAATTGTGAGCTGAAATCAAGAGTTGGATGTTTAACCAGCTGAGCCACCCAGGCACCCCTATTTTCAATTCTGAAAGCTAATCTCCACTACTTTGGTTACAACACACAAACATACAGCTACACACACAAATTCCTTCCACCCGAAGCAGGTCTAATTAGTGAGTTGTCATTGAGTATTGCTCTGTGCTGAGGACCTCCTTCTTACAGGACCAAAGACCATGCAAAAGACCAAAGGACCAGAGCTCGCCCCTGGGATTTGGGTGTTCTTAGTGTCAGTGACCAGCAAATGATATCTGATTTTGGTTTGCAACACCAGAGGAAATGTCTCTAGTGTTCTTCTTTGTGCCCAACCCCATAATAATAACAATAGCTGCTGGTACAGTGCCTACCACCACTAATTTCTGGAATGCTAACAGCGCTCCAGACTTAATCTTCTATAATCTTGTTTTCTCAGAAGAAGCTGGCAGGTAGTTACAATTATTACCCCCGTTTGACAGATGGGGAAAGTGAGCAGACTTTGGCCACAGTAAAATTGGGAGAAACTATAAAAATCAATAGAATCATATAGCTCCTTGCCTCATAAAGTGTGGACCAGATCTTCAGGGAATCTGAATCCTTGTTGGCCAAGAACCCAGCCTCCAGGGGCCTGTGAGAAGGGTTTGTATACAAATTGTGTGTGCTCCAGGAAAGGATTCACAAATAAATCCTACGGATGCAGAGAAAGACACAAAGTCCACGAGAGAAGGAAACAGGATTCAGGAAACAGATGCTCTTTTGCAAAGAGACACAGAAGCACTAAGAAGGGGGAACAGGAAGAACCAGCATGGGGGCCGTGAGGCTGCACAAGGACATTGAATGCTGAGCAGGAAGGAGGGGACTCCCACTTGGGCAGTTCTTCTCAAAGCCAAAGACAGATGAAATCCAGCATTTGCTGACTGCTCTTCTGCTGTGCTCTGAGGCCGCCAAGAGCGTATGTCTGCATATGTTCCATGTGTCCCAATGTGTGTGTGTATGTGCGTGTGCACAGACATCTGCCCAACAGAGAGAAAGAGATTAGAATTGAGGCTTATTTTGGTTACCTGCCCCCAGGATGATGCCAGAATGATAACTGGATTTTATGAGGTTATTAATCCCCAATTCTTGGCAAGGCCAGAGTAAGGAGTGGCCCAGCTGAGCAGCAAATTCCCAAAGTGCCACCATGGGCCACAGCAGTGGCCACTGTTGGTATTCTGCCCAACTTCCCAGGGCCCCAGTTGTCCTTGTGTGCCCAGCTCCGCATCCTTGAGCTTTGCTTCCATGGAATACCCGTGGGGGACTGAGACCTTCGCCCGCATGCACAGTCCGCCAAGGTCTGGGAGTGGGGGGTGGGGAGAGCGCTCTAGCAACAGCTGTCTGCTGAGAGAGGATGAAAGCCCAGGTCCCTTGTTTTGACAGAGGACAAAGTCCAACCAGTGATTTTCACTCTAGATTCGTCTGCAGGATATGTGGCAGTGGTGTCGCAGCCCAGGGTGTGGTCGCTTCCCTTTCCTGTTCTTCTGTCCCCAACCTGAATAAATCACAGGCACACAAATCCTGGTCTCAGGCCCCGCTTTTGGGGAGTCTGGCCTCCAGTCACCACTATCATGGTCCTAGGACCATAACGAGGAAGAGAAAAAGGGCATGTCCCTACAGAACTGGGCTCTGGGAGATTGCCCAATGTGCTTGGGAAGAAACCTAGGCTGTTTACTGCAGCAGGAGGAGGGAGGCCCTCCCCCTCCAGTGTCCCTAAAGGCCTTCTAGAAAATGTAGAGCCAGTTCCCTGAGGGTTTTATTTTGTTTTGTTTTCTAAACTAGATCTAGAAATCTGGGGCCTAGGCAGAATTGTTTGGGACGATGGTGTGGAATTGAGCTTTGCTCGGAGGAGATAGGAAGGAAGAGAGCTGGAGTGGGCACTCAGCTCCTCCTTGAAATAGATATAAAATAGTATTAAATTCTATGAAAATGTTAGTTTTCTTGGGGTACTTACATGCCTCCAGCTGCCCCTGCTTCCTGGTGGGAGAAGAGGAGGGTTTTCTGCTGAGCCCTCTGAAGAGAAAGTAAGAATGGCACAGGCTGCTATGGTTGACAGTGGTGTGCCTGAAGGGCCATCGGTGACCCTGAGGTCCTCGAAGGGGGAGCGAACTACTGACCAAGGTATTTCTGTTGCCCCTCCTAGTGGCCTGAGTGAGTCAGATGGTGGGACCAGAGGGGACCCTCTATGAGGTGGGACGAGTCACAATTGGGGGTGTGGTGCAGTCCCAGGCAACAGAGTTTCATCTGTAAGTCTGAGAAGTATAGGGACACTTTTTAAGGGGTGGAGAGAGAAGCCAGCTCCTTCCAACCCATCAGACCTGTGTTTTAAGTCTGATTTTTGGTGTCATGAGCAAATTAATAGGATAGATGACATTCAACTAATGGGTCTGAGGAATATACCAGAGATTGGCCAAGCTAATGTCTGCAAGCAGAATGCAATTAGCAAACGTATGGATCACGCACCTGTCTAGATTAAATGTGAGCTTGTTGTGGGAGCCATGTGTAATCCATAATGACCAGCTATGGACCAGCTCCCAGGCTCAAGGTTAGGAACAGGACTATCTCTGGCTTTTGATGTATGGCCTTATATTAGGGAATTCGTACTTGCGTCCTCATAGATGTATGAGAGAACAGACTCAGAGCCATGCTCAGCATCAAAGGGGCATACAGAGAGGACCAGTGTCATGAGAAGAAGGAAGAGATTTACTCTCACTGATCAGCAGGGGTGGGCCAGGCACAAACCACCTGGGCTCACAGCTGTTGTGAGAACTAATGGAGTAATGCATGCAAAGTGTCCAGGAAAGTGCTGGCCCAGGAAAGGACATATTGTGTGTTATTCTTATGTATACATGTGCACACACATGTAGTTGCACATACATCTTTATTTAATTATGATATATGAATACTCAGTAATGAATAATGATAAATTATTAGATTATAACCCATTATTATATAATCTTATGTGTGATATATTATTATATCAAGATCTTACATACGTGATATCACTTTATGTTATTATATTATGTATAATATATTGCTATATTATATTAACATATCCTGTATAATAACATTGTTTAGTAACCTATTATTAAACATTGTATATTAATACTCACACTTAACTGTATATATTAAGTATAAGACTATTATTATGTATTAGTATATTACATATGCATAGTACATATATGCAGTACATATTATTGTGAGCAAGGGTCTCATGCTGGGAATGTTCCACTCTGCTGGAAGAGAGATGAGCAGTCAGTCGGCTATGTGTAGCCTGTATAAGGACACGGAGTGGGACAGAAGGATGGAAAGGAATTTTGGGATTATGGCAATAAGACTTTGTGGGTATTTGAGCTGCATTCAGGTCACCAGGGGATACTTATTCCTCAGAAGTATGCATGAGCACTTCCGGCAGACCTAGTACTATGCTTGGTGCAGGAGAAGCAGCCACAAATGACCAAGGTGGGGCCCCTCCCGGATGGAGGCCGTCAATCCATGGGGGGGGTGGGGGGGTGGGCAGGGAGGCCTGGGAGGGGGTCACTCTGAGAAAGAGAAGAGAAGTAGAGGGCGCCCCGGTGCAGATCAACGAAGGGCTATGGCCTGATAAGTCTGGGGAGGGGTCTCAGAGCGGGTGAGGCTCCAGGACCAGGTGTCAGGCAGGTGAATGGTAAAGAGAAGGGTTGCCTACTGCACAAGAAAGAGACTTTCAGACCAAAAGCCTGCTCCTGTGAGGTGCCTAGAGGGAAAGCAGAGCTCTTCAGGAGCAGAGAGATGGGGAGGGCAGGCTGAGATGTGGCTGGGACATGCGCCCTAGGGAGGCCTAGGCTAAGGATCTACTGTCAAGTTCAGGTGCACTGAGAGGAGAGCACGGCAAGAAGCTGGGCTGCTAAGGCAGAGGGTGGGGTGGAGGGTTGCTTGGCTGGTGACAAAGCGGCAGCTTGGGGAGCTCAGACTCTGTGCTGTGGGTAGGAGAGGCTGGGACTGGAGTTGGTGAGGGCTGTGACTGAGGGATATCAGTGTTGCTCCTGGACGCCAGGGCAGGTCTCAGTGCTGAGAGGTCCAACAGACCCAGCACTGGGGTGGAAAAGAAGGAGGCATCAGGGAAGGCTGGAAGGTTCTGGGCTTAGTGACGAGGCAGAAATCCCTTGTTATTAAAGATGGTGGATACATCTTGGGAAAAGGCTGAGGTTTGTTTTAATATTTCCAATGTCAACTTTGGAATGTTGGTTGAGATAGTTTCTTTGGATTGTTTCAGGAATCACGAATTCAAATAGACTTAGGAAACAAAAATAGAAGTTTTGAATTAGTCATTGATGACCTCTAGCTGAATACATCCCTGGCTTGCTTGCTAATTGCTTGTAATTGCCAAGATCATACATATAAATGTTGTGGGAGTTCCCTCTTCCTCAACACACACACACGTGCACACACAGCCTCTGGACTGTGTTACGAAGGTGTAATAATCTGACTTCTGAGACTCACATGGAAGGATTAGAATAAAGGCTAGAGGATATAGGGCAGCCTGTTCTGACTCCATATCATGAAGAATACTTTAGCAGTTAGAGCTCTGCTAACGGAATGGCTCACCTGTGAGGAGAGGAGCACTTTCTCAGAATGGTTCAGAGAAGGCTGGTTGAGCCTCTTACACAGGATCCCTGCACAGGCAGATGGCCTTGACAGTGATTCTCAACTCTGAGTCTACGATCTTGTGAGTTCACAGCCTCAAAGAAGGTACTGTGAGGGTCTTCTTTTTCCTTCTCAATTTATTACGTCCTGCCCATGACTCCATCAAAGTAGCCTATCCACGTTTTCCCTTGGGAGAACCCTGGGCTAATGGACCCTGGAGTAGTGGTTTGGCGTGAAGCTCCTGATGGTCCCCCTTGGTCCCCTTGTGGGCTAGCATTCCCTGAAACCCTGAACTTCAGTGTGAGGAACCCTGCTGTTTCTGCAGGGTCACAGCGCAACAGCGGGGCCTGGATGCCTCACTTCCCGTTATCTCCTCACACCCCATCATGTCCCGAACCAACTCCCCATCCTCCCCCTCGCCTCCCCACCATGTTACTCTTCACTTCCCCTTATTCCCTGTCACCACCCCTGCTTCCCCTGCCCCCACTTCACTGCAAACCAAGGGAGCAGAGTTAATGGGAGCCAAAGATACAGAAGGCCAAATTGCTCATTACCTTCTTCAAAAGCTCCAGTGTGAGGCCGGCTTGTCTGTCCTCTGCCATGGACGTGTAATAGAGAGGTAGGTGAGAGTCTCATCTCCTGTGACCCCGGGAACCCTGAAGCCCCTGCCTGGTGTGTCCTGCCGGCTGTCCCTGCCCTTGCCCGGAGGTCTTGGCTGCAGGGTGATTGTCTGTCACCAGGCACAAGCATGCTTTCCGTTCCTAAACATGTCTCTCCATTGGTATTGCTATCAGCCAGTTGGTCCAAACCATAGACCTCAAAGAGTAAAGCACTCGACAGCATAAAAATTTGTATGGTGGTACACAAAGAGGTTGGCAAGAAAATAGCCCTGGACTGAAACTTAGGCCCCTGTCCACTGTCTGACCTCGGAGACACAGTCCATCTTGGCACCCCTCTGTCTCCTCTGTGGATGGAGGACGCTGAAAGCAGTGATCTCTGAGGTTCAGCCAGCTGGAAAGCTCTATCACCTGACAGCTGACATTCTAGGAAAGAATTTAAATGAGTGTTTGTTTTTCTCTATGCCTGCAGTTCTTCTTAGGTTACAAAATTAGGAAATCAACTCAAACCTGGACACAGAATATGCCGTTCGGGGCTGCAGCTATTCATAGTGTGTTATCTGGCTCCAGACTTTGCCCTTGATCACCAGCGTTTGTGCTTCCTTCCTTATAGCAGCTGCTTCTTGATTCTTACAAGGGCCAGTGCTATTCCATGCCCACCTTCCATCAGTGTCCCCTGTGCTAATGCCTCTCTGGGACTCCCAGGGTGGTAAGGCACTGGAGATCAAAGTGACATTCTGGGGAAAAGGAAAAAGGAAACTTACTGGAGCAAAGATAAGCCAGAGTTGGAGATTCCACAAGCAGCATTTCAGGCCAGAGGGAGCGTTTGGCCCGTGATGGGCTCCGTGGATGAGTCAGCACAGGAATGGCAAACACAGCCTGTCAGGTCCCAAATCGGTGATGGAGAGGAATATTGATTGCACTGGGGTGCAAATGAGAGAGAGAGAGAGAGAGAGAGACAGATAGGGAAGGAGAAAGAGAGAGCCATTTACACCAGACAGATGCAGATAAAGAGGCAAGAGGCATTCAGCCCTGGTTTTCCTTCCCAAGAGACTGTTAATAATAGCCAAGGCCAGTTCCACACATGCATGCTGTCTGTGTCTTTACTAAGCCCCGAGTAGCCCTCTGCTGCCTTCCAAATAGGTTGGAGGCGAGCTGGTGTGGAGCAGGGAGGACCTAGGGCGTGTGAGGCGATGATGGCCTGCGAATGTGCCAGCACACCGGGCAGCCTCTGTCAGCAGCAGCGTCTGTGCATTTCTGAACCCGGCTCCATTCTTCAGCAGTAACAATGCCCTCTTCAGGGAAGGTGCTGAGGGCAAGGAGCTGACCCTTTCACCCTTGGCTTTTAACCAGCAGATTCTATTGTCCATGGATGAAATTCCTATGTTGCCAGAGAATAGGACTTTAGAGCAGAGGGCAAGAAATACATTCCCGACGGAGAGAAGGGATTCATTTTCTTTTTCAGTACAGGGTCAGCCTGTCTGAGGACAACTGTGCTGTCTCCCCTTCAGCTACATCTGAAATTAGTCTCCCAGAGTTAGACCGTTGGGCGCAACAGAGTGATGAAAAATGTAGTCTCTGGAAACTGGACAGCATGTGCGTCTACAGGTGCAAGATTCCAGAGGGAGGGAAAGCATTGGTCTTGTATGTTACCTGGTATAAAACACTCTGCAGAATTAGCAATAGAACAATCCAATTTATTAAGCAATTATAAGGCAGCAACTATGTACCAGGCACGCTGTTAGCTGGGAAGATTCAAATATGACTAAGGCTCCGGCTTTGTCACGTACTTCCTGATGGTTTTGGTAGTTGTCGGGGAGAACATTAGTATCAGAATTGCTCAGTGGGCTGTGTAAGTAGTCACTAGAAAATGTATGAAAGGACAGAAAGCATTATGTTAAAATTTTACTTATTTTATAAAAGAACAAAAATAAACAAGTCGTTGAACCTTCAATAAAGGTTTCTTTACCACATACTCTTTAAATATAAGAGTTTACAGAAAAGATTAGCCATTGAGGGTTTTATATATGTATGCGCATACGTATACCTCTACCCTAGGTGTCTGGATTTTTGAACATTATTAATCATCACCTTCCAAATGAAGATGAGGATATTGGTTAGCATTCTCACATAGTGCTTCCATTTCTCCTCCTCTTCCTCTACATTCTATTCTGTTGTGTTGTTATATCTGGTTGAATTGAATTCCCTAAAAAGATAGGCTCCTAACCCCTCGTACATGGGACTCTATTGGAAAACAGGGTCTCTGCAGATGCAGTAAAGTTAATGAGGTCATATTGGAGTACAGTGGGCCCTAATGCAGAGAGCAGTGTCCTTATAAGGAGCAGGACACAGACACACAGGGGAAAGAAAGCCATGTGGAGACAGAGGCAGAGATTGAGATGGCCCAATTATAAACCATGGAATGCCTAGGGTTGCTGGCCACCTTCAGATAGATGTTAGGAAAGGGTTCTGTAATGGATTCTTCCTTAGAGCCTCCAGAAACAATAATCCTGTCAACATCTGATTTGGACTTCTAGCCCCTAGACCTGAGAGAGAATCTATTTCTGCTGTGTAAGCCGCCCAGTCCGCCATCCGTTGTTATGGCGGCCCTAGCAAACGAATACAGTTATTTTCACAGCACCCCAGTTTACGTTGCCTGTCACTCACATTCTGTTTGGTAACCATAACTCCTGTTGGTGTGTGACGTGCGTGTGTTTTACACTGACACAGATTCATCGTTCCCTGCCTGTTTCTTTACGAGCACAGCCTGCCCTTTCTCACGTCTTGTTCCTTTATCTTCTCATCTTTGAACTCTTGGTGAATTCCCTCCCTCTCCCCTCTTGACTTTTCCCTGTTCTTTGTGTTGTATGTTTGCGTAGCCACCCGGTCATTTCTTTCATCTGACTCATGCTTGAGGAGCTCTTTCCAGACCTTCTGTTTGCTCTGAATTAAAGAGGGTAACTTAAAAAAATTAAATAAATAAAAGAGGGTAGCTTGACATCACTCCTTCCTTCTCTGAGACCAAGCTGTTTTTCTCTACAAGCAGTTTGAAGACAGTGTCCCTCTTTCTGCTGCCTTAGAGAAATTGCAGATCTAGAGGGAAGGGATTCAGTTGACATGGGCCAGTGTATGTGTTGAACTAGCCAGACTTTCTTTCATGGAAGGGAATTTTGTTCAATACCTGCTGACAGGCCCCCCCTCTCCCCTGCATGTAGGGCACCCCTGCTCCCATGGGAACTGCTCCACGCATTTCAGATTATACCCCAAGCCAGTGCCCTCCCGGAGGCCTTGCTTCAGGCCCTACTTCCCCCACTTCCCAGTTTTACCCATTTCTCCTTCAGGACTGATTCCACTACTCCCAGGTCAGAAGGGAAGAGACAGGGCTCTCCTCCTAGTTCAGCTCTCAGGCTGGGGGGAACCACAGGTATGGCTCTGGGGCTGCCTGAACACCCAGCGGGGCCAGGTCTCTGCTCTGTGTCCATGCCGCAGTCTTCCTTTCCTGGGCTTCCAAGTTTTGAAATGTATGGTGTTTGAGTTATACTCATTTCTTCCTTGGTTGCTAAGTAGGAAATTCTTTTTATTTTTTTCTTAGCCAGTTTAATTTTTTTCCCTTATTCATATCAAAACCTGGGAAGAGAAATTCTGGAAAGCCATCTCAACTCAGAACTTCACACTAAGGGGCAGCTGGCCGGCTCAGTGGGTTAAGCATCTGACTCTGGCTCAGGTCATGATCTCCATGTTCATGAATCTGAGCCCTAAGTCGGGCTCCGTGCTGACAGTGTGGAGGCTGCTTGCCATTCTCTCTCTCTGGCCCTCCCCAACCCACATGCTCGCTCTCTCTTTCACTCTCTCTCTGTCTCTCTCACAAAATAAACATACAAAATTGTAAAAAGGTAAACTTTAAAAAGAAAGTTCACCACTAAAAATAATGAACTTAACGTTAGACATGTTTATCATAATAGCAACTTATGTTGACAAGGTGGATCAGAAACAGTCCTGCCACCCAGGCTCCTAATTTCTTCATCCTTATCCCAGGGAATGGGAGAAGAGAAAAGACACACAGAGGGTGAGTTTTGCTTGAGATGGAGGGTATCAGGGTTCTCAGAGAAACAGAACCAATAGAGTCAATCTATATCTATGTATGTATCTGCATCAAATTTACTATTTATTTATTATAAATACGTAGTTTTATTATGTGGAATTGGCTTGTGTGATTAGGGAGGCCAAGAAGTTTCAGTCTGCCATGTGCGGGAGCAGTGAGGGACCCAGGAGAGCCCGTGGGGAGTTCCAGTCTGAGTCTGGAGGCCTGACAACCAGAGACACCGAGGGTGTAAGCCCTGGTCCAGGTCCCAGGACAGGAGAAGATCAGTGTTCCAGCTTACCAGGCAGGCAGGAAGAGAACTCCCAATTCTTCCTCCTGTTTGTTCTACTCAGGACAAGAGTCCTGTTTGTTCCATGTAATCCAACACACCCATTAGGTCCACCCACACTGGGGAGGGCGGTCTGCTTTCAGCAGTCTATAGATTCCAGTGCTAATGTGTTCCAGGAATACTTTCACAGACACAGCCAAAATAATGTTTAATCAGGTGTCTGGGCACATTGTGACCCAATCAGGTTGACACGTAAAATTAGCCACTGCAGGCACCATTCAGCAAAATAGCTAAGAATTCAGACTCTAGAGTTAGAGAGACACAGGTCTGAATTTTTAGCTCTGCTATACATTCTGTGTGCCCATATTTTTGGTTATGTAACCTCTCTGTGCCACAGTTTCCTCATCTGTAAACTGGGAATGAAAGGAGAACTACCAGAAAGGACTAGTTGTGAGGACTGAAGGTGATAGTGAGTCAAAGTTGTGAGTTTTAGGGGAGCCTGGGTGGCTCAGTCAGTTAAGCTCCTGACTCTTGATTCTGGCTCAGGTCATGATTTCACGGTTCATGGGTTTGAGCCCTGAGTCGGGGTCTGTAGTGACATCATGGAGCCTCCTTGGGGTTCTCTTTCTCTCTCTGCCCCTCCCCCACAAGAACATTTGGGCTGGAAGATATCGCAGTATCTATCTGATGCGTTCTTATATATTATATAGGAACAATGAAACTGGAGTCCAGACAGGCTCACCTCTGAGGAGAGGGCGAGGTAATGGAATTTGTGCATGGTGCCCAGAATAGAAAAAGAGATATCAAGCAAGACTATAGATCATGCTGTCCCATGCAGGGCACTTTGTTCGGTCTCGCCGTGGAGTCCAGCCATCAGGTGGGCAGTGTCTGAGGCAGGATCTGAAATCGGCCAGGCGCTCAGGCCCCCACCATGGGATTACTCTACTTGTGTGGACTCCTGCATTTATCCCAATGGGGCAGTCTTCACATTCCTCCATTTCTCAACTAGTTTTTATCTTTTTGCTTTTACTAAATATGCCCTTTTGGGGAGGAATTTTATAAAAGCAATTAGGTGAGTGCTACGGGAGCCCAGCCATCATCAATAATGGTGTCAATACTCAGCATGATTTATTCATCACAACAAAATTTCTGAGTGCAAAGCCCTCATCAGGCATTCCCTTCTTATCCTTGCCTGACCTGATGATGCAGCATAAAGGGGTTTTTCCTCCTCTCTGGGTCATCTGTGGGGAAATAGAGGCACAAAAGTGATCAATTGCTAACAAGAGGCCTTCAACAACTAACAGCTCAGCCTGGATCACCTCCTGAGACAGGGGGTCTCCAGTCCAGCACATTCCCTTGCAGACCACACTGCCTCTCGGGTGGGCTCATCACCACCCACCTAAAGCTAGGGAGCAGGACTCCTCAGGTAGAGAATAAGGCTATTTGACACTGTTTGGCTATGGATTGTACATGTGGTCCTGGTCACCGGATAGCAGGTGCTTACTTTCATTTCCATATGGTGTTTTCCAGGGAAACAGCTTTGTGACCTAAAACTCAAATGCTCTTCTCGGTGTCTTCCCAGCCACACCTTCCACTCAGCTTCAGAGGTATAGGTGGCTGCAGAGGTGTTCCCGTGTGCGCCATGTTGTGACTTTCTATCATTGCCCTGGTCATTCTATCCTAAACACACGAGGTGCTCAATACACATTTGTTAAACTGACTTGGACGAGCGAATCCATTCATACTCAAAGAATAATTTTTTTAAGTTCATTTCTTCTGAGAAAGAGTGATCAGGGAAGGGGCAGAAAGAGAAGGAGAGAGAGAGAGAGATAGAATCCTAAGCCAGCTCTGCACCTCCAGTGCAGATCCTGGTGGGGGGCATGAGCCTATGAACCATGAGATCATGACCTGAGCTGAAGCCAAGAGTCGAATGCCTAACTGACTGAATCACCTAGGTGCCTCTCCTCAAAGAATAAAGGTTTGATAGGACTGAGGATGTTCCAAATAAATTTTGAAGGCGATCCTGAAAGGATATTTTTTTTTCTTTTTGGCGAGGGAAATTAAATAAAGGGACCCTGGCTACTGTAAAGGCTTTATCTTGCATTTACATCCTGGTCCAGTGTAGGCCTGGGGTGCCTCTCCTGCAATTATCTGGGTAGCCCTGTCACTGCACACCACCCACGGGCAATCCCTGCTGAAGATCCTGTTTCTGAGTCAAATGTGGATGATGAAAGTTCTATCTTCAGTTGAAACGGTCTTGTGACTTATTCAAAATGCTAGACTTACAATGCACATACTCCTGCTCATGATCAGCCTAAGTGAAAAGCATCATTGCATTCCAAATTACCTTTATCAAGTCATTTTGTTCTTTTAAAAAATATATTAGGTAGTTAATGATGCGTTGAGCACTGGATTATAAACAATGTGTGGAACACAAAAGAAATAGAACACAGTGCCCACAGAAGTTAAGACCCTATTTGGGAAGATAAACGTAGTTTGGGAGTGAGCAAAAAGTGAGAGTCTCCCGCCTTGTGGGTCTCTGAGGGTGGAGACTATGAACATACCACTGGTTTTGCTGGATGTGGGCGCCCGGAGGTGCAAAGTGGTGCTTTGCGGAGCAGTTGGCTGAAGGAGAAAGCGGACTTAATAGAGTAACGTTAACAGTGTATTTACTTGACATTTCTTTCTGTAATGTGACAATATGTGGTCAAAGAAGACACAGGTGTAAGAAATTATTGTTTATAAAATGTGAAAGCCATAGTTCCTAGGGTAACTTTTTTTGTGGGTGGGGTGTGGGAGGCAGCATGGACTGGGTTCAGGGAGTCCCACTTTGTTTATTTCGATTTTTTTTTAGTTGGCCCAAACCACATTTTTAAAAAAGTTTATTTATTTATTTTGTGAGAGAGAGAGAGAGAGAAAGAGAGAGAATCCCAAGCAGGCTCCATGCTCCCACACTGAGCCCAAGCTAGGGTTCAATCTCACGAGGACCGTGAGATCATGACCTGAACTGAAATCAAGTGTTAGTGGCTTCACTAACTGAGCCAGTCAGATGCCCACCTCATTTTTCTGTGTACCCAGTTTTGCCCCAAATCCTGTGAAGATGCTTTAAAAAAAAAAAAAGAATAAAGGAAACGTGTGCCTTTGTATAATGGCCAGAACTTTGTTATGTGACAGTATTTGCACTGCCTTGGTTAAAGGTTTAATTTTTTTAAATGTTATTTACTTTGAGAGAGAGAGTGCACAAAGCAGGGGAGGGGCAGAAAGAGAGAGAGAGGGAGAGAGAGTAGGATGGGGCAGAGAGAGAGAGAGAGGTTCCACATTGTCAGCCCAGAGCCCAATATGGGGCTTGAACCCACAAACCAGGAGATCATGACCTGAGCTGCAATCAAGAGTTAGATGCACAAGTGGCTGAGCCACCCAGGCGGCCCATAAAGGTTTAATTTTTTTTAAACCTAGAAGTGCTAGAACAGTTGAACCATAGTCTGTTTTGCAGAGGAAAAGAAATTGTTTCAATCATGAGTTTATTTGTTTATTTATTTAGCCTACTTTATTGTTTGTATTAGGTGGTTTAGTTTATATGTTTTTGGAGGAAAACAGTTATGTTTAATTTAATCTTAATGTCCAAACTACCAGATTGAAAAGAAAGAAGTGAGAGTCTCAGTGGGGACAAGTCAGTATCCTTTAGGAGCCTCTTGGAGGGAATCCAACTGGGAAAGGACAAGCATGTGAGAACTTACGGGGCAGTAGAACTTTCCAGGCAGAGTGGGTTGGGAAGGGGTTAGGAATGGAACTCAGGTAGAGGGAATAGTGTGGGGAAAAGCCCTGTGGCAAAAAGAGCGTGGAGCATTCAGAGCTCTGAAAAATGTACAGTGGCTTGAACTTGGACAGAGAAGGCAACCACGGCAAGAGAGATGAGCCCACGTCAAGCCTGAAGTCCTTGTATGCTGTGTGCTGAGTCAAGCTCTTGGACTTTTGCTTTTCTTTGCTATGTCTCGCCTATGCTTTCCAGACCAGGGACCCTGCCTTGGGTCCTAACCATCTGTCAGGTACAAAACTCAGTGACCCCAGGTGATGCATTAACAGAAATATGCAGGTATTCATAAAATAAAAGACAAGCCACTGAACTGGGAGAAGATATTTGCCACACGTAACTGATAAAGGATTAGCGACGAGAGGATATAAAGAATGACTATAAATCAATATTAAATAACTCAATAGAAAAGTTAGGAAAAACACAGAACAGGCATTTCACAGAAGCAGAACCATGAGTGGTCAATAACAAAATGACAAGATGCTCACCAGACCCGTAATCAGTAAAACATACAATAACTCACAGGATTCGGGGTGCTCTCTCATCCCAGGCTATTTGTGGTTTTATTAAGGGACACTGAAAACCAAAACATCTTTCTGGTCCAAAGGAATGGGACTCAGTGACATTTCCAGGCTTGGGTTAGGTTGGTTGAGAAGATATTTGGGGTAAAGTGTCCCTTGTTTTTCAAATTTCATCAAGTGAGAGACTTCTACCATCTTTTATTGTTAAGGAGGCAAAGGCTGTGTTTTTGGTTAACCTGATCACTTCATTTAGTTTAATCTCAGTTTCCATATAATAAATAATTAATGCAGCTGGCAGAGTCCCAGGGAGCCCATCCTAAAGCTATCATCGCAATGGAATCCCGACAAACTTTTCTAGCCTGAGCTCATGCAGCCTCCTACAAATTCTCATCTGCTTCTGGCACCCCATATTCCACACACAGAAAACTATTTAAGCCCTCTGAATATGCCAGAATGTTTTAACCCCCTAAACGTTCGCTTATAGCTCTTGCTCTGTCTGGAATGATTCCTTCTACCTTATTCCCCCCACCCTGGAAAACTCCTACTCACTCTTCGAGACCCAACTGAAAAATTTCTCTATGACTCATTCTTTCCCTGATTTACCCAGGCAGCATTAGTGCGGCCCCTCTTCTGTGCTTCGATTGTACTTAAAACAGAAAAAACTCTCTTCTATTATAATACTTGTCTCATTGTGTTGTACTATTGGTAAGGTTAAATCAGAGGAGTGAGAAAGTCACAAAACAGAGACTGGGAAAAGAGATCAGAGCATCCTTTATTAAAGAGCTCTTGGCAAGGTTCTGTGGCTCAGAGGGTATGAGCCAGGGAAGTCCCACCTTGGCGACAAAGAGTGGGGCCTTATATAGGACAGTAGTTCCTGGTGTGTGTCTGGGGGCAGGAGATTCCCTTATAAGATGAAGAGATGAGGCTAGGGCAGATGACATGTTTTCCGGGAAGCCAGCAGCAGGCGGAAAGTTCCAAAATGGTGGTCCTCGGCCATCTTGGTGGTGTTTGGTGGGAAAGTCCTGGGATGGCGGTCTGTCAGCCATCTTGGTGTACCTGTCCCTGAGCCTGCCAAACCTATCAACTGTCATCTATCTTTTGATAACAGTGTCTTTTGCACCCACAGGTGAGACCCTAAGGATGAGAGTTGTGTGCCTTCACTTTTGCATCAGGACAGTGCTTGGCCTTTGAGGAGTAAATGTGTGGATATCCTTTTACATGAAAATGAATATCCACAAATCCTCTGAATATTTTTAGGATGATCGTTTAATCCGTGAGGCATGGGTGTCTGGGAAAAGGTTTGGATGTATTGCAGAGTTGGATCCTTACGGGCTTTTATTAACTGTAGGTTTATTCCATACCAGTGAGGTCACATAGATCGCTTCATGGAAATTTTGCAAGGAAAAGAAAAAGCACAGATGTGTTCTCAGCATGAACCTTTAATTTTACCATCCTCATAATCTCCTAGGAATTTCTTTTACTTCAGGTACAAAATTTGGCATTCTGAGTCTAATATTCAGGTTTCTATTAAATCCTTGATGGGTCTTAGACCATAATTGTCATATTTCTGAGAGAAGGCAGATGGTCTGTGGTCTCAGATGAGGGTCACAGGAAAGTACAGCAATTGGAGACTGCCCTGCTGTCCCCCGAGTCCTTGCTCCCCTGCACTTAGTGACAATGGAGCCAGTTCCTAACTCGGGCTGTGGAGAAAGGGGCAGCTGGCTCCTACTCACAATGAGATAGATGCTCCATGTAGCTGACTGCAATCCCACTGGGCCTGGCAAGCATTCCAGACTTACAGAAAGGGCTCGTCCGTGCAGATGTTCTTCGGGGGTGGTGCCATGTTCTGTAACTTTCTTTCAAAAGTGACTTGAGCTTGCTCAGCAGGACATGGGAGGTACATGGGTGATTGACGTCACCTGTGAATTAGGCCCCAGCAACTAAGGGGACCCAGGGGGCAGCTGAGACTTTAGGATGTGCTGAGAATCTCAAATGACGTGATGCCCCATGGTCAGCTGGGAATGGGCCGAGCTGAAGGTGTCATGTTCATGGCTCCCCTCAGAGAGCACGTGGCCTAGAGTGTCTGAGAGCAGGTGCACCTTGGGAAACAGAGGACAGTGAGACACTTCGTCCAGGGCCACTGTGTACAGTCACTCAGCTCGTTCTCTGCACAACCCTGGGGGGCACCATTCACTTAGAGTGTACCAGGAATGGTGTTCCTGGGCTGTACCATGCTCAGCCTTCAGCATTTGTGGCTCTGGGTCTTCACGTGCCTACCTTCATCAAGGCAGACTGTCTTTTCTGGGCCAGCAGGCAGACTCTTCCCATAGGGCACATGGGCCCATTTTCCTCACTATACTTGGAACCGAGTTACAGGGAGGTAGGTAAGCCCACCAACACCATGCAAGGCCTGTGCTCCGGGCAGCCCGGACTAAGCTCTGTTCTGAGGGCCGGCTGAATGGGAAGGTGGTGTGGACAGGGTGGTCTCTAGAGTCCAAGAGACCCAGACTTGAGTTCTTCCTATGTCTTACTGCGACAGGCTCTCCTGGTTTGTGCATCCCACCTCCTCAGCCCCTGATCGCAGCTCAGGAGCGTCAGGAAACCCTGATGGTTTCTTGCCTGCAGAGTGTACTATAGGCCTGTCTGCTTTCTGCCCTGGGGAGGTAACGCTGGCGCCTCCGAGCTCCCCTTCTGCTGCATTTTTGGGGAGGCATTCTGTGTGCACTGTGATAACACAAGCTTACGCTGACTTTTTTTTTCCCTCCCCCACCCTCTATGCTCCCGGACTTCATGGGATCAACATCCAAGTTACCAACTTGTGCTCAAAGTCTGTCTCAGGCTCTGCTTTGGAGGGATCCCAAAGTAAGAAAGTTCCCTTGTGCATGTTCCTTATCGGTGCCTCAGTTTTCTTATCCATGGTACGGGTGTGGGTGTGAGTGAAGAACAGGCACCTCACGGGATCACTGCAAGTATTACTGAGGTATTCATAGCAGGCGTTTCACACAGCAGGTGGCCCTAAGTGAGCGTGCACCCATGTCAGTTATTGCCATCCCACGGAGAGGATTCCACTACTGCTGAAGGGACCACATATGACTTCCTGCCGCCTGACATTTTGTTATCCCCAGAAACAGTATCTTAATTAATGCTTTAATTATCTGGAACTATCCACAGGGGAAAAATGCCAGCTACAAAAACTAAGAACAGTCTTCATAAATAGGAAATAGGCAAATAGTAAAACAAACACAAAAGGCATCCTTACAGGAACTAGTTGGTATTTGGAAATTAATTCTGCCTCCCTACCCAGAACTAGAGTGTAACTGCTTTTGACCCCAGGCTGTGATGCATGGACTTCAGACTTGGGGAAACCTGCCTCTCTGAGCTTCAGCAGCAGTGGAAATGGACTTCAGTACTTGTCCTTTTTGCCTGTAGAGGTCACACAGGGACTCTCTTATCTTTGCATTAACAGAGTCCTTGCTGTCCATAAGGACCTCACCCCACCCTGGGCAAGTATGCAAGAGGGGACACAAATGCCATATTTTCCCTGAGATATTTACTTAGCTGGTCACAGACTCTATTTAAACAATCTTAGCCCAAGCAATCGCCGTCCTACTGAAGAGGGCTCAGTCACATTATATTTTTTTATGTTTATTAATTTTGAGAGAAAGAGCACACACAAGCAGAGGAGGGGCAG
The DNA here is from genome assembly GCF_006229205.1 of Suricata suricatta. NCBI lineage: Eukaryota > Metazoa > Chordata > Mammalia > Carnivora > Herpestidae > Suricata > Suricata suricatta. The sequence continues at coordinate 24,525,005 of NC_043706.1, read as the reverse complement.
TGAGAGAGGGAGAGAGAGAATCCCAAGCTAATTGCACATGGTCATTGCAGAGCCGGACGCAGGGCTGGTCTCACGAACTGTGACATCATGACCTGAGCTGAAATCAAGAGTCAGGAGCTCAACCAACTGAACCACCCACATTATTAAGCAAAACTTCCCAAGGGCATACTTCCCAAAGGATGTCTGGATAGCCTCCCAAGATCTGACTGGGAACAGGTCTTCTTTAGTGTTCCATGGGTGGGGATGGCAATGAGTCTAGAAACAGGATGCACCTGTGGCTCCTGACGCAGGGGCTTGCCCAGACCCCCTGAGCATCCAGGGGCTGGGGACAGCTTCTTTTAACCTTCCCTCAGCTGTGAGGTGACCCTGGCTCCAGCTCCCAAGGCCTCCAGGAACCTCTGTCACCTGGCCTGTGATTCAGCCCTGCTGACACATGAGTAGGAAAATTTGTTTTAAGGATGAATCAAACCTATTACAGCCCCCAGAGGACAATTAGATGGCCAGACAGGGGATTCTCAATGTCATTGTCGAGCCTGAAAGAATTAACTCCACTTAGGGAGGTATTTCCTACCAAGGATCTTACCTGAGGATAGTTGATAAGATTAGCCAGATGATAAAGATAAAAGAAATCCTTGCTAGGGGAGTGAACTGACAAGACAAGGCTTCACTTACCAGCAGTGGAGCCCTGGCGAACATCTTGTCTCATTTTGGAGCCACACCTATTTATGTTGACATCTAGACGAGGGGCAGCAACCTTTTTCCATAAAAGGCTGGATGATAAAGATGGCCCCTGTCACAGCTCAAATCTGCCATGGTAGCCGGAAAGCAGCCCTGACAACAGCAAACCAGTGAGGGTGGTTTAAAGCCAAGGCAACTTTATTTGCAAACACAGGATGTGGGCCTGATGTGGAGCACAGGTACATAAGTGAGGGTAACTTCTTCCAGACACATTGTCTTCTTGAATTATCTTATTGAATCCTCTCAGTGTTCGCTCACTCATGCAACAGATTTTTGTTGAACATCTATGTGCTGAGCACTGCGGTAGGTGCCAGAAGCAAATGGTTAATAGAACACATTGTTCCTCTCTTCGTATAGTTTATAATCAGGTCTAATGGAGGACACGGGAACGGAAATGGGCCCTGCCACTCCTCTATGAAAAGCCCTGGGTAGGATCATTAAAGGTATGAGAGCAGAACAGAGGAGGGCTCTCCCCTGGGACTTGAGAGGTCCCAAGAAAGTGGCCTCAAAGTCATAGCTCGAAGGAAGACTAAGAAGTGGCCAGCCTCTGCAGGGAGATCTCGATCTGGGAGAGGAGAAAAGGGATCATCCTACTGAAGAAACAGTGAATCTGAAAAGTAAAAAAGGAGTGTTGAGCCCTGAAGCGCTGAATTCTGGGGGGACGGGTGAAGTAGTTAGCCTGAGAGATGGGAGGGCTGAACCACACAGGGTCCGGGAAGCTATGGAGCCAAATGAAATCAAGAACAAACACCAAACCAAGAACAGAAATTCAGCTGAGTAAACTTGAAGATCGAATTGGCTTTATCAAGTGATTCATGGGGCGCCTGGGTGGCTCAGTCGGTTAAGCTTCCGACTTCGGCTCAGGTCAGATCTCACGTTCATGGGTTCGAGCCCCGTGTCGGGCTCTGTGCTGACAGCTAGCTCAGAGCCTGGAGCCTGCTTCCAGTTCTGTGTCTCCTTGTCTCTCTGCTCCTCCACCTCTATGCTCTGTCTCTCTCTGTATCAAAAATAAATAAAACATTAAAAAAAAGATTTATTAAGTGATTCATGAATCAGGCAGCACCTCCTCTAACAAACAGAAGGGCCCTCTGAGGAGTTGTAGGAAATGGAAAGTTTTATAGAAAGGAGAGAGGGGCCAGAAAGTCATTAGCAAAAGAAACGACTGTCCCAGGCAAGGGTACCTTTCCTTAGGGGGAAAAGGCGGGGGTCTTATTCTGTGGATTACCTCATCTTCGTCTGGGAGATGAAGAGAGGGCCCGTGTGACAAGGTTACCTCACTGGTGCTGACCAGAAAATTCCTGATGGACTCGTGAAAACGACATTTCTACAGGGTGGCTGAAACTAACTAGGTTAGGAATGAAGCCCCTCTGGTGGCTTGGCCTCAGTGAGGCCATTTTGAGCCAGTGGTTTTATTTTCTCTTTTTAAATTCCAGCATAGTTAACATGCAGTGTTATATTAGTTTCAGGGGTGCCATATAGTGATTCAACACATCTACACATTACTCAGTGCACATCGTGCTGTCCTTTTAATCCCCATCACCTATTTCACGCCCCTTCCCTCTGGCATCCCCTGGTTCTCTGTGTCCAGTTTGCTCTGGTTTTCTTTTGAACAGGATGATGGAGAAAAGTGACCTGATGAGAGTGGCATGTAGGGAAAAGCCATGTATCTGTGCTGCAGAGAAAGGACTGGAAGCGCTGTGGTTCGGGACACGTGTGTGCAGCAATCCAGGCGGGGCCAGATGAGGTGGGACCCGCAGACTTGGGCGAAACGCCTGGAGTCCAGTTCCACAGGAGCTAAATCGGGAGATGCTAGCTGTTAAGTCTATGTTGATGATCAGCCCTCTTCTTCAGGTACAGAACAAGTGGGTTTGAGGCCTGTGAGGGGGCAGGAGTGGGCATGGAGCCAACTAGGACTTAGGGTCCAATGGGCCTTAGGGAATCGAAGGTGGAGAGAGAGGGGTAACCATGATGGAATAAAGTCAGACTTCTGAGCGAGAGCAAGCTGGCCAGCAGGGGTGAGGTGCCGCAGCAAATGGGCAAAGAGCCAGCTCTCCTGTATTCAGGGAGGAAACAGAGGTCCCGGAGGGAGAAGAGTGAGCGTCCAGTGGTCAAGCTCTCCTGGACAGGCTAATTGCTTGATAAAGATTTTCTCCTTGATGCCTTCCTTTTGGCCTATGGGGATTGTTTTGGGACATTTCTTAGATGTACAATGGAAGCCAATGGAGAATCAGATTCACTCAGCCAAACATCACGGGGCAGTCGATTTGATCGGCACATGTGTTAGAAAGCGTATCAGAGTCTCCAGGATTCTTGGAGGCACCCCCAGCTCAGTTTGCACCCCGTGGCCCCTGCCAGCACCTCCTCCAGGTGCTCAGAGACCAGAGGGGGGGCGGCAGGGAGGCCAGCAGTGGTTGCCATGTAAGGGTTTTCTCCCTTGAGTCAGGCTCTGAAACCTTCGGCAAAATGAGGAGAGCTGGTTGACCAGCTCAGCGAGCTGCCAGGCCCGAGGGAGCTCAGCATTCATGTTGGCCAGTGACAGAGGTGGGAGTATGTCAGGCTTTACACCCCTCCTCACCTCCTTTGGAATCCTGGCAAATTGTGTGTCTGGCAGATCCCTGGACATGGAGCACCACTATATGAAACTCAAAGGAAGGTGGTGAATGTGCCCTGCACAGATTTCCTTCCTCTGTGGCCAGAACTCTCATTGAGCGGCTTCTTCCAGCACAGTCCTGGCCACTCAATGTGGCTGCCCATTGGCCAATAACATGCCTTCTTTGCACGGCTGCCCCAAAGGAAAAGTGAGCTGAATGGAAGGCAGTTTTGCTTTACTACATCCATTCCCCTTTCTCTCCTAAGTTCTTCTTCTGCACAGAGATTAGGTTCTAGAGAGAAGCCAGTGAGCATGGGCATGACCAGGGGCCATGGCATCCATGAGGGGTCCCGGTGGGGCAGGGTGGGAGCCATCACTGTGCCTCCTGGTTCTGGTTTGCAGACACCAGACAGTGAAATCCCTCCTCAGCCCAGCTTTCCTCTGGGATCTGACTTCCCCTGCTCCACCTTCCCCTCCAAAATGCCCCATGCCCTTGCTGCAGGGGAACAGAGGGTTTTCCCGGGCCAGTCAGGTGTTCTCTGACTGTCTTCATGTTCTAGGGTTGCCATAACATGTACCACAGACCTCGTGGCTTAGACAACAGGAAACAGGATGCACCTTCAACACATGGCATAGAATCGCCGCAGCTAGATATCCAAGTTCACTACTTAAATATTCTACTTTCCCCAAAGCTGTGGAACACAACTGGGCCAAGCTCTCTGCCACCTCATTTATTAGGATCATCTTTCTGACAATTACTGATAATCTGTTCCTCGTTTCTTGCGGCGATTTCACCAGAAGCACCTGTACACTCCGTAGCAACATTCTCTTCATGCCATGTGTATTCTCTAAGACCATGGACATTTTCTCCACAGCTGTCTTCTTTCTCAGTCCTCACCAGGATTGCCTTAACATCCATATTTCTACCAATCATTTCTCAAGGCAATCTAGATTTTTCTAACATGCACCTCAAACCTCTTTCAGCCTCTACCTGTCACCTGATTCTAAAGATACTTCCACAGTTTTAGGTATATGTTATAGTAGCATCCCATTTCCCAGTGCCAAAATCAACATTAGTTTGCTTAGGGCTGCCTTCTGATTACCACAGACTGGGAGACTCAACAGTCTTACTGAATCTTGCTTAGTCTTAGCCATCTGTGATGGATAATTTTATGTGTCTTTGGGCCATGGGATGCCCAGATATTCAGTCAAACTTTATTCTGTGGGATTACCATTTTAGACGAGATTACCATTTAAATTGGTAGACTAGTAAAGCAAATTGCCCTCCCTAGTGCAGGTGGGCCTCATCCAATCAGTTGAAGGCCTGAATAGAACCCAAAGACTGGCCTCTCCTGAGGAAGAGAAAATTCCTTGTACCTGACTGTCTTTGAATTGGGAAATCAGCTTTTTCCTGCCTTCAGGCTTGAACTGAAACATCAGCTCTTCCTGGACCTTGAGATTGCTAGTCTCTGAACTAGAATTTACACCATTGGATACCACTGGTCCTTTAGATTCTTGGGGTTTTGGACTCACTACATCATCAGCTCTCTTGGGTTTCCAGCTTGCCAACTCACTCTTGGGACTTGTAAACCTCCCAAATCATGATATGAGCCCTGTCCTTACACTTACACACACACACACACACACACACACACACACACACACTCACTTTTTCCAACTGGCTCTGTTTCTCTGGCAAACCCTAACTAATATGCTGTCCTTATGGGTGGAATAAACAACTATCCATCCATTCTCTCTGGTTACTTTTAAAATGAAATGAACTATTTATTTGAGGGCATGCTAAAAGAAGCAAAGTGCTCTTCCAAGGTATCATCACTGTCAGCCATGACCTCATGCCGCTCAGTCACAAGGCCAGTTTCTAGTCCTTGTCTCAGTGACCAATGGTGTCTGACACGGGGGTCCCTCTCCTCTGCAAACTTCCTCCTGTGCTCTCTTGGCTGTCCCTGCATCCCTCTGCCTACTTCTCCCTACCAAGTCCCTTGGCTACTTTCTTCTCATTTTCTGACCCTCTAAATATTAGAGCACCCCAACTCTGTCTCTGGAACCCTTTGTTTCTCTATCTATACTCACTGCCTTGGAGATCTCAAAGTGTCTTCTAGATTCAAATCCTGTGACTCCCCAGGACCACACCCTGAGAAGGGGATTTGCAGGGAGTTTATTGTGTGTGTGGTGGTGCTCCCAGGCTCAACCCCTGGCGGGTAGTTAAAAAGTAGATTAGGGCCATATACTCACTGGGTAGTGGGTGCCTTGGGGGTCATTGCAACTGTCACAGATAAACAAGTGACAAGGGCGGGTTTTAGCTGGGAACATACTGCTGCCATGGGGAAGAGGGTCCAGACCCCTCCACTTCAGTTTGTACAGATGTGCCCAGCTGTTTTAAAGGGAGGCTGAGGGGAGAGGGAAGAGGGATGAGTGGGGTTCATTAGAGTCAGGGAGGAGCAAAATTTCAAGGAGCAGGATTAGGGAGGAGTTTTGGTCCATGTGAAACCCATTTTGGTTTGCTCCCTGGTGCTTACTGAAGTTAGACTCCGACCCTCCCACAAAGGCTGGGAGAGGGGGCCCTGTCTCTGGGTGTTGGCTGGAGCAAGGATTCGATTCCTTTGGCGGCCTCAAGTTTTCACAGGTGGGTGCTCTGAGGGGCACTAGGTCATCAGAGGGATATGGCATTAAACTGTTAGAAGCTATGTCAGTGTTTTGGTCAAGAAATACTGTGGGCTCAGAGGAGCCTGGCTAATTTGGCCAAGGGGAGAGTCTGTCACAACAAAATCATTAGTTCTTACCTGCCCATTGTACCTGGAGGGGAGGGCGCTGCTGTGACCAACATAGGACAGTCCTGGACAGACCTACGTGCTGCCTGGGCAGAGGGTATGACCTCGGGCAAGGCCACTATCTCTGCAGAGGCAATTTCTCAGCTGACCGCCTCCAGCTGTGACACTCCCCACCACCAGGAAGGCGGTTCTCAACGGTGCAGAAAGGGTGTGAATCCGCATTGTGAGGAGCCGATTGTCAAGGCCAGAGGGTAAGACATGAACGTAACACTGGCTCCAAAGCAGTTGCAGCTGAGAGGCTTGAGAGTCAGTTCACGTGGTCAGCACAGGCAGGGCTGGCTGGTGGGCAGAGGCACAGAAGGCGAACGCACAGCACTGGTTTGCTACACTTCCAGGGACCCCAGGGGCTTATTTCTCCCAGTCTTGTGAAGCCCCCGTTCTGTCCACAGATGCTACATTTACTCACATCAAAGTTATAGTCATCATTTGTTTTATTTAAAAGTAACTAGGCCCTCACTTCAGTTCTGAATCTTCCTCACCGCGGCAAGGACTTGTAGAGGCAATTAGAGTGGGCAGGTGCATCCTGCTTTCCCAAAGTGTGGATCTTAATAAATGCCCTGGGGGATTTTTTAAAATAGTTTAGTTATTTTTGAAACAGAGACAGAACATGAGTGGGGGAGGGGAAGAGAGAGAGGGAGACACAGACTGTCAAACAGGCTCCAGGATCCGAGCTGTCAGCACAGAGCCTGATGCGGGACTCAAACCCACGAACTGCGAGATCATGACCTGAGCTGAAGTCTGGAGAGCCACCCTGGTGCCCAGCCCCCCAACCCCCCACCCCGGGGATTTTTATTCAAACAACCTGATGCAGTCCTTCTGCCCAAGGCTGGGGCAGGTGAGCCCTGCTTTGCTGATCTTTCATCATCGTGTGGGATCTTACTGGTCACCCAGAAGTTAGGACAGCAACATTCACTCTGACCAATCACGAAGCACCGAAAAGGTCTTGGTCTTCTTTTGTTTTGCTTTGTTTTTAGCTTTCATTGTACGGGAGTAGCTCAGTGTGAACAATTTCTTTTATGATTCTTCTAATCCTGGAAGAAAAACCAACTGCCATTTCTAGTGTAAGGAATCAAACTTTGAAGATCACGTCACCCAGCACGTCATGCCCTGGTGGGCAGGGAAGCTGCGCTTGTGCGCATCTGGGGGACTTAGGTCACTGAGAGTGCACCTGGGTCCTTCGGGGAGGACTCCCGGAGGCGGCATCAGCCTTGGGGAGTGGAAGGCCTGGTTCTGTTTCTGATACAGTCAGGCTGTATATTTACTGCCCACACCATCATTTTCCTTTCAGATTAAATGCACCGAGGAATAGACATTAAGGAGAGCCTTGACAGGGATTACTGAAGTATTCCAAAGGATTTCTCCACCTTGGTTTCATGTAGGATATCCCAAAACATTTGCCCATCCTCAGTGTTCCCAGAAGTGGTCCAGTCTTCCAGAGAGCCAAGAAATGACCCAGCAAAGTCTGTGTAATCAGTAATCGTGTTCTATTTCTTGGGGACGGGGAGGATAAAGTCATATTCCAAACTGTATGATACTAAGAGATTATAATTCATTAATCAGAATAAAAGATCAAAGTTGTAGCGTCAAAAGAAAGTTGGCTCCATTTAAGTTGGGAAATGAATTTAAGGAAAACTACTCTTTGAATTCTTAGGTCAGAATGGAGGTTGAATTGCACAATCTACCCTCTTACTTTACCATTAACCTTCACAGCTCATTGGGGGCACAGTAAGGATCTTATCAGGGGCCTAAGGCTGGGAGATAAATGCTCTTTTTTCTTTCATAGAGGCACATAGAGTTCTAGTGCTCCACAACCTGGGTTATGATTCCCGACTCTGCTGTGGTACCTGAGGTAAGTTAACAAACCTCTCTGTGCCTCAGGTTCATCCTCTGTAATGTGGGAATAGTGGTGGCTTCTAGCTCGGGAGGTTGTCTCAGTGTTCGATGAGTTAACTGATGCTGAGTGCCTAGGGACTGGCACACGACAAGGAGTGATTATTTTCTTCCTCCTGTCTGAGGGGTGCAGGTGTCCCAGGATCAGGGCAGTTGCTTAAGATATCAGCACCCTATACGGACAATGGTTGTAGAACAAAACCACGCCCTTGAGCTGGTGAGTTACCTTTAATTATGTTTTCTTATTTTCGATGTGAGATTTTTACAACTAAAGTAAAAAATGAGACCCCTGAGCTCAGGCACCACGGAAGGGTGACATGAAATACTGGGCGGGGCGGGGAGTTGTGCTGCAGGCTTCCATTTTAACTTACCTGGGGAATCCAGAGCCCCAAACCAGCTGTGGTGGCCGGTGAGCTTGTCGGTGCACAGCCTGGAGAGCCAGCGGCCAGACTGGAATGTCTCTTTCCAACCTTAGGTCTTGGTTTTGGCTTTCTTATTACCGAGTGTACAGGGTATTTTGAGTACAAGCCTTGCCTGGCTTTTTAAAGGAAATATGTTGTTTTATTTTCTGTACCTTATCTCCCTAATATCTAACCCCCGATGTTAGAATAACATCTAATGGAGTGCATAGAATGAAGAACCTAGAAGAGCACGTTGGTGTGAGACAGAAGGTCAATAAATCTGTGTCTGATGAGTAAAGCATATAAAGTGCCCAGCGGATGAATACATGAGCCAATGAGGCACTGAGACACATGTGCCGAAGCACTCAGCTGCATAATACCTTGTATGCAGAAGGCAATAAATAAATGCTTCGTTCTCTTCTTTCCCCTTTTCCTGGCTCCATTCCCTTCCCACCTTTTCCCCTGGAGGACAGTAGGCTTCCACAGACCCTGGGTGCCCATTGTGGGGAAGGTGAAATCCGCTCAGTTTTACTCAGGCTGATTCCCTAGGGAAACCCACCCACCAACCCCCAGATGAGTAGTGACTAGGGATCCGGCTCAGAGCAAAATGAAGACTTGAACACCTAACCCAACAAAGGGCTGCGTGGCTGCTGGGAAGGGAGGCTGGGGTGGCCTGCTTGTTTATTTTTGCCCTTTTCCCAGAATATCATTTATTTTTAATTTATTTTATTATTTTTTAAAAACTTTTATTTATTCAAGAGAGAGAGAAGAGCAGGGAAGTACACAAGCAGGGAAGGAGCAGAGAGAGAGGGAGGCCCTGAGCTGTCAGCACAGAGCCCGATGCAGGACTCAAACCCGTGAACTGTGAGGTCATGACCTGAGCTGAAATCAAGAGTCGGACGCTTAACTGACTGAGCCTCCCGGGCACGCCCTCAGAATATCTTTTAAACATCATTTCTCTCTGAGTGAAAGAAACTTTATTTATTTTTAATTTTTTTTTAACATTTATTTATTTTTGAGAAACAGAGCACGAGTCAGAGCGGTGCAGAGAGAGAGGGAGACACAGGATCCAAAGCAGGCTCCAGGCTCTGAGCTGTCAGCACAAAGCCCAACGGGGAGCGGGGCTCAAACCCACAAACTGTAAGATCATGACCTGAGCCGAAGTCAAACGCTTAACTGACAGAGCCATTCAGGCAGCCTTGAAGGAAACTTCCAAGAAACTTTTAAACTTCAAAAAAAGGGAGACTAAGTTTTAACAAGAAAGAAAGGAGAACAAAAGTTACAGTTTCTGGTCTGACCAGTCACTGAGAGAAAAACTACAAGTGGAATATTGGTAGGCAAAGGGCGCGGCACAGGGATAAGTCAGGGCATTCCGGAAGTGTGGAATGCAGGAGTTTTATGAAAGAGAGAAATTGGCTTTGTAAATATTTGTGCGGTGTTTCTTTTTATACCTCTCCAGATTTGTAAAATTATCTAAGAAGGATAAAGTATGCAAAGTAGGAGGGGAAAATCTTCATCAGCCCATGTCCCTTTCTGCCAATAGAGATGTGGGCATCTGCCCAGACTCTGAACTCACACTGCAACTCAGAAGTGCAGAGGAAGTTAGGTTCTTGCCTTCATCTACATCTAATCTGATCTTCCTTCTGAGCCCTAACTGCTGGCCAGCAAGGTGAGCATTTTTAATAATGCTCTATTTGTTAATTTATAAATATAGAAATTAATATCCAATGTGGCTCAAATTTTGATCTGAAGATATCAACAGTTTCCTCAAAGAATTTCACTTTCTCTAAGCAAACATGTCCAGACTTTGAGATTGCCCTCCTGTCCCCCTTCCTGCCTTGCTCCTTGTCTAATGGGTGAAAAAGTAGCAGCCATCGATGGCCTTGACCAAACAGCCTAGCAGTCTGGGCTGCGTCATCCATGGGAAATGTCCATGCTCCCACTACTGTTTCCCTCCTGCATTCAGTGAACCCTGTGGTTCATGACACTCACAATCTGGTCTCCTACCTGGCTGCCCCTGCTGGAGGGAATTGCCTGCCACCATAGTCCACAGAACCCTGGGCCTCTCCCTGTCTTGCCCTCCATTCAAGCCCCTCACCTTCTCACCCTGGAGCTGGCTCTTGGGTGTCCCTCCAGTGTTCACACCCCACTGCCACTGAAGCCAGCCCAGGAGGCTGCCTCTGCCTTGCCCGGCTGTTCCGCCAGGTTGATGTGGCCATGTGTGAGGCTGGTGGGGGCATTTAGGCAGTGAGAATGTTTCAAAGTCTGCGACAGGCAGCAGAAGTGAAACCCTACTATACTCTCAGTGTGCCTTTGTTTATCTAATACACTTCTTCCTCTCTGGGCTGAAGCCAAGATGGAAGAAAATAAATGTTTTAAGACCTGCCCTTCTGACCCCGGAGACTCCTGTCTTCCCCTCTTCCAGCAAACCCTTCTTTGCCCTTGAACTCAGGCCATCGTAGGGAGTGAAAGATACCTGTTCTCTACAACATAAGAGAACTCTAAGGGGAATGAAAACATTCGGAAGGTCCTCTTGCAAGATAATACCTTGGTTTACAAGTCATCTTGCTACATAGTCTTATTTTGCATGTGAGCCTGCCGTTTCTCTTTTTATCTTCTCTACAACTAACCCAAAACATTCTCTAGGCAGATGGGATGCTAATGGGTTATGTACTTAGGCAGAAGTGGAAAATTCATTAATAATATTTGAAGTATAATCCTGGGTGTGTTTGAGCATGTGTGTGTAAATAAATAACTATTAAAAAATAAAACCACTCTTGGGGTGCCTGGGTGGCTCAGTTAGTTAAGAAGCTGACTCTTGGTATCAGCTGAGGTCAGATCTCATGATTCGCGAGATCAAGCCCTGCATCAGGCTCTGCAGTGACAGTGTGGAGCCTGGTTGGCATTCTTCCTCTCCCTCTCTCTCTGCCCCTTCCCTGCTCCCTCCCTCTCTTTCTCAAAATAAATAAACTTAAAAATAAATAGAAGTAAGTAAAATCACTCTAGGCATGCAGTTCTGCAACCTACTTTATTCACTGAGTAAATTGTTTGCATCTTACCTAATGGGACTTACAGAACAGTTTCTATTAATGCCGTCATGCTAACCCATTGTATGGATGGAGGCAATGTAATTTATTTAACCCTTTTTTTTTTTAGATTTTTTCTTTCTTATTAAGAACGATGAACTTGAGAATACATGTCTATGTCTGTCTGTTGCTTAATGTCTAACTTCCTAATAGAAGCAGAGTAAGAATTACCTTAGTTATCATGTGCCTGGAACAGAACAGAATAAGCAGGTGAACAGAAATGGATGAACAAACAGTACATGGATTCATCATAAATGGATGAATGAAAGTATCTCTTTTCTCTTGTTGCAAGTCTGCCGCAGAATACATTTCTAGAAGTGGAGCTGTAGAGCAGGGGTATGCATGCTCACCCCTCACTCCGAACCACCAAACTCTCCCTGTGTATGTTGTGCTGATTCTCTTGGTCTCCAGCAAATCCTCAGACTGTCCTACATTTCATCAGAAGGCAGAGCCAGATGGGGCTGGTGTGCGGCTGGTTGGCTTTGGGAAGCAATTCCAGGGCATAGGAGTGGGAGCGTGGGAAGAAGGGTCAACAGGGAAGGCGGGAAAGTCAGTGCAGGGGTGAATTAGTGAGTTGGCCAGTGCTATGGGCCTTGAGGGTGACTTCCCTCTTGGGATCCTTTGAGGAGCTGTGTAGAATGTGCTCAGAAGTGTTCTCTGAGAAATGGAGAGGAAATGTACTGTGAGCCTCTGTCAAGAGGTGGCCCTAGGATGTGCTACCTCTGGACCTTTACTTTATCTCTGGACTTTTCTGGAATGGCTCACATGCCCACAAATGGTCCAGTAAGCTGGGGGCTGGGGTGGGGACAGGATAGGGAGCAAGAGACTGAGGTGCGCAGAGGACAGAAGCCATCGGGCTGCACCTCACAGCTGGTTGCTACAGCAACGGACGGAGTAAAAAGTGGGCTGAGGGTGTGCAGCAGGATGACGGATAACTGACATGCTCCTTTACCCGTACTTTCGCTAACAGCCGGAATCCTCATACTGTTTACTTTTTGCCAGAGAAATGAAAGGATAGCACTTGCTATTTAAAAACTGTGCATTTCTTTAATTATTGGTGGGGCTAAATACCTTTTCACAAGCTTAGTGGCCAATTTTATCTATTTTATAAATTTCATATGTACATATATATATACATCATATGTTAGATTACACACATGTATGTAAATTAATCCATGACTATCTTCTTGTGAAAAATTGAGACACTATTCTGACAACCCTCCTCTTCCTCAGAGGTAACCATGATTCTTTTTTTTTTAATTTTTTAAATTATTTTTTTAGAAGAAATTTGTTTATTTTGAGGTATGGGGGCCAGAGAGAGAGGGAGAGAGGGAATCACAAGCGGCTCTGCACTGTCAGCAGAGCCTGGTGTGGGACTCAAACTCAAGAACCGTGAGATCATGACCTGAGCTGAAGTCAAGAGTTGGATGCTTAACCGACTGAATTACACAGGCACCCAGAGGTCACTATTATTCTTATTTAGTGTGTGTTATTTCAGAGTTTTAAGCTTTGCACTTGCGTATACATATGTTCCCATAAAAGTACATAGTTGTGTGGCTTTAACCATACACACACATATACACACACACAGGCATGCACAGACACAATTACACATATGTACATATGTGTATATGTGTATTTGTAAATGAATGATATTATACGCATTACTCTGAAGGTCATTGATGAACTCAACACTATAGTTACCTTTCATACCAGTGCATATATAGTTGCTTTATTCTTTTAGACCACACATGCTATGTTATGGTATGGACACGGCATTCCTCTCCCCACAGCTGACTATTTTGGGTTGTTTCTGATAGATCACTATTGTGAACAAGCAGGGCTGGGATGAACACACTTCCTTTTGCACATGTGTTGGGTTTTTCTGGGACAGGTACCCCAAAACGGGCTCACTTAGCCTGAATTTTTAATAGCGGTTTTAACAATGATCAGCAAAATGGTAATTGCTTGCTTTGGCGCAGGTGATTTCACGCCAGGATGGCTTGCCTCTGAGTGGAGCGTAGGGGCCTTAGGACACGACAAGGTGTCCTGGGACTTGAGGCTGACAGTACTGGGACCATGCAACGCCGATGCCACTGAGGGGTCCACATCTAGACCCAACAAGGATGCTACACCACACCTGTCTGTGGTGTGGGGTGTGGAGATGGAAGGGGCAGGGCCCCTGAAGGTGTGGACTGTGGGTTGGCCAAGTCAGGGTGGCTTCCCCACACGGATGGCTTGGCTCAGTGGGTGTAGCAGCAAGCACTGAAAATGGTACCTGAGGACCTGACCCTGGGAAGTATCTGGTTCCTGATTGATGGGAGCTTAATGCGGATGGGCCTAGTTTGGAGGAAAGTGTGCAGGAGGGAAATGAAGTGCAGGCTCTGAGACCTGCCAATATTCCCCTCCAGTGTGTCACCACCTTAACAACCCTCCTTGGCTGCTGCCCCCACCTGGGCAGAGGGTGAAAAGGTCCAGGGGATTCAGGACTAGGTCCTTGGTGGAGGAAGTAGCTGGGGGTGTCTCTGGGCGCTGTCAACCTGAGTCCTGTGCCTGGGTTAGCTGTGTCCTCATGGAGTTTCTTTTAAATTTTAATGCATAGTGACAAATTGTTCTTATACCAGTTGATCTCCCACAGGAGTGGAAGGCCTGTCTCCCATACCTTCTCAGGTACTTGATGCTGTCTAGCAATTCAGATGAATGAATTTCACTGCTGTGATCATTTGTCTTTTCCTATTTATAGTGAAGTCTCTTTCATATGCTTGTTGGCCATTTCTATTCCCATTACTTATTCATTAAAACAAGTATTTTGTCTTTTCTTTCTTTTTTTAAATGTTTTTGATGTTTATTTAGATCTGAAGGAGAGATACAGAGCATGAGTGGGGAGGGGCAGAGAGAGAGGGGGATACAGAATCCAAAGCAGGCGCCAGGCTCCAAGCTGCCAGCACAGAGCCTGACACAGGGCTTGAACTCACAAACCATGAGACCATGACCTGAGCTGAAGTTGGACGCTCAACCAACTAACTGAGCCACCGAGGCATCCTGCATTTTGTCTTTTCTTTATAGATTTGCAAGAATTCTTTACATATTGAAAATATTGTTTACATGCAAGAAATATTTGTCATGCAGGTTGCAAATCTGTTTTAGTTTGTTAGTATTTAATTTCATTTATAAATCTTCAATACTTAAGTAGCTAGATAATTCTTATCAGTGAGTTTAATTTTTGCTTTTATGACTTGTGGGTTTTGTCTCATCCTTAGAAACAATTCCCCCTCATACAATTAAAGAGGTTTTTTTTGTATTTTAAATAATTTTATTAATCACTTTGTGATATTTAAGTCTGTGACTACATGGAATTTATTTTCCTCATGGTAGCAAAGTGGGGATGGAGTGGGGGAGGAGGTGGAAATGTAACATTTCTTCTTCCCACCTTCCCCACTGTGCCAGCATCATTTATGAGGCAAACTCTGAGTCCACAACATGACAATTCCTGCACACTGTTGTGGGTGATATCCTCATTTCCATGCATTCCCCTCCCTCTTCACTTCCTTTGGTAGCTCTTCCTCCAAAGAGGAAAAGTCATGGTTTATAATGGATAGGATTTGAAACCCGAGACACTGCTGGGGTGACATTTCCTGGCAGGGGAGTGTATGCCTGGTCATTTCTTTGCTCTATGGCTGGGATCAGTCCACCTGGCAGACCACCTCCCCTTCTGGGCTTCTTGCCTCCTGTGGGTAGCAGCCTGGGCTGAACCAACTTTTTCCTCTCTTCTCTTCACCTCCTTGCCTCTACTCTGACCAGAATTGTCCAGGATGGGTCAACAGCTCAAGGGTCCAGGACTGTGAGTCACTGAAGCAGACGTGAGCTGTGTAGACTCCATCCAGTGGACCCTACGGACCGCGCAGCAGTAGCAAGAAGGGGCAAGTCTGTTCCTCCTCCTTTACTGAGAGCTATTTTTTGTTGCCTCGTTAGCTGTTGGATGTAAACTTCTTTGGGGAGGAAACTCCAAGTAGGAGGGTTGAGTTGTGGGGCTGGGAAGTTCCACTCCACCTAGTGAAAACACACACACACACACATTTCTGTTCTATTTCTGGTGATCTTTTTGTACATTTCTCTGTCAGCACCAAATGTGATACCATGCTGTCCTGTGGAGTGATAGATTAGCTAAAGTTTAAGCTCTAAAGTAGTCCCTAGGGCTAAAAAAATTGCTGTTGAAAATCCCTTAAATTGACCATAAAGTGCAGTGTATAGAGTGCTGAGCCCATAAGCTCTCAGCACAGTTTTCCCTCCTTTGATGGATCTAATCTCTGTTCTTCCACTTGGGCGTTGGGGGAGGAGGGTAGGTTTCTTTAGGAGCAATGTTGTATGAGATACACATGCCTTCAACATTAGACCAGAAGCCTGGCAACTGAGACTTCTGGGAGCAGCAGGACTCGGCCCCTGCCCCTTCACACTACCACAGTGGGCAGATTTGCTGGCATTGTCTGTATTAGTCGGTGAGGGCAGCCTTAACTAAGTCCCGTAGGCTGGGGTGCTGAAACAACGTAAGGTTATTTCCTTGCAGTTCTGGAGGCTGGAAGTCCAAGATCAAGGTGTCAATGGGTTGGTTTCTTCTGTGTCTTCTCTCTTTGGTTTATCTCCTTGTTGCTGAGTTCTCACCTGGTCTTTTTTGTGTGTTCAAACTTTTCTTCTTATGAGGTCATCAGTCAGATTGGGTTTTTACCCTCATCATCTCATTTAGCTTTAATTATCACTTAATGGCTCAATCTCCAAATAAAGTCACATTCTGAGATATTCTGGGTTAGAACTTCAACATATGACTTTTGGGAGGGGCGATAAAACTCATTCCATAACACTGTTAAAATCTGTCAGTCAGTCAATCAGTCAGTCAACCAATCCATCTCAACCTTTTCTCCCTCTCTCTCAATCTCTCCCTATCTACCTATCTATCATGTCCCTACAGACCACCTGTGGAAGGAGATCATATGGAGTACTTCATTTCATTTTTGCAACACCCTAATAGATAGGCATTATTATTATTACTATTATTATTTTCATTTTACATATGAGGCAAGGTGAGATAATTATTCCAAGATCATACAAATTAAGTAAGAGGAAGAGCCGGAATTTGAACTTGTATAACCTGAGTCTAGCATCCATGTTTCTAGCAAGAAGGAGACTACTTTTTCAAGTATTTTTCCTTTTTTTTTTTCAATGAGAGTTTTGACCACATTATATAGGTTTTGAAATGTAGAGTTCTTTCTGTGGTCATTTTTCTAATTAATTAATCTGTGACTATAATTATTTCATTTTTAATTCATGAATTGTTTATGACTGCTTTTCAATTTCTAGGTAGTTAGATTGGGTGGGGGAGCTTTATTTTGGTGGTTTATTTTCATTTAGTTGTCAGAGAATATAGTATGTACATTTTATATCTGTCTGTCTAACACCTTTCTATCAATATGAACCTGTTAAGATTTTCTTTAGGCACAGTTTATAAACAATTTCTATAAATAGTTGAGCATTTAAAAAATATTTTCTGTTTTATACAAAACAGTATGTCCATTAAATAAAGCACATCATGCAGTTCAAATGCCCTCGTCATATTAATTCTTTTTCTACTGGATTTGGTATGTTTATATATTTCACTGTAATCTTACCAAAATAAACTTAAATTCCTGATTTGTTTTGCTTCAAGTATTTCCATACAATATCATTTAGTGTGTGTCTGTAACGATTTCTTTAGAGATAGTACTTTTTATCAATAAAATTCTTCTCAGCCTTATTTGATATTTTGACCTTAGAGTGTACTCTGTGTGATGTTAATACTTTTGCCATTTGCCATTGTGAACAGTGTTCTGATCTATCCTTGCTCACTTCTTTATTTTCTACCTTTTTCCTTTATCATTTATTACAAATACATACATTGAAAATAGCATTTAGCTGTTTTATACTCTTTTATTTAATCTATTCTGTTTTTGTTCTTTGAATATAAGACATAGCAAGGAGAATAATTTTATCTGTGTCCATTATTATTTATTGTGATGAATGATATACTTAATCTTTCTCTTACCATCTTATTTTTTGTTTTATGTTCATTATGGTTTCTGATTGCTTCTTCCTTTCACCGTTGTCTCTTCATTGTTTTATCATTTGTTTGGTCTTCTTTTTCTGCTCTAGGGATATAAAATATTATATATAAACGTTATTCTGAGAGTGGTTACTCTTAAATTATTACAAACAGATTCTTTCTTTCCTTATATTCTTCTATCAATGTTAAGAATTAAACATTATTTAGAACCACTAGCCTTCATATAACCAAGAATTTTAACATGCATTTACTTCTCTTTTCTTCCCATTATCACCTGATTTTTATTAAATAATCTGGGATTTTATTCGTCTTTCTTTTTCTCCTATTTATTCCTCAGATAATAGTTTAAACTCATTATTTTACAATATTGTGCATAATGGCATAATAATGAGAAATGGAAGTTGCTGTAGTTTTAATATTTTAGGGTGGGGAAGAAAACCATTTTGTAATATGTACCATTTTTTTTTTGAGATAGAGAATCTTTTTGTAAAAATATTTTTTCTAATTTTTTTTTTTTTTTTTGAGAGAGAAAGAGATACAGAGTGCAAGCAGGGCAGGAGCAGAGAGAGAGGAAGACACAGAATACCAAGCAGAATCCAGGCTCCAAGCTGTCAACACAGAGCCTGATGGGCTAGAATCTACAAATCGTGAGATAGTGACCTGAGTCAGATGCTTACCTGACTGAGCCACCCAGGTGCCCTGTGCAAGGGAGAATCTTAAGCAGGCTCCACGCTGAGTGTAGAGCCCAACGCAGAGCTCGATCCCACACCCTGGGATCATGACCTGAGCTGAAATCAAGAATCAGACACTCAACTGACTGAGCCACCCAGACACCCCTCTACCAGTCTTTATTCTGCAAAGTACATTTTGGTGAACCCCTTTAGTCATTAGGAAAGTACTCATTAGGGGAAAGCCTGAATTAACCCACATGCAGCTGCCTCAGCCTGAGATGGTAAGAGTTTTGTTCAGTAAATATTTATTAATCTGCATTAGGACTCACCTTTGGTATAAATCAGAATTTATAAAAGATTATCTTCTGTTTTGTGCATTAAATCTTTTTAATTGGGAGCCATTTGTGCTGGTTGCCTAGTTTAGTGTCCTTCTTTCTAGATGCTCATTCTCCTCAAGAGTCTAGCAAATTACCTTTGCTTTATCATATTTATAAATTATAGTCTGAGCTAGTAGGACTCTCTTAGCACCTAGGATAGGTTAATGTGTAATTCTCTCTGAAGAGCATCCTAATCTATACCACCCCTCCTACCCCAGTGAAGATGCTGACTGGAAAAGGTTCTAGACTCGAAGAGAGCATCCAGTTTACTTTGCTTGCAAGTCTGTTACCTGTCCCAGTGGCTTCCTGCCCACCCTGCTTCTCTGCCAGATGATTCATTCAACATATTGTTGTGTTTCAGTGAATAAAAATGGCATTGAATTGAATTCAAACTGTGTTCCCTCTGGCTGATAGTCTTTCACATTGGTAACAATGACAGGTTTTCTTAGTTTCTGTATCATTGTAATTCTTATGATTCCTTGTTGTATGTGTCTGGGAGGTTTTTTTCTTTAAAAAAAAATGATAGCTACAACCACCATTCTTAGAAGTCTTCCAAAATATTTTAACAGAGTAAATGTATCTTTCTGTAAATTTTAATAATTTTTAGTCATTGAAAGCACTTACCAAAAAATGGAAGTGCCTCTAAATACAGAAAGGAAATGTGGCAAACTACGAAGGGTCCCCAGGGCTAGGACTCAGAGCATCTGGATTCCAGCACTGATGTGACACACAAGCTATGTGACTCTAAGGAATCACATCAGCTCCTTGGGCTTCACTTTGAATTTTCTCATCTGTTAAATGAAGGTTCAGACATCTTGTATCCTACCAAAATTATTCAGTTATTCATTCAGCAAGGACTCATAGCCAGATATGGAACTATGCACAAAAGTATAAAAATAAAATACTAAGAGGGAAGAAAATTATGAAGAAGGATGGTGGGGGGTACAGGAAGAGAAGAATAGGTTAGGAGGAAAAGAATGCCTCTAGTATATTCTAGGTCAATTGGGAGAGACTACATTAGCCGATTATAAAATTTTTCAATAATTGTTATACTACAACAATGCATAGTGTTTAATAGAAGAGAGGAGTGAAGTTTTTACACCTCCTGGAAGTTAGTGAATAGTTGTTAGTTCTTTTATTACAGGTGACTTGAGCTTGGGTTCAAAGGCCAACCAGGAATTTGTCACAGGGATGAGTGAGCAGCCAGGAGGAAGGATCAGCATGAGCTGGTCCGGAAAGGAGAAGCTGGGAGGTGCAGCAGGTCAGGGGCATGGGCAAAGAGTTCCTGGAAACTGCGGAGGATGAGGGGCCTGTTGGACACTGCAGGAGACTGTTTAGAGCGCAGGAGAAAGGGCTAGAACTTATCTTGGTGGTGTATAGCAGAACTGATGGCACGAGCCATTGGGAAGAGTATTGGCTTGCAGAAGATGAATGGGAGAGGGTGGACTGCCCTGAGGATGGGGAGAGATGGGTGAAGCGCAGGTACACTTGGACAGAGAGACAAAGTCCTCAGAGCAGGGATGGAGTTTAGTAGGGGAAGGGACATTTGGTGGGGACTTAAAATATTTCCAGGGGACAGAAAACCACAGGGCGCCAAAGAAAGGGTGGGGAATATGGAAATAGAGTCATATCAAGTGGAAAGAAGTTGGGGTAGCTTCTTAGGGAAGGTGGTAGCATGGGGGCAGGTGGCCCATAGGGCTTGCATTCCCAGCAGAGGGAGAGGACAGTGGGCATAGCAAGGAAGGTAGTGTCAGCCGGTCTCAGCTCAGGCTAGTTGCTTTTCAACATGTAGGTAGAGGAAAACCAGTAATCAGCAAGAATTCCTGCTTAAGAATTCGTCATAAGTATGATATTTAAATTTAAAGGCACATTAGATATTTTCATTAACTTGATAGCCAGTCCAGCAGTCATTCTAAATTAATGGCAGCTTGCTTGTCATCGCTGTTCATTAGCTGAAGTGATCATCCTCTCCTCTTCCCGGTCCTATTATGGACACCCCTGCTGGGTCCTTACTGGCAATTGGTGCCAATTGCATCTACCAAGCTCTCCCAGTGAGTAGCCTTTGAGTTAAAAATTGCCCACTGAAAATAATGGAGCAGGTTCCTATAGGTGACACATGGCCTTCAGAAGCAACTTGTCATGTAAGTGTATTTCTAATTATGCACGCAGGAATAATACTTCCAAGCGCTGCCAAGTCAGCAGTTCTACTGTGTTTCACAAGGAGGTTTCAAGATGGAGTCACGCCTGAGCAGGGAGAGCATCAGAGTCAAGGCATAGACTTGTTTAGGGAACACTCCATGGCAAGACAGGCTGGAGGATGGCATTACTATTACAGAGTAAGTACATTATGGATACTGTTAAAAGCAAGCTATGTTACATACACAGTCCTGTGTGAATTGTCATACATCATCTAGAAAGTATGCACATCTTATTTTTTCCTGCTATGATTTTTCTATTCCATATTTTGTCGCTATGCCTATTTCATACTGTCTCCCCCAATCCTCCAGAGGCATTTGGAACAAACTACTACCACTTAGGAAGAGCTGCCCCATCAGTGCAAATGCCTCCCATTCTTGGCAACCCCCCCCCCCCCCCACCGCTTTCCTGGGAGGGGAGCAGGTGGGAGGCTCCTGGTCTTGAATGCATTCCTAGGATCCTAGGTCAGGACGATAGTGGCTTTTCAAAACAATGTTTGGAAAGAGTGATTTGGTTTTCTGGAATAATTAGTCATATAGTCCAGCTAATTAATGGGCTAAACAGATTTTTTCCCTCAAATGGGCTGTCTTGTTTGCATAATGAGTGCTTAATACAGTGTTATAATTTTTAAATAGCTGACTTGTAAGACAGCTCGCAAGCCGGATCCTGGCGGAGACGTCCAGGCCATAAGGAAGAGACATGCAGTTTGAGGCAGTCAATGGCTCTGGTTAAAAAAAAAGTTTAAATTTACAGAAAGCAAAATGTAAGAGTTTTGACAAATGCTTGCATCTGTGTAATCATGACCATAAGGAAGATACAGAATGCTTCCATGATACCAAAACAATTTCCTCATTTTGTCATTTTGTAATCTAACCAATGTCCTCCCCTACTGCCAGCAACCACTGATCTGTTCTCCATACCTATGATTTTGCCTTTTCTAGAATGTCACATAAATGGAATCACGCAGTATGTAACTTTATTAGTCAGGTTTTCTGCACTTAGCATAATGCATTTGAGAGTCGTTTTATTTTATTAAGTATAATATTACTTGTTTTTGGTTTGTCTTCTCTCTGCCATCTTTCTTCTTCTGTTCCCCTTTTCCTGGCTTCTTTAGACTGTTGGAAAATATTTTCAGTATTCCATCTTGGCTTTTTGTTTATATATCTTTGCATTATTAAATGGTTGTTTTGGGTATTACAATATACATACCATTTTATTTCACAGACAACTGACCATTATCAAACTGTACTGTTAAAAATATAATATAGAAGCTTTATAAACATATAGTTCATATTACCCTCTATATGCATTGGATATCCCACCAGACATTGTAGTATTTTTTTTTGTTTTCAATACTCATACATATTTTAAAAATGTAAGGAGAGAAAAGTAATTTAATATTTATCCAGATCTTTGCCAACCTGATTGCCTTTCCTTGGTTTCTGAAGTTACAAGTTTTCCTCCAGCCCATAGAACTTTATTTAGCATCCTTCTAGTTGATATTTCTCTCTCTTCTGTAAAGTTTATGTATTTTTGAGAGAGAGAGAGAGAGAGAGAGAGAGAGCTAGCACAAGCAGGGACAAGGCAGAGAGAGAGAGAGAAAGAGAAGACACAGAATCCAAAGTAGGCTCTAGACTCTGAGCTGTCATTACGGAGCTCAAAGCTGGTCTTGAACTCATGAACCTTGAGCTGAAGTCCTCGAATGCTTAACTGACTGAGCCACCCAAGAGCTCCTAGTTGATGTCTCTTGATGACAAATCCTTTTGGTTTTTAATCATTGAGAATATTTTTCATATTAATTTTTGAAGATATTGCACTTGATATAGAATTCTGGATTAATGAATTTTTTTTAGCACTCTAAAGATGTGCTTCAATGTTTTCTAGCCTCCATGGTTTTTTTATGAAAAATCCAGAGTAATTCTCTCAAAAATAAACAAGCATTAAAATAAATAAATAAATAAATATCCCTGGACGATGTTAATTTTTCTGCTTCGGTAGGCAAACCAACTGGTCTAGTTCAGGTTGCGAGTCCTGACTCACTTTTTGTGGTTGATGGTTCCGTTGTCAATTCAAACTTCCAAGCTCCTCCCATGCTCTATGAATGCCTCTGCCTGTATTACTCAGGGCTTAGTGTAGAAGCTCTGGGGCTGTTTCAGGTGGTTGTTCAATGTGCAAAACCTTTACTAAATGCTTCTTTGGGTCCCTCGCATGTGTGTGCCACTCAGGGGTGAGCTGAAGACTCTCACTGGTTCATGCTCAGAGCAAGGGGGTGCTTGTCCACCAGGAGTTCCCCACACTCTCTTTACTCCTCTTCATGTCTCCTCTGGCCAAAGCGACAGGGTTTATTTTTTTCCCACCTCAGGTTTTAGGTTTTATGCTGCAGTGGCAGAAACAGTACTATTTTGTAATCGAGGTTACTCCTAAAGCAGAGATAGGAAAATAAGGGAAAAAAAGGAGAGGCAAAGAGATGGATACCTTCCACACCCTCGAACTCACAGGGGTCTCTTTTCCTGGTCCTCTGGCTAGGAAGAGTGGGTTTACACATGGAGTTCTTATTGTCTGCTCTCTGTGGTTCTGTCATTGACTCACCCTATAGGCCAACGCCAGGAGAATGAAGGAAAAGATGAGTAAACTCACTCCTGTATTGGTCATCCTTCCAGTTTTGACTTTCTTCCCTAAATCACCTGTTCTTACCTTACTTTCCAGACTTCTCAGAAGTTGTTTTTGTATTTTGTCCAGAGTTTTAAGCTGTAATTAGTAGGAGAAATAGGTGAAAATGGGCTCATTCCATTTTTGCTGGCACTGGAAGTCCAGAATTCGTTTTTGAGTCAGTCACCAACCCATCTATACTTTACAAAATATACCAGTTCTTCAGCTCCTTCCTCTCTGGCTTTAGCTTCAATGTGATCAACCTGTCCATTAGTTTCTAGGCACTTATCCTGACCTTTGCTAGCATTGTCTTTCCTGGGGGCCAGCTCTTCAAATTGATTCCCTAGGGAACACACCTCTCTTGGTTTATTCCCAGGACCACCCACATCTATGAATGTCCACTCCTCTGCGGTGCAGATATCACGTTCTTCTGTCGTGGCCTGGACCAGCTGCACTTCACTTTCTGGGACCTTTTGTTATATCCTCTAAACCTTCTGTTCAGAGTTTTTACTATGGATTGATGTTATGTTCTGTGAAATGCTTTTGCTGAGATGATCATATGGTTCTTAGAAGGTTTGCGATATTGAACCACCCTTGCATGCGTGGAATAAATTCCACTTGATTGAGGTGAATGGTTTCTGAAAATATATTGTTGAATTCAGTTTGCTAATATACTGTTGAAGATTTTTACATCTACGTTCATCAGAGATGGTGGTCTGTGATTTTCTTTTTTGGAGTGTCTGATGGTTTTGATGTCAGGATAACATTCATTCCATGGAATGAATTTAGAAGCTTTCTGGCTCTTCTACTTTTTTGGAATAGTTTGAGAAGAGTAGGTATCAAGTCTTTTTTTCTTAACTAAAAGTAACTTTTTGGGGACTCCTGGATGGTGCAGTCAGTTAAGCGTCCAACTATTGCTCAGGTCATAATCTCATGGTTCAAGGGTTTGAACCCCACATCGGGCTCTGTGCTGACAGCTCAGGGCCTGGAGCCTGCTTTAGATTCTGTGTCTCCCTCTCTCTCTGTCCCTTCACTGCTCACACTCTGTCTGTCTCTCTCTCAAAAATAAAAAAAACATTAAAAATAAACTTCTAAAAATACTTTTTTATTTTTATGTTTTAATTTTGATTTATTTAATTTTACTTTAATTCCAGTATATTTAGAATATTGCATTAGTTTGGGTGTACAATATAATGATTCAACAATTCTGTATCTTACTCAGTGCTCATCATAAGTGTCTTGTTAATTCTTATCACCTATTTCACTCATCACCCCACCCCCCTACCCTATGGTAACCATCAATTTGTTCTCTATAATTGAGTCTATTTCTTAGGTTCTCTCTCTCTCTCTCTCTCTCTCTCTCTCTTTTCTCCATTGCTTATTTGTTTTGTTTCTTAAATTACACATATGAGTGAAATCTTTGTCTTCCTATGACTGGCTTATTTCTCTTAGCATGATACTCTCTAGATCCATCCATGTTGTTGCAAGTTGCAAGATTTCATTCTTTTTTATGGCAAGTAATATTCCATTGTATAAATATACCACTTATTCTTTATCTATTCATCTATTGATGGATACTTAGGCTGCTTCAATAACTTGGCTATTGTAAATAATGCTTCAATAAACTTAGGGGCATCATGTATCCCTTTAGATTATTGTTTTTGCATTCTTTGAGTAAGTACCCAGTAGTGCAATTGCTGGATCATAGAGTAGTTCTATTTTTAATGTTTTCAGGAATCTCTATACTAATCTCCAGAGTGGCTGCACCAGTTTGCATTCCCAGGAACAGTGCATGAATGTTCCTTTTTCTCCACATCCTCATCGACACTTGTTTCTTGTGTTTCTGATTTTAGCTATTCTGACAGGTGTGAGGTGATATTTCATTGTAGTTTGGATTTGTATTTCCCTGATGATGAGCGATGTTGAATATCTTTTCATGTACCTCTTGTCATCTGTATGTCTTCTTTGGAGAAATGTCTGTTCATGTCTTCTGGGCAGTTTTTAATTGGGTTAATTTTTTCTGGGTGTTGTATTATGTAAATTCTGTATATGCTTTGGATATGCCACCTGCAAATATCTTCTCCTATTCCGTAGGTTGCCTTTTAGTTTTGTTGATTGTTTCCTTTGCTGTGCAGAAGCTTTTTATTTTGATGTAATCCCAATAGTTTATTTTTGCATTTGTTTCCCCTGCCTAGGGAGACATAGCTAGAAATGTGTTATTACTGCCAATATCAGAGAAACTACTGCCTGTGTTCTTTTCTAGGACTTTTACGGTTTCAGATCTCATATTTAGACCTTAAATTCACTTTGAGAATGTGTTAGAACATTGTCCAGTTCCATTCTTTTGTATGTAGCTGACTGATTTTCCCAATGTCATTTGTTGAAGACACTTTTCCCTGTTGCATATTCTTGCCTCTTTTGTATAAGATGAATTGACCATACAATCGTGGATTTATTTCTGTGTTTTCTATTCTGTTCTGTTGATCTGTGTCTATTTTTGTGCCAGTACCATGCTGTTTGGTCACCACAGTTTTGTAACATAACTTCAAGTCTGGAATTGTGATGCCTCCAGTTTGCTTTTGTGTTACAAGATAGCTTTGGGTATTTGCGGTCTTTTGTGGTTCATATAGATTTTAGATTGTTTGTTCTAATTCTGTGAAAAGTGCTATTGATATTTTGATAGGGATTGTTTTAAATCCATAAATTGCTTTGGGCAGTATGGACATTTAACATTTGTTCTTCCAATCCAGGAGCCTGGAATGTCTTTCTATTTCTTTGTGTCATCTTTAATTTCTTTTATAGTTTTCAGAGTACATGTTTTTCATCTCTTTGGTTAAGTTTTTACTAGGTAATTTATTATTTTGGTGAAATTGTAGATGGCATTGTTTTTTTTTTAAATTTCTCTTTCTTCTGTTTCATTATTAGTGTATAGAAATGCAACAAATTTCTGTACATTGATTTTGTATCCTGTGACTTTACTGAATTCATTTGTTACTTCTAGTAGTTTTTGGTGGAGTCTTTAGGGTTTTCTATTTATAGTACCATGGCATATGCAAATATTGAAAGTTTTACTTCTTCCTTACTGATTTGGATGTCTTCTATTTCTTTTGTTGTCTTATTGCCATGTCTAGAACTTCCAGTACTATGTTAAATAAAAGTGGTAAAAATGGACATCCTTGTCTTGTTCTAGCCCTTAGGGGAAAAGTTCTTGGTTTTTCCCCATTGAGTATGATGCTAGCTGTGAGTTTTTCATATATAGGCTTTATTATGTTGAGGTAGGTTCCCTCTAAACCTGAAGGTTTTTATCATGAATGGATGTTGTACTTTGTCAAATGTTTTTTCTGCATCTATTGAAATGATCAGATGCTTTTTATCCTTTTTCTTATCAATGTGATATATCATGTTGATTGGTAGGTATTAATTCTTCTTTTTAGGTTTGGTAGAATTCACCTGTGAAGCCATCTTTTCCTGGACTTTTTTGGAGGGAGGTTTTTTTTTTTATTGACTTAAATTTATTGCTAGTAATTGGTTTGTTCAAATTTT
Organism: Suricata suricatta; assembly: GCF_006229205.1. Taxonomy (NCBI): domain Eukaryota; kingdom Metazoa; phylum Chordata; class Mammalia; order Carnivora; family Herpestidae; genus Suricata; species Suricata suricatta. The sequence goes on along the minus strand of NC_043706.1, from coordinate 24,497,924 downwards.
CTATTTCTTCCTGATTCAGTTTTGGAAGGTTATATGTTTCTAGGAATTTATCCATCTCTTCTAGGTTGTCCAATTTGTTGACGTATAATTTGTCATAATATCCTCTTATAATCCTTTGTGTTTCTGTAGTGTTGGTTTTTATTTCTTCTGCATTTCTTATTTTATTTAGTTGAGTTCTTTCTCTTTTTTTCTTAATGAACCTGACTAAAGGTTTATCAATTTCATTCATCTTTTCCAAGAACCAGCTCCTGGTTTCATTGATCTTTTGTTATTTGGTCCCTATTTAATTTATTTCTGCTCTAAGCTTTATTATTTCCTTCCTTCTACTGGCTTTAGACTTTGCTTATTCTTTTTCTGCTCCTTTAGGTGTAAGTTTAGGTTGTTTATTTGAGAGTTTTCTTGTTTCTTAAGGTGGTTCTCTACCATTGTATTCAGAAAAGATCCGTGTTTTCTGTTTTCACTGGTACATTTAGGTAGGATGAGGTCCTTTCATGAGAAGGATTGAAAGGACCATTTGTGACATGTTGATTATTCAGAATGAAGTATCTACATCTACTTCTCCTTTGCCTCCCAGCTAATTCTTAGGACTAAATCTTCCATCTATCCATCCAGCCACTTGTCATTTGTCCCATCTGTGGGCACTCACAGGTAAGTAAGAAAGACATTGTCTTGATTTCTAAGCACCTCAAGGTGTCTATGAGCAGAAAATAATTCTGCCTGACACACAGGAATCCATGGGCAAATGTATGTGGGTATACGTACCTCTCCCTGTCTTTTGAATGACTCAGGATTTTGTTGTGATTTGGTCCATACCAATCCCTTCTATTTATTTGGGTTAAAAAAAAAGAAAAACAAACTAAACCTTTCTCTACCATATAAAAACTCTAATTCTTAAAAACGGAGTGGAGGCCAGTTCTCTCATTATACTGAGAATGGTCAGAAAGAAAGAATACAGCCAATCTTAAAATATTTTTCTGTTTTGTACCAAGTTCAGATTATATTTTTGCTTCACATTTTATTTGTTCTTACCCCAGTTTCTCTGTTATTTTCTCAGGAAGGAGCAATCTCCTTCCATTTTCAGCCCAGCAGAGTGGAATTTATACCCAAACATCCTCATCAGATTGACAAAGCATCCTGCAGGGACACTCTGGAGCTCATTTAATCCCTGGGAGAGGTGAGAGAGCAGTGTGAGCATCAGGACCAGGCAGCCTGCAGTGATTTTTGTTGATGTATGGCTGCATTGTTTAAAGAGAGAAACTTGCATCTCTGTTTTTTTTTATCCTTTTATGAGTTTAAAAGCTATTTCTAGACCCAAATGGGAAGAAGTTTTAGAAAAAATTTCTATAGCAAGTTGAGAGTAAAATGATGACAAATGTGCCTATCTTCTGAATGGAAGGAAAACTCTGGTTTATTGTTGCTGATTTTCTTTCTATATTCTGTATATCTCTAACAGTGACACTGATTGGGCTGAAAAGAAATGAGTTGTCTGGGGTTCCAGAGGACCCATGACAGTCAGTCTAAAGGGTATGAGCTGTACTCTAATTTTGCCAACTAAATATCAACAGAGGAAGCTGAGAGAGGGGTTGGTGGGACAATAATTACAACTGATATTTTTAATCACTTTAATGTGGACCAGGCAGTGTTATAAGAGCTTTATAAATGTGAACTTATTTATTCCTCAAAAATCCTGTGAGGCAAGCATTATTATTCACATTTTGTATATAGGAAAACCTTAGGTTCAGAGAAGGATGGTGAGGAACTTGCCCAAGGTCACACAGCTAGAAAGGCACTGTGGCTTGAGAACCCACATCCCAAATCACAAACTTATAAAGAGGAAGACATTCTAGGGGGAAAAATGAAATAGAATAATTACTTACATGTTGGAAACTGCAATCTTTAAGGTACATACAGTAAAACCTTGGATTGTGAGTATGTTCTGTGAGTGTTCCACAAGATAAGGAAAGATTTCTAATAAATTTTAATTTGATAAATGAATGATGTCCTGCAATACGAGTAGTACATGATGCTGAAAATCTTATGATCACAACTGAGCCAGTGGTTCTTCTCTCTCTCTCTCTCTCTCTCTCTCTCTCTCTCGCTGCAGGATTGTGGGTGATCATCTCCCATACCCAGATTCTCGGTCTCAGGCCATGGTGTTGGGCAGAAATCAGTGATTTTTCAGAACATTGGAAGATGCCCACAACTGACACTAGTGATTTTTTTGTCACTTAAAGCATCTATGGGCAGTCCTTTGCTTTTCCATATGAGTCGAAGCTTAGGAATGCTTTGTTTCATTCTAGGGCAGGCTGCCTGCAGATATAGACCCTTTCCTCTGCTGTCTTATTGCCAGTTACATTAAATACAGTCTGTGACAAGAATTTATTAATACTGTACTAATCCATGAGAGCATATACAATGGTCCTCATGCAGAAAAATATTCCGTGAGCCAATAGATAGCAGTGATTCCATTAGTGATAGTCAAAGTCGTCCTACACAATAAGCCTCCTCTCTCGTGTCTCCTTCATACCTGTGATGAAAGTTTTTCAAAGGTAAGTGTAGGTTAATTTGTTTATTTTTCTTTATATTTTATATTTTCTTTATTATTTTGTAGTATATGATAGTATTGCAATAATTTTTATACGAATATTTTTGGGTTGTGGAATGAATCATCTGAGTTTCTATGATTTCTTATGGGGAAATTTACCTTGATATGCAAGTGCTTTGGATTCTGGAATAAATTTTGCTCTCAAAGCAAGGTTTTACTGTAGTTAGTAATCTCATTTGGTACATTCATTCAACATATATTTATTGAGTACCTACTGAGTGCCAGGTACTGTATATTTTAAAATATAATATATTAATAGAAAATCTGAGGTACAGTAAGGCCAACAGATCAGGAGATGATTGCCACTGAAGGTCATGGTGGGGCCACATGGGAAGGCATGGAGGTCAGTCGGGAGGCAAGGGATGGTGGAGCTGTGGGCAAGAGCCTTCACCCTGTTTTCTGCAAGAAGGAAAAGGTGAGACATGGTAAGCAGGTTTAGGATTGGCTCTGGGACACAGGGACTGTCCCTAGTTGTCTGGCACCTGACCCTGAGGTAACTAAAGCAGGGGAGACGGTAGTATAAATATGAAGAAGGTGGTTGGTATATGGGCTTTGGATTGGTTGGTTTGCATTTGAAAAGTAAACCATGGGTAAATTGTTTGTAATCTCTAGGAATTGGTTATTCCTGGGAAGGGCAGTTTTTCCAGGATCAGCAAGACCCTAGATATTAAAGCATCAGAAGTATAGCAAATAAAAGACATAGTTAATACACTGTGTCAAATGTTGGGGGCATAGCAGTGAGCAAGGCAAGCAATAACAAATGCGTGTGTGTGTGAGTGTGTGTGTGTGTGTGTGTGTGTGTGTGTATACAGGTAGCAGACACTGAAGAAATACATAATTTAATTATTATTTTTTAAAAATTTCATGTTTATTTATTTTTGAGACGTAGAGGAGAGGGGCAGAGGAAGAAGGAGACAGAGTCCAAAGCAGGCTCCAGGCTCTGAGCAGTCAGCACAGAGTCTGATGCAGATCTTGAACCCACAAACCATGAGATCATGATCTGAGCCGAAGTCAGATACTTAACCAACTGAGTCACCCAGGCGCCCTAAGAAATACATAATTTAATTATTAGTTGCAATCATTCTATGGCAGAGAAGTCCAAGGTGTTAGAAAAACATATGTTAGGGATTTGGTCTGCCATGGGGGTTGCAATTAAAATGTTGGCTGAGATTCTGAAAGGCAATGTGGTGCTGGCTCTTTGTGGGAAGTCTTAGTCTTCCCACCATGCACCTCCACATAGGCGATTGCTTGAATGTGCTTATCCAGATGACTTCCACAGAAAAGTGATGAGAGAGAGTTAGAGAATATGGCAGGTGGAAGCTATCTTTTTCATAACCTACCTTTGCAAATCACAGAGTTATCACTTCTGCTACATTCTTTTCCTTCGAAGCAAATCACTAAGTGTAGCCCACCTGCAAGGAAAGGAGAATTAGTCTGAAATAAGAAATTCAAATAGGTTTTCAGCATGTTTTAAAAACACTATTATCCTATTGTCTAAATATTTTACTATTACAGATGCCCTGAAATCCATAGTAAAATAGTTTTTAACAAAATTTTAATGTGTATTTATTTTTGAGAGAGAGAAGAGACGGAGACACAGAATCCAAAGCAGACTCTAGGCTCCAACCTTGTCAGCACAGAGCCCAATGTAGGGCTCGAACTCAAAAACTATGAGATCATGACCTGACTTTGAAACCATGACCTGAGCCGAAGTGAGATGCTTAACCGACTGAGTCATGCGAGTGCCCCTAAAATAGTTTTTAAAAATTTAAAACATCAGTTTCCCTTTAAAGAAAATAAAGGAAGAAAAAGATCATCTGTTGTATTTTCCCACACATTTAGCATTTTCAGTGCTCTCCATTTCTTCTTGTACATGCAAGTTCCCTTCTAATATTATTTCCCTACAGCTGAAGTTTCCTTATCATTTTTCGCTATACAAGTCCTGCTCTTGAGGAATTTTCTGAGCTTTTGCTTATCCTACAGTCTTGTATTTTGAATGATATTTTCTTTGGGTGTAGAAATATTTACATACACATAGGTTTTACTTCCAGCACTTTAAAGCTGTTTTTTTTTTTTGCCAGTTTTCTGGCATCCATTGTTTTATGTGAGAAATTAGCCATCATTTGTATATTTGTATTATTATTCTGAATGTGGTGCCTTTTTTTTCTTGCTGTTTTTTTTAAACTATTATTTTTTTAAATGTTTTATTTATTTTTGAGACAGAGAGACAGAGCATGAGTGGGGAGGGGAAGAGAGAGAGGGAGACACAGAATCAGAAGCAGGCTCCAGGCTCTGAGCTGTCAGCACAGAGCCTGACGCGGGGCTCGAACCCACGAACGTAAGATCTGACCTGAGCTGCAGTCGGAGGCTTAACCAACTGAGCCACCCAGGCGCCCCTTTTTTCTTGCTGTTTTGAATATTTTCTTTATTTGTGGTTTTCAGCAGTTTGACTCTCATATGCCTAGTTGTAGTGTTTTGTATTTTCTACTTTGTGTTCAATGGTTGTATTGAATGCTCCTTGGTTATGTAGGTTCATGTTTATAACCAAACTTGAGAAGTATTTATTTTAAAAATTTTGTTCTATTAATGTAGGGCAATACATCAATTAATATTTTTATATTCAACCACTCTTGCATTCCTGGGGCAAATCATATACAGTCATGGTGTATAATCCTTTAATATGCTGTTAAATTCAGCTTGCTAGTGTTATGAAGGATTTTTGCATGTGTATATATTCATAAGGGATATTGGCTTGTAGTTTTCTTTTTTGGTGATATCTGTATGGCTTTGGTATTAGGGTGATGCTGGCCTTAGAGAATGAATTAGAAAGTTTTTCTACTAGTCTATTTTTTGAAAGAGTTTGAGGGAAGAAAGACTGCTTCTTTAGCAGGTGGTGCTGGGAGAACCGGACAGCAACATGCAGAAGAATGAAACTAGACCACTTTCTTACACCATACACAAAAATAAACTCAAAATGGCTGAAGGACCTGAATGTGAGACAGGAAACTAGCAAAACCCTTGAGGAGAAAGTAGGAAAAAACCTCCTAGACCTCCACCACAGCAATCTCCTACTCAACACATCCCCAAAGGCAAGGGAAATGAAAGCAAAACTGAACTATTGGGACCTCATCAAGATAAAAAGCTTCTGCACTGCAAAGGAAACAATCAAGAAAACTAATAGACAACTGACAGAATGGGAAAAGATAGTTGCAAATGACATATCAGATAAAGGGCTAGTATCCAAAATCTACAAGGAACTCACCAAACTCCACACCCACAAAACAAATAACCCAGTGAAGAAATAGGCAGAAGACATGAACAGACACTTCTCCAAAGAGGACATCCAGATGGCCTACAGGCACATGAAACGATGCTCAACATCACTCATCATCAGGGAAACACAAATCAAAACCACACTGAGATACGACCTCACGCCAGTCAGAGTGGCTAAAATGAACAAATCAAGAGACTATAGATGCTGGCAAGGGTATGGAGGGACGGGCACCCTCCTGCACTGTTGGTTGGAATGTAAACTGGTGCAGCCGCTCTGGAAAACAGTGTGGAGGTTCCTCAGATAAACTATCAGTAGAACTCCCCTATGATCCAGCAATAGAACTGCTAGGGATTTACCTAAGGGATACAGAAGTGATGCTGCATTGGGGCATACGTACCCCAATGTTCATAGCAGCACTGTCAACAATAGCCAAATCATGGAAAGGGCCTAAATGTCCATCACCTGATAAATGGATCAAGAAGATGGGGTATATATATATATACAATGAAGTATTACATGGCAATGAGAAAGAATGAAATATGGCCATTTGTAGCAAGATGGATGGACCTCGAGGGTATCATGCTAAACGAAATAAGTCAGGTAGAGGAGGACAGATACCATATGTTTGTACTCATAGGTCTAACAGGAGAACAGGAGAAACCTAATGGAGGACCATGGGGAGGGGAAGAGGGAAAGAGATTTGGGGAGAGAGAGGGATGCAAAACCTGAGAGACTATTGAATACTGAAAACGAACTGAGGTCTGAAGGGGGAGCTGGAGGGGGAAGGGAAGGTGGTGGTAATGGAGGAGAGCATTTGTGGGGAAGAGCACTGGGTGTTATATGGAAACCAATTTGACAATAAACTATTAAATTTTTTTTTTAAAAAAGAAAGAGTTTGAGGATTGGTGCTTATTCTTTAAATATTTGGTGAAATCCATTGGTGTAGCCATATGAATCCTGAGCTTTCCTTGTGGAGATTTTGATTACTAACTCAATCTCTTTACTTGTTATATATCTGGTTTGATTTTCTATACTTTCTAAGCCACTTTTGGTAATTTGTATTTTTCTAGAAAGTTGTCCATCTTATCTACATTGTCTAATTTGTTGGTGTACAATTGTTCATTGTATTCTCTTGCAGTACTTTTTGTTTTCTGTAAAGTCAGTAGTAGCATCAATGAATTTGAAAATTCAAATATCATTTTCAGTTCTCAGGTTATTACTGTTCTCTTTGTAGTTTCTATTTCCTTGGTGAGATATCCCATCTGTATTATTTATTTATTTATTTATTTATTTATTTATTTATTTATTTTTTCCTTTAAGTCCTTGAACATATTTATAATAGCTATTTATAATTCCTTATAGGTAGATTTCAGTATCTAGACAATCTCAGAATTTTTAATATTCAGTTTTTTTCTTGGTTATGGCTTACATTTTCCTGTTTCTTTGTGTATCCAGTAGTTTTCTATTACATGATGGACATTTTGGGCAATATGTTTTCAGAAGTTTGGGTCATTTTCCTTCCTTTAATGTGTATTCGGTTTTGTTTTTACAGACAGGAAATTACTTATGGGTCCTTTTGATTCTGTCAAGTTTTATTCTATTCTTTGTTATGGCTTCTTCATTTCAGTTTTGTTCTTTATTCCTGAGGTAAGGTTTTTATTCTGTGAGTTATCCTTTTTGGTAAAACATTGCCTTTTTGGTTTTCAACTGAGTGCTCCAATATTTGGTGAAAACTCTTCACTCTGACTTGTTCAGAATTTCACCACCTTTAAATTTTTTGCAATTTCTAATTTGTTCTTTCATTTCTAAGCCTCACATCAGTCTTCCTTTTCTAGGTCTTTGGGAAACAATCTGCATGTTTGTCAATGGATGAATGAATATACAAATGTGATAAATCCACACAATGGAATGTTATTCACCCATAAAAAGGAATTAAGTACTAATACATGCTAGAGTGTAGATTAATCTCTAAAACATATGTTAGCTGAAAGAAACCAGGCTCTAAAGGTCACATATGATTCATTTATGTAAAAAATCTAGAATAGGTAAATCCATGGAGACAGAAAGCATATCGGTGGTTGCCAATGGCTAGGGAGAAGGGATAATGTGCAGTAACTGTTTAGTGAGTATGAGGTTTTATTTTGAGGTGATGATTCAATCAAGTGGGATAGGTCTACAATCCATGCCCTGTATTTCACTGATAATAATTCAGTATTTTCAGTATTGATCCCGGTGGTGTGTGTGTGTGTGTGTGTGTGTGTGTGTGTGTGTGTGTGTGTGTAACATAGATTAAGTAAACTAGTGGAAAAGAAATGTCATTTTCAACTTAAATTTTAGTCAGTTTGAGTATTGATTTACTGTACTTGTCTCTATTAGTCTAGCAATAATCCAATGGATGTGGGATGTGAAGTTCAATATTTAACTCAGGAACTCTGGATATGTGAGAGAAACAAACTAGAGTCTCAATTATATGAGGCCTTGCCAGGGAGCTTCTAGGAGTCATAGTGAGGAGAATTTGGGGCTGTGAGTTGAAGTTTAGAACACTTAACTCTTGAAGATGGAGGTGAAATCTGCTCCTGACCAATGGTGGGGAGTGTATGGACAGTTACATTTTCACCTTGAGGAAGGAGATTCTCTCACTCTATGTTCTTTGTCCTGATGGGTATATTACAGCAACAGGACCTTCTAGAAGGTGGGGCTATACCATCGAGGGACAGGCAAGGGCAGTAGGCTGGCTTGGTGGAGAGAGACTCTAGTCAATGAGGGATCAAAAAACTGTCCCTGAGATGAGTATGGGGTAAAGGAGAGAGGCAAGAAATTTGGGTAGGAAGAATGAGGGACAAATAATGGTTCAGGCCTGCAGAATTTGTCCTCATTTCCTCAGAAGAGGGGATGATAATCTGGAGAAGCAAATGGTTCTTTTGGAAGTTAGGCAAGAGAGCTTTTAACCCTGATAGGGAGAGAGTTGTCCACACCTGGTTAAAGAGTCATTTACAGTGGGGCTTGATAAATACCTCAGGGTGTGCATCGGGGCTCCAGGGTGCCACTGTGGATTGTAACAGAGGTCACAGTTGCAGACACATACACCAGCTACATTTACTGTGCCACTGGAGAATTTAAGCCATTTAGGGATAATTTTTGGTCACCACCCCAAAACTTAATAGCTAAATCTCAGGATTTGGTGGATTGATCAGGAGGATTCTGTGCTTTATGTACCCAAGGCACTGGAGGTCCAAAATGGCCTCAATCACATGGTAGGAGTTGGTGCTGGCCGCCAGCTGGGAGTCCAGCTGTGACTGTCAGCTGGAGGGTCTCGCCCATGTGGTTGCTTGGGCTTCCTCACAGTATGATGGCTGGTTTCTGTACTTCCATGATAGTCTGTTGGCTAAAACAGGCAACTGGACAAGTCCAGATTCAAGAGGAAAGGACCACTTGGTGAGGTCATACTGCAAAAGAGCATTTGGAAGGGGAGAGACATTGTTGTGGCTGTCTTTGGGAACATAATCTACTGCAGAGTCTTTCCAGGTGAAAGAAAGGACCTGGGAGAATGAAAAGGTCTCCATGATAATATACAAAACTTAATACTCTGATTATCAATAAATTAAACTATTTACTTCTCATAACACTTTAACAGTGTAGTACTATTTGTATACCTATTTTCTGGGCTGGGAAAGTGAATCATGGAGAAATTATGTAATATTTTAAGGTCACTTAGTAAATAGCAGACTCAGGATTCCTACCCTGTCAGAATGGCTCTAGAACCTCATCTCCATTGAAACTTGCACCATCTTGATCCCATCTTAATCACCAATATTTGATGCGTGGAAGGGTGACACTAGGACCACCGCCACAGAAGTCTTTGGCATTCTAGCATTAGCAATAAGGTCTGATAAAGTCTAAGCCTCCATTGACATTTTGTAAGTTTCTTTGGCAAAAAAGGAACATTTAGCTTTAATTCATTTGGCAAATGTCTAGTGAACATCTACTATGTAGAAAACGTTGGACCATAGATGCACAATGAACATAGAGCCCCAAAACAGAAAAATGATAAGAATTGTGTGAACTTTGGTATTAGAACCATGAAAATAAACAGCAACAAGAACTGAATGAGAATCTCTGCCTTATCCAATCATAGCCCACCCTGTCCTTGTTCTTGGATCACTGACACAGACATTGTATTTATTGTGACCTGGGTAGTCAGTCTCCTCCAAACACCACTGTGGGAATGAACAAAAAGAAACACAAGCCTCTACTGTCATTCCTTAAAGAATGAGGGAGTATTCGCTTGCTTCTCTGTACACTGTAAGTTTTGTTTTATAAAACACACACGTAGATACACATGCACTCACCACCTCTCTGAACGGTGGCTAAACCTATTAACCTCTTCCACTGAGGGGGGAAATGCCAGGTTCACTGGAGATTGTAGATTACAGAGTGGGGCTGAACTAGTTGCTTTCATCATTAAAGCAAAGATCAATGGTTCACCTGCACTGTGCCCATAATGGAAGCCTTTAGTTTGCCGGGAGCATGGGAAGCCAAGCAACTGCAAGCTTGACATGCCCTCTGTGCTGCCAGCAGCTGCTCCTTCAAGGCTGGAAAACATCTCTGAATACAATTACCTGTGCTCTGCTGAGCAGGGAAAGATCACAGATGGAGGGGCTATGAAATTCACCATCAACATGCTTTTCATGATAAGGATAAAGCAGATCACAACCCAGGGACAGGGGGAGCCTGCATATTTCAGCACTATGGAAATTAGAGATCACCAACATATAGTACTCAGCGTATAATTAGCCTAAGAAGAGGAGATGGGCTTTAAAATTGGCATGTGTTACCTTTTCCACACTAATTAATATTAGATCTTAATGCTAATGCCAGAATGTTGTAGACGTCCGTGGCTGAAGTCCATCACTTGTCCATGCGTCGAATGTCAGTTGGACCAAGTGGAGGTAAGGACTGGTAATCAGTGTACATGGTGAAGAAAGCCCATTTGAGGTCCCAGGAACCAGTTTCTGTGTATACACAAAGGCTTCATCTCTGCAGAGGTCACCCTCCATGCGGCTCCAATACATTGTGATATAAGTGGCAATCCAGTCCAGGTTGCCAGAGGCAGAGGATAGAGAGCATACATATGAAAGCAGTGAAGAATTTGACTCATGAGATGGGCTCGCTCAGAGCCCACTCAGCCTTATTATAGCTACAAATGTGGTTATTCCGTTTCCCATGGCAGGTTAAGGGGTGTGTGTGTGTGTGTGTGCGCACATGCTACCAGCGGGGCAACGCAAATGCCATTAGGGCCCTTGGGGTATCTTGGTGGAGGTTGTTATTTTGTCACAGCATGTGCCATTGAACCACTGTGGTTTTAACCCATACTATGCGTGACACAAGAAGGCCTATTTTTCTTTGTTGCTTAAAGGGGCCTCTCTCACAGCAATCAGGAGTAAGACTGGATGCTTGAGAAGACAGTTCAACTCATTTTTTCTTGGGCAGGTTTCGTTTTTTAAATTAAAACATTTTTGGGTGCCTTGGTGGCTCAGTTGGTTGAGTGTCCGACTTCTGATTTTGGCTCAGGTCATGATCTCACGCTTTGTGGGTTTGAGCTCTACATCGGGCTCCTCGCTTAACAGCACAGAGACTGCTTGGGATTCTATCTCCCTCTCTCTGCCCCTCACCATTTTCTCTCTCTTTCTCTTTCAAAATAAATACATAAACTTAAAAAATATCTATAGTTAAAAAAATAAATTAATTAAAAATTCTGTTTAGCGTTATTAGTTTTAATGATTTGAGATGATGTTCATAATTTGTTCTCCATTTCATGTGACATGGTCAACCTTTCCTTGAGTAAAAATATCAGAGTTTCCACACCTTTGCTATTGTGGCCCATGTATCTGCTCTCGCCTTCCCCACTAAGATAGCTGCCAGAGGGACAAATGTTTTGTTTTTAAGCATGCATTTTTGAAATGGTTTTTGTATCTTGGGTTTATAACCATGACCTAACTCTATGTGCCATCAAGACAGAGCCAGGAAAGGATGTCTTTAAATGTATTTGTATAGGAAAGAAACACACTTTTCCTATAAGAAGAAAAAGTTTTCAGTATTGGAAGTTATTTCTCTCTTGAAAGAGAAATAAGTTGGCTTTTTTTTCCTGGTTAATAAATAAAACAAAATCACTTTCCAGATTCAGAAAAGATTTTAAAAGTGTCAGAAGAAAATAAACACCACTGATAGTTCCATCACTCAGATAACTCCTGTTAAAATTTAATGCATACGCTTCTACATATTTTACTGTCCATGAATACACATACATATTTGCTTTGTTATTAGTTTTTACCAAATGGCTGCAATGACTTCTGGTGCCAACCACTCAGAATAGCATAGACAGGATGAGGGCTTGGTCCTCCGCAGCACTGCCCTCACTCCAGACTCCAGCTGCAGGATCGGCGGTCCCCAGGCCGCTGCATCTTCAGGTTTGGTAATTCATGGGAATGATTCACAGAACTCAGAAAGTGCTGTGCTTATGATTCAGTTTTATTATGGCCAAACGATAAAAATCAGAACCAGTCATGGGGCTCCTGGGTGTCTCAGTCAGTGAGCATCCAACTTCGGCTCAGGTCATGATCTTGCAGTTCGTGGGTTCGAACCCTGTGTTGGGCTTTGTGCTGACAGCTGGGGGCCTGGAGCCTGTTTCAGATTCTGTGTCTCCCTCTCTCTCTCTGTCGCTGCCCTGCTTGCACTCTCTCTCTCTGTCAAAAATAAAATAAACATTAAAAAAAATCAGAACCAGTCAAGAAGAGACACATAGAGTGAAATCTGGGAGGGTTCCAAATATGGAGTTTCCATGTCTCTGCTCCAGGGAGCCGGGATGCATTACCCTCCTGGCACATCCATGTATGAAAACGTGGGGAGTACTGCTAGCCAGGGGTGCTCACCCATGCTTCGGTGTCCCGAGTTTTTAGTGAGGTTTCATTACATACGCATGATAGATTAAATGATTGGCCATGAGGTTGAACTCAAACTCCAGCCATCCTCCTCTCCTAGGAAGATAAACACTATCCAGGAGAATTTGGCTGTAGGGTGAAGGAGCTTTAGAGGCACCCTAACTAATTTGTTTGTCTTATAAGTTTCCTTTTTATGCATGTACAAATGTGGATTTCTTTCCCTTAGTGAGCCACAATATAATTGGTGCATCTATAAATCACAGGTATTATATATTTAATTTAAAACAACACTTCATAACTATTTTTCCTCTTGGTATATATCATGAGCATTTTTCCACATCAAAATACTTCAGGAGCACTTGGGTGGCTCAGTCGGTTAAGCGTTTGACTTCAGCTCAGGTCATGATCTCACAGTCTGTGAGTTTGAGCCCCATGTCAGGCTCTGTGCTGACAGCTCAGAGCCTGGAGCCTGCTTCTGATTCTGTGTCTCCATCTCTCTCTGCCCCTCCCTGCACTCACACTCTATCTCTCAAAAATGAATAAATGTTAAAAAAATGTAAAACAAACTTCACATTTGTCATACTATGTAATATTTTATTGCATTGCTGTATGATTCATTTAACCAATCCTTTATTATTGGACATTTGTGCTTTTTTTCATTCGTGTGGTTATAATAAAGACTAGGATTAACATGGTTGCATGTACGTTTTGCGCAGTTGTCTAATTGTTTCTCTAGGACAAACTTTTGTAAGTGTAATTTGTGGGTCATGGTATATATGCATTTTAAAAACATGCTGCCAGGAGCACCTGGGTGGCTCAGTCAGTTAAGCGTCAGGTTCTTGGTTTTGGCTGAGGTCATGATCCCATGGTTTGTGAGTTTGAGTCCTGAGTTGGGCTTTATGCTGACAGAGCAGAGTCTGTTGAGATTCTCTCTCTCTCTCTCTCTCTCTCTCTCTGCCCCTCCCTAGGTCACTCTCTGTCTCAGTCTCTCGAAATAAATATATAAACTTAAAAAATAAATAAAAATAAAAAATACAAACATGCTGCCAATTTCCTTCCCCCAAAGTTATATCCATCCACTTCCTCTCCACAGGAGCTGAGGGCCTGGATCCCCCACACAGGCCCACCCCTGTCTGTATTATCTGTCAATCTCCTGCCCATACTGGTTCTGCCCTCTCTACCTCCCAGTATCCCATTTCAATTTGAATTTGACTATCTTGTGATTATTTTTAAAATATGTTATTGGCCATTTATATCTCTTTTATAGATTCCTTATTTGTGATCATTGCGCTTTTTTAAAAAAATGAGTTGTCTTTTTTCTCATTATGAACACTTTTCCCCACTTTTTTGGATTGCCTTTTAATTAGGGCTTAAGTATTTAATTAACACATTGTCCCGCCACATTCAGACCAAAGGTAAACAGGCCCAGGTGATGGTCACAGGGAACTGCCCTCTGGGTGAGGCAGGCTGGGTAGCCGTGACGGCCCCATGGGCTGCGCTGTGAGCCTACTTGGGATCTGAACTCTCAGGTGAACTAACATCCCACGCGGGTAGGTAAGCAGTCCCGCCGTGCTGGACTAACAGGATTGGGCAACCATCCCTGCCCAGGACTCTGAGACATGGTGATGCCATGTGGGATCCAACTCACAGTAGCAGATGCACTTTGTAGGTCTACGGGCCCGTCACCGTGTCTACAATGGGGAAACCATCCTTAGCAACAAACCAGGTGGAAAGCTTGTGGTGCACGTGGTATCTGATGAGCTGGCATTCTCTTTAGCAGTTGTGTTCATTGGCAGTCCCTTCCCTGAAAGGGGAGTTTCTCTTCCGTATCTAAAGGCATCTAAACCTCCCACAAGATAATTTATTAGGAAGTAGTGACAATGTAAGAAACCCTTTGACAGGACTTCTTTTTGTTACTGAGAAATTGCTCTTGGCTACCTGTCTAAACCACCAATGTAAATATCTGTAAGCCTTTAAAGAGGCCCAGGCATGTTTCACCCCAGGACCCTCTTATTGATAAAGTTAGACACTGTTCCATTTGCTTACAATACAGTGACTTCAGATGAATCTCTGTTCCATTTCTGAAAATTGATATTTTAATATTTTGAGGCCTCTGCTTTTGATAAAATAAAGTTATAATATGCATTTATAGATAATAAGAAAAGGAAGCTGACATTTATTTAGGGCCAATTGTGTGCCAGACACTGTGCTGAGCACTTTCAAGTATGTGACCTCAGTTTTGGGGGGAGCAGCATTCATCTGACTCCTGTATCTAGTTTGTAAGAGAGTATTATAAAATCATAGAGAGCATTAGAAACAATTAAAAAGCTTTTTTAAGGCTTCAGAGATAAGGACTGAAAATCAAACAATTTTTCCCAGTTGTTCAAATCAAATCACGCTTCTGTTCAATAGATCTTTATGTATGTATATAAAATGTACGTATGTATATAGTTATAAATATTATATAGTTATATATGTAGTTTTATAGAGTTATATATACAGTTATATATATCTAATCTCTCTCTATATATCTAGTAAAATATATGTGTATACTTTGACTTCACTAGATTATAATGTTTTGCTTCATTTTGCTACAACTAACCTCAGCAACCACCTCTTTGGGGTGCTATAGATGACCACAAATGTTTGGAAAGGAGAAACTTTTAATTGAATCTCCTTTTTTAATTTCTTACAACTGCAGAGCAAAAGGAATGACACTGGAGCAGAAACAAATCCCTTCTTTCAGAGAGGAGGCACAAAGATTCAGTACCACCGTACGCTTTGTCCTGGGTCAGCTCACACTGACTGACGTGGCAGGCAAAATGGCATGGGCACTCATCGGTAAGACGGGTGTCGGTTTGGGGGCAGTAGTGGGAACAGTGCCTCTCACTAACTCGTTAGTTACAGCGTGGGTAGGTCTGAGTGAGGCAAACTATTGAGAGCCTTCAGACATCAGCTCTTTACCAACCAGTACCTAACCCAAACTTTTGACAAACTGTATGGTCATACCGAGGAATATCAGGCAAACATCCGCCCTCTTAGACAAGCCCCCAATGAGAATGACTCCTGGGTTCCAGAAAAGAACAAAAGAGGGTTCATTTGAATAAATGCTTTATAAAAAGCAACAAGCTCCTGGATGGAGCACTTAGCAGAATTCCCATCCTGGAGGTGGGTCAGTCTCTCTCTCTCTCTCTCTCTCTCTCTCTCAATCCTTCTCTTTTTCCTGAATGTTAATCTCCTCTTGTTTCTGCTGCTTATCGACTCTTACCTTATGCTACGTGTATTTTTCCCCTAAGTGTGTGGACAGCCTTCTCAACTAGACATTCCCTCGTGCTAGTTATCTGTTGCTGCAAAACAACAAGCGTGTATTATCTCAGTCACTGAGGGTCAGGAATCTGACAGCAGCTTAGCAGGGTGGGGCTCGCTAAGGTCTCTGACAAGGTTGCAATCAAGCCATCAGCCAAGATTGCAGGAATCTGAAGGCTTGACTGGAGCCAGAGACTCAGCCTACAAGCTCATCAACAAACCTCACTGGGCACTTCCTACCTAACAAGACTGTGCACATATTGGTCATGAAAAGATGTGAAAGGATCAGCCATCCTTCAGAGAAGGATCATGGTAAGTCAGCCTCTGAGACAAGCCTCAGTAATGCGTTCTCCCAGAATTCA
>NC_043706.1:24449202-24481339 GCF_006229205.1 Suricata suricatta | reverse complement strand
TGAATTCTGGGAGAACGCATTACTGAGGCTTGTCTCAGAGGCTGACTTACCATGATCCTTCTCTGAAGGATGGCTGATCCTTTCACATCTTTTCATGACCAATATGTGCACAGTCTTGTTAGGTAGGAAGTGCCCAGTGAGGTTTGTTGATGAAAAAGAGATGCTGGGCACTCAATATAAGCTGGAATTAAAAAAATACTCCAGATGATAAGGCATAATCACAAATGTTTCCTAATAAACATAATAAATACTGAAGAAAATTGTTTTTGATTTTTCAGTTGCTTTTGTTTATGTTAATGAAGTAAGGCTTAAGCCTAAGTAGGATACAATTAAATGTCTGGAGGAAGATCTGAAATGGGTTCTAACTGATTATTTCCTCCCTAACGACCATGGTAGGCAGCAATTCTATTCAAAACCATCAGAAAGATAGGCATCATTAGAGAAAAATAAACCTCATGCACATCTACATTATCCAAATGAATTTATAGTTGGTCCTTGCTTTTTTTATTCTCAAAAAACTGAAGCTGAACTCCTTGGGAGAAATGATAAATCTAAATTCAACAGCCATTAACTAAGGATTTGTTGATTTATATAGACTTGAAAGAAGACATTATCTCTTCTACTAACTTTGTTCTCAATAAGTTCTTAATCCCCAAGACCAGAAAATATAAAGTATTTTTAGAGTAAGCTTGGTATAAAAAAAATCCTCATCATTTTTTCCTACTACTTTCCAATTTACAGAAAAATAAAGGCGAAGTAAAAATAATGACAGCTACCATTTATTGTGTGCTTCTACTATGCCCTGTGCTGTATTATGAGGTGGATTCTTTTTTTTTCTTCCATATTTCATGGTGTAAATGGAGGTAAAGTTATTTGCTCGAGGTCCTAAATGCAGTGTGTGATGTCCGGCACTCTTTACTACTACCTTATCCATCATAGTCGACGGAAACATAAATCTCCCTTCAAGACCAAATGGTGCTGTATTCCAGAGTTTAATAAAACTTCGTATGAGAAATGACTGGAAGTTATATTTTAAAGGATCTCACCTCTTTGAGTAAGTTAGGTCTCAATGTTTTAGAGAAGATAACTAAACACTGGCATTTCTTCTACTTGATACTAGTTTTACCTCCATAGACATCCTTCAAAAGTGCAAGCAGCATGAATTCTTATTTAATAAAAGTCTTCTCTTCTCTCCCTCTTGTTTTAAAGTCTATTTATATTTTGAGGGACAGAGAGAGAGAGGGAGAGAGAATCTTAAGCAGGCTCTACACCCTGCCCAATGTGGGGCTCAATCCCATGATGGTGAGATTGTGACCGTATCCAAAATGGAGTCAGATGCCACCCAGGTTTTCCCACCACACATTTTTTTTTTTGTTAAAGCTTATTTATTTATTTTGAGAAATCTGTTCCTCTCTTGTTGAGGTTGATGGTTGGGTTGAAATATCACAATGACATTATAAATCCAATACAACAGTTGTCATCAGAATTTGGCTTACAAGTGAGATTTGGGGTCTATATAGATCAAAAGTAAATTTTGTGAAGAAAGAAAAGGAAAAACGGAAGAGGGACAGACATTCATTAGCCTTTTCTAAGCATAGTGTTGCAATGGAGCAGGATATCTGATCTTGTCATTTCTACTACTTTGGAAATTGCCATTTAATCAACCCTTGACCAATTTACTATTCTTTCATTCTTCAACGAATATTTATGGATCATGGTATGCCCAAATTATGTTGTGGCTCCAGAGCCTCTCACTCCCAGCCACCCACACCAATGCTTAGCCGAGAGCATGTATATGGTAAGGGTTGATGTGTGGGTGTGCTTTTTGGGAAATGCTAGTTCTTACCTCTGAGTTTAGGGAACCAGTGGAAATACCTAGAAAATGCTCCCCTGAAAGGCGTTCCTGCTTGTCCCTACTGAGTTCCTTCTGTAGTCTTTTTTGAGATGTAAACTAATTCCCTGAGGCTGATCAGGGCCTGGAGAAGTCACTGCTGTCTCTGGTCTAGGTACCCAGTACCTTATGGGTAACAGCTACAGGATGTGGGAACAAAATGGCCATACTAGCTAACAAAGGCCTGTCTGCCTCCCGGGGAGGTCATCTCTTCAGTGGGAGAACATGGTCTTGGCACTCCCTAAAGCTGTTTCCACGGTCATTCTGATTTCCAACATGCTGGTTCTTTGGGATGAGCTGTGAAGAGTGAAACCCCCCTGGATATTATTAATCTTTCATTATTTTGTGGCTATTCTAGAAGTTTCTTTATATAAAATTAACAACAGCTTCCCTCAAGTGAGGACTCACTATATGAGAGGCAGGCTGGGTGGTGACTGAGTGTGAGGGCTCAGGAAACCCACAGTCTCTTCATCTCTAATGTGGGGGCGGGGGCAGTGAAGAAAGGATCTGCCTCATTATGTGGAATGGGGCACATTACACAGAATGGTTGGTTGAGCAGCAAACTCTTGATTTAGGCTTGGGTCATGGCCCAGGGTTGTGGGATGGAGTCCCGAGTTGGGCTCTCTGCTGAGCATGGAGCCTGCTTGAGTCTCTCTCTCCTTCTGCCCCTTTCCCCCCTCATACTCTCGCTCTCTAAAAAATTCAAATTTAAATTATAAAAAATTTAAGGGGCACCTGAGTGGTTCAGTCACTTGAGACTCTTGATTGTGGCTCAGGTCATGATCTCATGGTTGTAAGAACAAGCTCCGTGTTAGGCTCCATACTGAACATGGACCCTACTTAAGATTCTCTCTCACTCTCTCTCTCTCCCTTTGTCCCTCCCCTGTTCATGCATGCACTCTCTCTCTCAAGTAAAATATTTTAAAAAAATTAAGTGGGATGATATAAGAACTGAGAAGAGTTCCTGGCTCACAGCAAGTGTTCAATACATGTTAGTGGTGTTTATCTACGTGGCCGGGTGCATTTTATTCGATTTCCACTTGGTGAATGAAGTATTTTGATGATTCCATTTCACAGATGGCAAAACTGAATTTGGAAGGAATGCAGTTACTGGCTGAAGGCAACTACCCATGGGAGTAGATGGAAGAGGAGATATTTGAATCAGGGGTATCTGACTCCAGAAGCAAAGTTCATCATAGAGACATCGCCCTTCCTCACAGTGCTGTACTGCAGCAGGGCGCAGATATGTGGTAGAAAGGAGGCAGTACTTACTAATGGGCCCAATGGGCTTCATTTGTTCCTCCTTTCCTTTACCTATTCACTCATTCATTTATTCAACACATGTTAAACACCTGCGATGTGCCAGGTATTGTACTGGACATGGGGGAGGGGTAAGAATGAGAGATACAGAACTGTTCCTGCCCTCAGAGAGCCACAGAAGGTCAACAGAGATAGACATCAATCACGCACAAATCTGTAAGTGCGCAGACTCACTGACGAGTGAGGTAGAAGGGCAGGGTGCTATCCTCGTGCGGGATCTTTCTCCAGGAGCGGCATTTGAGCTGAACTCTTGAGGAGGAGGAGTGCCAGGCAGAAAGCACCAGGAGCGAACAGAGCCTATGTGGCCAGGAGTCCTGTGGGTTGTCTGTGGCCTGGAGAGAAGGCAAGGGAGGCTATAGCTCAGTGAGAGGAGGGTAGGGATGAGGCTGGAAGGGGAGGCATGAGACACAAGGTAGGGTTAGCCTTGTAAGGGCTGTACTCTTTAAGTGTTTTTTAATGTTTGCTTATTTGCTTGTTTGTTTATTTTGAGGGAGAGATGGTGCAGGAGCAAGTGGGTGAGGGACAAATAGAGAGGAAGATTGAGAATCCCAAGCAGGCTCTGTGCTATCAGCATGGAGACCATCACAGGGCTCGATCCCACAACCCTGGGACCATGCATGACCTGAGCCAAGACCAAGAGTCTGACACTCAACCAACTGAACCACCCAGGTGCCCCTCCTTAAGTGTTTTAGCTAGAGAATAGCCATAGGGATAACTTTGGGGTTTTTATAGGTTCATTCTGACAGGAGCGTGGGGAACGGTTTGGAGGAGCACCGCAGGCCAAGCTGGGAGACCGGCCGGGGTCTTTTAGCTTTTTGTTCATCAAAACCTTTGCCCCCACAGCTTCTCTCCCAGAGGAAAAAAATCCTCTTCACATCCAAAACTCATCTTTGTGGTCCCTGCGAATGTTTAAGGGGCCCCCTCAATTCTGGTCAGCACCTCCTCCTTTCTGTTTCTCCCCTGCAGGCCGTTTCCATCAACACAGCTGCCCCCTATGCCCTCCTCCTCTGACCACCCTCCGCTCCGCTCTCAGCCTCCCTGTCTCTACCCATGGCCACTTCTCTTTTTGTAATAAAAAAACTTTACAATGCCGTCTTCCTGGCAATTCTTCTCCATGAACACCAGAATTAAGGATCTCCATTTGACTTTTCAGGGGACTAATGTTTCATTCTCACATTTCCAGAATTAAAAGCATTTTCTAAATGCTATTTAATATACCAGTGAAGTACAAAAGTCTCAAAATAATTTAACTTCTGAACATGAAGCTTTAACTTTTCCCTAGAGTGAAAAAGAAAAGTATCACCAATAAGAATCTCCTTGCCTCCACCACGCTCTTGTAATCTTTAATTTCATTATCATCATCTCACACATTACATTGTGCCATATTTGGGAGGAGGGAAATGACAAAGAATTGGTGGTCGCAAATCAAAATCAACATTGCTTTCAGCGAGGGGCTAGAGAGCCCTCCGGGGCAGGGTCGTCATTCCCCCACTCAGTGCCTGGGTCACCTCTCCTTCCTCATCTTGTCCTGGGATGTGGACTGTGAAGCAGGTTGGTCTTACTTGATCCTAGAAAGCAATAGAAAGGGATTGTCCTCTGGCTTGAAATAAGCCTCTGCAGAGGCTTCTGGGAGGCTCAGTCAGTTAGGCATCTGACTTTGGCTCAGGTCATGCTCCCACAGCTGCGGATTTGAGTCCTGTGTCATGCTCTGTGCTGACAGCTCAGAGCCTGAAGCCTGCTTCAGATTCCGTCTCCCTCACTCTCTGCCCTTCCCCCCACTTGTGCTCTGTCTCTATCTCTCTCTCAAAAATAAATTAAAACATCAAAAAGAAAAGATAAGCATCCACCCAAACTACAATTTCTTTGACTACATTACACTGAGAAATGAAAATGATGTGTTTTATTGTTTGATCTGTGTATGACATCCCATGGCAACTATGGGTCTCATTACCCTGGCAACTACGTCCTCTAAACACGACATATCTGAATATCATTCAAATTTGAGGAATTCTGAAAAAGGGGCTCTGAAATGACTTTCCAAAGCATTCCCCTCCTCCCCTTCACTACACAGACAGTGCTGCCCATTTCCACATGTGTATTGACCCCGGTGCAGGGAAGGAGTTGATTCTTCCTACAGTAGGTAAATAATCAATGAAAGACAAGGCCCCGCATGTCTGCACTGACAAAACGTGGCAGGTGTCCTGCTGCCCCAGCCAGGCTCCGCCACGGCCTGGGACACACTGTGCCCTGCATCTACTGCCCGAGCAGCGGATGGCCCAGGCTTCTCTGCAGCTGTACTCCTGACCTCTCTAGAAGTCACTGCTCTTTGCTATCTTGGCCCCTGGCTCTCACCTTGACCCATCTCTGGGCCTCTGCATTTGGTGTTTGTCCACAAGCTTCCTGTGTTTGAACCTCCCCAGGGGACTTTGGCTTACCTTGACTTTCCCTCTGGCTGGGCACTGGCTGTTTCACACCACTTCTAGTAAAGGAAACATCTTGTTCTTGCTGGGAATAGAACCTTCTCCTCATTGATCCCCCCTCCCCCCGCAGCCCCCATGCACATTGTGGGCCAGCTGGTCAGTGCTCTCTGCCTAACGTAGAGTCAACAACATTTTCCAATTTTAGGATATTTCTGAGCTAATTCTCCTGGTCCCAACAGCCTAGTGCATAATATTACCCAGGGTGTGGTATTGTTCATCCATGGTTCTCAGACCGGAGTCTGCCTCAGAATCCCCTGGAGGATCATGTGATTCCTAGGCCCCACCCCAGAGTTTCTGATTCAGGAGGTCTGGTATGGAGCCAAGAATTTGTATTTCTAACCAGTTCTCAAGTGCCACTTCTGCTCCTGCTCAGGTATTTGAGAGATAAGCAGGCGGCCAATCAGGGGAGGAGAGAAGGCTGGCCACAGCCCTCTGTGACCTACATTGGGAGCTGGTCACCCAGCACGCAGACACAACATCGCCGCAGGGCACCTTTCAGTAACCAGCGAAAGTCCAGCTCGGTGGTAGAGGGGGCAGCCTCTGGAGGGAGGCTGTTTTGCCTGGCCTGAACATGGAGCCACCTTTACCGTGTAGCTAGAAGGACATAGAAAGAACAAGTGCTTTGGAGTCAAACATATCTTGATCAGAATCCTGCCTCTATCACTTAAGGTTTATGCACGCACTCTGGACCCACAGCAAAGGGTAAAACCTCATAAGGTTGTTGTGGGGCTCCGATGAGACATGTCCAGATCCCAGCTTAGCCCTGGTTGGAGAGGAGCTCACTAAGGGTAACTGCTACTATTAATAGGTCCATAGGGACGCGTCCCTCACACCCCCTTCTGGTAATGAGTAGGAATGAGTGAGGGGTCTCACTGGAGGCCCTGCAGCTGTGTTCTTCCTCGTCATTTTTCCACCCCCTAGAGGGTTTCAATTAGGAAACTCCGGACAAGGCCCTGGGAAGAAACAGAAACCAAATGACAGCAACGTCTTCACAGTGCTGAGAAAAGGAGAGAAAGGAAATGGGGAAAAGGGAACCACAGCTAATTGGGTGCCACCTATGTGTTCAGCCTTCTGCTCTTTGAGGAAAGCATTGTTTCCATGTCACAGGCGAAGAAACTCAGGTTAAGGAATTTGCTGTAGGGAGAAGCAGAGCTCTTGGATCAACTCTAAGCAATCTCGCTTTGAGATGAGGAAACCAGAGAGGTTGGTAACTTGCTCAAGGACACACAGCTGGTTTAGTGGCCAGGTTAGGAGAAGTTTCAGCTACAAGACTCAGCCTCTAAAAACTGGACTTGTCACGCTATATCAGAATTTCCTCTTTACTCTTTACCGGAACAATTTAACTAGGAGAAAAAGTGTGAAGACATTTGAGCTCAAAAGAACATTTTTGGTTTTGTTGTTGCTGTTGTCATTTTAACAAACTGAAGCTGGTGCTGGCTTCTTTGTTTAGGAGACTAACCTCTGTTCATCTAAAAAGACTAGGAGAAGCTCTTCTGATGACAAACTTGGAAGCGTAGCCCCATTACTGCAGTGGTCATGCCACATTTGGGGAAGTATTTATTACCAACCAGGGACTCTTGCCTAAGGCAGCTGTCACTTTCGATAAATTTGGATCTCAAAAGTTTTGTGAGAATTCATTTTTATAGACCAAATAATGCATGGTATGTGGCAGCTCCATCCCTACTGCAATTCCAGAACCCAATGGAGGATTTTCAAGTCATCAATAGCTAGGGCGGAAATGTTGGCTCTGAAAAATTAGAACTGGCCCCCGCTGAGCAGACACGCTCACAGTTAATACGGAGGGATCCATCTTCTTGATTTTTGCCTCTAGCTTAATCACCACCCCCTTACAAACACACACACACACACACACACACACACCATTTCCTCTCTCATTCTTTACATCTAGAGTAAAATCCATAGGTTGTGGTTTCTGAATAAGTAAGTTAGTCATCAAAGTAAGATAAGTAAAATGTGGTCTCATGCTATATTTGCATATTTCATTTTAAAAGCCTAGTATTCGAATGTCTTAACTAATTAAAAGCCCATCACAGCCTAATTTCACTTCTTTCTCTGAAAGTCGTTGTGCAAAGCGTTTTCTCTGTGGCAGGCATAGTTGTAGGTACTTGGGATATGATTATCAGGGAACAAAACAGATTCTTGCCCACCTCATCTTAGCAATGATAAGTCAGACAATTAACAATGGACATTATAAATAAGTACATTTTTAAGGTGATAAATGCTCCAGGAAAAGGAAAAAGTAAAGCAGGGAAAGGGGATGGGAGGGTAGTGTTGAGGGCACTTTTAAATAAGGTACTCAAGATAGTCCTGAGACAGGAGGAGATATTTGAGCACAGACTTGCAAGAGGTGACAAGGTGAGCCATGTGGAGATCTGAAATGAGCAGGGGACCAGATTTTCTCTCCAGGGTTTCTGAGATAACTCTAGAAACAGCAATGGAATAAGGATCCCTGCTCTTGAAAACATCTAGATATTCTCTTGTTTTATTGATAGGCTTTTACTTAAATATGTCAACTGCTCATATTAAATGGGATTTAGAGACAGGTCCTTTCAGAGGTGACTTGTACCCTCCTCAGGGACTGATTTGGATATGCTGTCCTGATGTGACGTTGGATGGCACTGGTCTGCATGAGGGCAGAGCGGGGTGCCAGAGGGGCTGCTGATGGACTTGCTCTACTCTGACTGGAGACTGCTTTTATTGCCAGAGCACACAGCTCTTGGAATCGGGGGCAAAGGCAGCAAACAAAAGCACTCCTGTGGTTCTGGGGGGCAGGAGATGAACATAGTGGAGGAACCGTACAAGGGAAGTATAAAAAACAAGCAAACACACACCTGATGGAAGATGTCCCTCTCCCACCCCACTCCTTTGGAGCCTTAGATTCAGCAGTGGTTGGGCTTCATGTGACCTTATCTTGTTCTGAAGAGGGAGGACACAACAGCCAATGTTTGTTTTTTGTAAGAGGAATCACTTTGTGCCTTTGATGTTGAAATACACACAGATCCCCAGGCCCTGCCTCCTCCTGGGTCAGGTTGGCTGCAAGGTCATGCTCTACCCACGGGAAATTAGTTCCTGGGAAGAGCTGCTTTCCACCAAACTGTGGAGACATAGCCGTCCTGGAAATTCAGGGTGCAGGCACCAAGCTTTTTATCATGAGCCCACCTTGCTGGATGGCTGAAGCGCAGCCCACCCCACACCCCACACCTTGCATTATTCACGGTCCATGGCAGAGCCCACAGACCCCAGCGTGGTTGATAGAAAGGAGAAATGAAACTATTGGCATTGTTGATGTGTGTGCCTCCCCTCGGGCAGAGGAAGCCAAGAGCTGTTCTGTCAAGTTCCAATTACCATGGTCTTTAATGTCCCCACAGATGGAAAAAACGTATCCTCATGGCTTGGCTCCCTGCTGTGCCTAACTTGAAAGATATGCTTTTAAAAATTCCTGGGGTAACTGAAAAAAGCCAGTTGGTGCCTCACGTTCTGTTAGAAATCATCTTCAGCGGATTGTATAGAGAGTTCTTTAGAAACATCACAGTGATGCATGAAACAGGAAATGCAAGTTGTTCACATCAAAGTTATTCAAAAGGCAGGTTTGGCAGTAATGGAAGTCCTTTCTCTTTTGATTTTCAATTCCAAGTTTAATTACTGCCCAGAGAGATATTTCTGAAAAGTCGTATGTAGAGTTTTTATATATGCATTGCTTTTACTGTCTTGACTGATAAAGTCAGTAGTACCCTTTGATCCAGGCAAGCTGGCCCTGCCTGCAGTGACCGGGAACGACAGTGTTGTTGTAGAGAGGGCACCTGAGCCCGGTCTGAAATCACGTGGGCTCCAGTCCTTATTTCTTCCTTTTGGGACAATGTCTAACCCACTATGCTCCATCCTTGGCACGGGGTTGACCGGATGGCCAGGAGTTCTGGGACTTGCATATAGGGTTGTCTGGGAGGCTTACCAGGCAAGTAACTCATTCTGACAGGCTGATACCAAACTTCTTTCATGGGATGTCACAAAATTGGGCAGCCAACTGAATCTGATAAGCTGATATTGAGTGATTCAAATCATTGATAGAAATAAAAGACCCCACCCCCCACACAAAAATTGTTGTCCTTCCCCCCCTCCCACCTTTTGGTAGATAAGCATACAGTAAAATTGCCACTAATACTAAATTTCTGATAATTTGGCCTGAAGAATATTCAACATTTTACTTTTTACTGTTAAATGTAAAAAAAAAATGGCTTGTTAAACAAACTGGGTATATAAACACAATATGAGCAAACGGGTCGAAATATTTAAGAGAAAAAAATAAGTATCTTTGAACTTCCTCTTTAGAAATGATTGATCTGAATTTTAAAGTATTCCTGTCAATGAAAACATGTTGTAAGAACCTCTGTACTTAATTATATTTATTTGCAAGTATTAAAGGCAACTCTTTAAAATAACCCCTCTGGACTTTCCAGAACTTTGTGATGCCATTCCCAAACTGATATGTTAGTGAAATTGTGTTGTATTTTTAGCAATCCTCTATCTCCAATTCTGAGTGATCTTCAGATAGTTACTGACATTTTAAAGATTATGCATTTGGTTCATTTCCCTCCCTTCCTGCTGCCCCGACCTTACACAAAGGTGGCATGGGGTACTAGTGAACACGAGTGGGGTCAGAATACGTGAATTTACCTTCTGACATCCAAGCAAGACTCTCTCTTTCTCTGCTCTTTTGTGGCCCCATCTGTATAAGGAACGATGTTAGATTGGATTCATGATTTCTTAAAACATTTAGTCATATAATCTTTGCTTCAAATCAAACCTTCCACATGGAAGTCCCATACAGAGAACTGACAGAGTGAAACTGATGAGTTTTGCTTTTGTTTGGCTTAAGCAGCTAAACTGCTGGGTTTTTTTTTTAAAGTCTATTTATTTATTTTGAGAGAGACAGAGACAGTGCAAATGGGGGAGGGGCAAAGAGAGAGGGAGACAGAGGAGTCCAAGCAGACTCCGCACTGTCAGTTCACAATCTGATGTGAGGCTCGAACTCAAGAAACCATGAGATCATGACCTGACTCATCAAAACAATGAGTTGGAATGCTGAATCCATGGAGCCACCCAGGCACCCCTTAACTGCTGTTTTTGAAGTAGAGCTTGAAAATTCAGTTGGTGTCTATGCAGAGAACCCCCACGGCTCCATGGAACCCAGTTTCTAAAAAGAAACACCAAACAAAAAAGATCTCTCTCTGAATCCTGCTGATGGACTTAAAGCTACTGATGGAGGAAATTCTGTGGTGAAGAATTCTTGTTGATACAAGAAATTGCTTCATGGGGCATTATCATGGATTCAGCTTTTTATATTTTGAGTTTCTTTAAACTAAAGCACTCAATGTAATTTGATTATAACACCCTAGTCTGTGATCTTAAATAGATGATGTTTACAGTGAATAAAATGGTGTTAGTGCTTGGAATGAAACAGCCTAGCTAGAAGAAATTGGCCTAATGAAAATTCCTAATTCTGGCCCTGGAGTGAGGGCAGGACCCAGGAGCAGATCCTTTCCCTGGAAAGGGCTGGGTGCTTGGTGGTGGGGTGGGGGCAAGGATGAACCATCTTGTCCCATTTGCCCTGTGAGGATCGGGCTGGTTCAAACTGCTCCTGAAAGTGTGAAAGTGTGAAAACCTCCCATTGGGAGGTATCGGCAAAAGCAAGTGAACAGATATAGATCTGAGAAGTGATAGGTTTCTTTCTTATTGGGCCTTAGAGACAAGGATGGGGGGAAGTGCTGTCAGAGCTGGGTGTGTATCAAGGATGGTCTGAGGTGGGGAAGGGACTCAAGGGCACTTTGTATCACAAGATGACGGCATTCTAGAGGAAAAAGAGAAATAAAGCGGGCAATAAAAAGAAATGAGGCTCTTGAGCATAATATATATCTTAAGATACACAAAGTATAGATATATATTTCACAGCAGCCTTTCAAAGAATATGTTATTATTTTGATACTACAAAAATGGAAATATGCCCACCAATGTGCTTGGTACACAGATGTCAACATAAATCTTCCGATTTCATTAGACATAAGCCACTTATTGGACTAGAGAAGGCGATGTGGCCACGGGCTGTCTGCTCTCACAGGTGGCTTCCAGCTCCTAACATCATCTTCTTCTTGGTCGCCATCAGCCCCACTCAACACCAGGCAAATCTGACCATCCAACCTATGGCTCTTCCAGATTCTGGCTTCCCAGACTTCGCTTCCCAACATCGCCCATGCCAGGCACATGTTTAGACCAAATCCTTAGAAGGACAGGTAGGCTTGTGGGGCCCAAGCCCATGCCCTCCCTCGGAGCATGAAGCTTCTTAGCCTAGAAGTCCATGCTATCCCTAGGAGAGCTCTTGCTCTCCAATGCACAAGTGTCCCCGAGGGCAAAATTTCCTGTCCCGATGCAGGATACACAGGGGACACGGGACCTTGTGAATGGTTGAGCATCAGTCCTGAAAGGGTGGGTGTCTGAGCTGACACAGAGGCCCAGCAGGCGTGTGCTCTCCTCCGGGCTTGCTCTAAAGGGAGCCATATTGCAAAACCACCACGGTAGCAGCATGCACACGCTCTTCAGGGCAGAAACTGTGTTTTCTCATGGGTTTTTACAGAATCAAAATTCAAAGGTGGGGTGGGGTTTTAGAGGTCTTCAGTGTGTGCCTGGATATTGAGAGTTATGTAGAGCCAGTTGGAGATCACTCTGGGAAGAATCCAGAAGGAAGATAGAAAGTCCCTCCATTACCATATATAACCAAGCTGTAAAAAGGAGGATTAGGAGAAAAGAAATCTGAGGTACAGGTGCAATAGTAAGCTGTGTGACTACAACAGGGTGTTCCCCTCAAATCAGGAGAAATTCTGATTGAGGTGTGCCAGGCCTTACATGTTTATACAAGCAGGAAGTGACTGGGTTAAGATGCTCCAAAGGATTTAAACCATTAGATCTGATCTAATAGTAGATCTTTTAAACCAAAGATCTGATGCTTTCCTCTGGGTAGATGAGGTACCAGTTTCCCCAGGCTCCTCACACTGCCAGGGTGTGGAGACCAGTGGTGTGAGGAGGGCTTGGTGCCTGCCTTCTGTGAGGGAGCAGAGGCCACCTCAGCCCAAGCACCTGCTGAGACTGAGGGTCCTTGATAGGGGCACCGGATTGATGGTGGGTCCCGGTGGTTGGTGAGCCCAGAGTTTGATTTATTCAAGCTGAACTCTTATCCACCCTCATCGCTCACAGTGCTGGCGTACGTGTCTCCAAGCTTCCTCAGAACTGAGTGCTCATTCCTTTTTGATGAAGGACATAGATTCTCACTGGGGGGCTTGTTATGACTGAGCTGTTTCCTGTCCCCCCCCCCCCATTTGTACTTGGAGACCTAATCCACAATGTGACTGTATTAGGAGATAGGACCATCAGGGAGGTAATTAAGGCTAGATGAGGCTGTTAGGGTGGGACTCTAACCCTAGGGCGGGTGTCTTTATAAGAAGAGAAAGAAACACCACATCTTCACCTGCCCCTATCCCAAAGCCTCCTAAAGTTATAGTCAGAAGGCCGCCATCTGCAAGTCAAGGAGAGAAGAGAGAAACCAGATGTGCTGACACCTTGATCTTAGACTTTCAGGCTCCAGAACTGTGAGTAAAAAAAATCTGTTGCTTATTCCCCCAGCCTGTGGTCCCTTGTTATGGCAGCCTGCACAAACCGACATGGGGCCTCTGCTCAGACTGCGTCCTCCGTGCCCTACCCTTTCCCTTAAGCCAGACGAGAACCTGTTATCACAGTTGGCTTCATGTTTGTTGTCTCTTCCCATTACCCACCATCCACCCCAAACTGTAGCTCTTTCTCAGCACCCAGGCTGTTACGGATCAGTGGTAGAGTCAAGAATTAGCAGGTGGGATTTGATGATCTGAACTCCATAACCTCTCCCGCCTCCTCATGAGAACCGCAATGAAGGGTCTAGATGGTAGCAGGTGTTTTCCCGAGCATGTTCACAGCCACTGTGATACTTACAACGGATGGGCAAAGTAGGGATCACAGATTTCTTTCCTCATGTGCTCCTCACAATTTGGCCTTTAATAACTGTGCTATGAACTAATTTTTTAAGGTTTTGTCTTCTCAACAGGACCGTAAGATCGCTGGGGACGGGTGGAGGCAGAAGCCTTGGGTATTTTTGCTAATTACATCCAGTATGAATTCTACAGCATTAATGAGCCTCCCCAATTTGGCTCCCCAAAAGAGTCAACCTAAATAAGAAGGAAATTAACTTTTCCAGATGAATGGCTGGTTTTAAATCCTCTTCTTCCTGGATTTCTGTCTCTAAGTGTCATATTCTTATTTAATAATGTGTGCAAAACATACTTAATCAGGAGAAAAACAACGAAATTAGAAAGATTTGATGCAGAATAATGAGAGTTTGCAAATGTTTTTAAAAATGTAACAAATACTTCATTTTTTCAAGTCTCTCATATCTCAATAATGATATTTTTTATGCCCAATTTGCTCAACCTTAAGTTTGTTGTAATTCTCTTGGGTTGGGTGCAGAGTGCTCCCGTGAGGATTTTCTTATATTTAAGTTTTAAGCAGTTTTTAAATTAAAAAAGTAATATATGCTAGAAATCATAAGAGTGGTTGCCTCGAGGGAGAGAATTGATTGTAAGGAAGCATGAAAAAATAGATGGCACAGCAGCTTAACCACAGACAGGCTAGCCTGACCATAACCTGATTTAATATTTTCCAAGCTGATATTTCTTAAATTACTGATTACATAGATCACTTGCTTCTCATCTATTTAACAGTTGTTTTTTTCTCCCAATAAATTACCTTAAACATTTTTTAATGTTTATTATTTATTTTTGAGAGAGAGAGACAGAGCATGAGCAGGATAGAGAGAGAGAGAGAGAGAGAGAGAGAGAGAGAGAGAGAGAGAGAGAGAGAGAATCTGAAGCAGACTCCAGGCTCTGAGCTGTCAGCACAGAGCCCAATGCAGGGCTCGAACCCACCAACTGTGAGATCATGGCTTGAGCCAAAGTCAGGGGCTTAACCGAGTGAGCCACCCAGGTGTTCCCAATAAATTACCTTAAAAATTTTTAGACTCTTTATTATAATTTCCCTTTTTTTCCTTATTGATTTGTAAGAACTCTTTTCAGAGTGCAGATACATCTTTTTGTTGCCTATATATTCCTACTTTGTCATTTTTCTTATGAATTTTGGGTAGCTCAGTCACACACTGCCAGCCCCTTCCTCCGCTGCCTGCCTTCTTCTCTGGAGACTGCAAAGAGAAATCCTAGTTTCCCTTGTATCTATGAGTGGCCTTGTTGCACACATCTGGACATTGAGACATAAGCAGAGGTCAGCCAGTGGGAGTTCTGAGAATGTTTTTTCTCCTTATAAAAACAAGCAAGCAAACAAAATAATAATTACAGCACACCAGTTCTGGCTGGTGCTGTTCCTTCCCACTTATTCTTGCCTTGGATGTGGATTTAATGACTGGAGCTTTGGCCGCCATTTTGCAACATGAGGTGACCACCAGGAGCATGAAAAACCTATACTTAAAGGATGGTGGAGATGCAAATTGAAAGAGTATAGGTCACTGACAGTATCAGTGAACTGCTGTACCAAACCTGGGACCACTTCCCACCCACTTTTTGTTATGAGATAATGAAGTATCTTGACGACTTAAGCCAGAGGTTGTCCAGCAGCTGTTACTTCAGCCCAAGGAGAGTGTGTTGGGAGTTTGTTTTTTGTTTCATGGTTATATTTGTGGTGGCATGGGATAATTGGCATATTTGACTCTAAGAATTTTATGTAGCTAATTAGTACACCCAATCTTTTGTGGCTTATGACAAAGGTGCTTTGCAGCTTACTAATTTTGCATTTATTAGTCTGTCTGAGATTTATTTTAATATAAGGAAAGAGTCTAACTTAATCTTTCCCAATGGGTTAATCATTTGTTCCACCCTATTGAGATGTTGTCCATTTCATGTATTATTCATCTGTATTTAGGTCTGACTGCAGCACTGCTCCATTTCAAGACCAGGCAATTTGCATTATTATAACTGCATAATTCAAGACTGTACTCTTATTGCCTTTCAAACAAAACAAAACAAAACAAAATGAAACACTAAGCTGTTAGAGTGCATTTAATTTTTAAGATGAACTTTACAAGTGATTTAGTTCATTTTCTCCAAATCCTTCTTCTTCTCATCACACACACAAAAAAACAGAAACAAAACCAAAAACTTCAAAATTTTGAGATTTTGATTAGAATTGTATTAAGTTTATAAATTATCTGGGAAGGATTTATATATGTATATGATATATATGTGTGTGTGTGTATATATGTATATATATATATATAATATTCTAGGAATATTCTAGGAATATTTTATCTCTACATTTACTCAAGTCTCTCTCTTTTTTTAATCTCTAAGTTAAGTCCTGCAGCTTTCTTCACATTAAATATTTTGGTTGGTAATTTGAATGTACTTTCTCCCATTTACTTATAACTGGTTATTAATAGTTCAAAGGAGAAACACTGAAATCATTTATAAGTTCAAGCAGTTTCTAAGTTGATTCCCTTCAGTTATTGAGAAGATAATCATGTTGTCTGAAAATAAGCATGCATTTACCTTTTTTTTCTCATTTGCTTTTTTCTCATTTGCTTTTCTTACCTTTAGACATTGCTTAGGACATTTAGGATGATGCTTAATCATGGCATTGGTAATAGGCACCTTCTTTAAGGTTGCAGGATCTCCCAGACATACAATTTCTCAAGGATATTATATGCAGAGTCAGGAAAAGATAGGACTGCCTGGATGGCTCAGTCAGTTAAGAGTCCAACTCTTGCTTCAGCTCAGGTGATGATCTCATGATTTGTGAGTTCAAGCCCCACATCTGGCTCTGAAATGATGGTGTAGAGCCTGTTTGGGATTCTGCCTCTCGCTCTGTCTGCCCCTTCCCTGCTTGCTCTCTACTACTCTTTTTCTCAAAAACAAAACATTTGGAAAAAAAAAAGAAAAATTGAAAAAGGAAAAGATAATGAAATAAAACCAAAAGTATTTGGGGGTTATAACTGAACTAAATTCCTTTTAATAATAAACATTGTAAATTACCATATAATTTGTCAGGGCAAACTTGGTCTCTCTTATCTTAGTCAATTTTTGTTTGGTTTGAAAACCTCAAGAGCATTTAAAATTTATGAACCACATTTTTAGAAAAAAAGCAAATGTAAACTAGTTTAACTCTTGAATTTAAATTTATCATTTATATCATATGAATCTTATTTCTTGATTTCATAAGATACCAAAATGTGCTTTCATCCTGATATGTCATTTAAACTAAAACTTATCTTGCTTTTCTAAAAAACACCATTCTGTAGGGAAAAAATACTAAACAGAAAGCAAAAGGACAGGGGTTCTACTTTTCCTAGTAATTAAGCTGTACAAGTTTGGATGTTGTGTTTTTCTCCCCCATCTGTAAAAATGGTACTAAGAATGCTTAGCTAATGATCTAGCCTATGTTTTGGTGCGAGTTCAATTAAATGTCTATGAAAGTTTTTATTAAACTGGCAAGTCCCGTGTCCCTTTAAAGGACTGTAATTGCACTGCACTGCTTTGATTATACTTTGAAAAGCCTTTAACACACATCATTATGCAAAATGGGGCAGATGGTAGATATAGTATAGAATTTGTTTTCTTTTTTAACTTTTTTTTAACATTTATTTATTTTTGAGAGACAGAACGTGAACAAGGGAGGAAGAGAGAGAAAGAGACCCAGAATCTGAAGCAGGCTCCAGGCTCTGAGCTAGAAAGCTGCACAGAGCCTGAAATGGGACTCGAACCTAAGAACCGTGAAATTATGACCTAAACCAAAGTCAGACGCTCAACCAACTGAGCCACCCAGGCACCCTGATATAGAGTAGAATTTGAATTCAGTGTAAGGGTAATACAACATTTATCACAATTTCATTCAAAATTTGCAATCCTTATTCTTTTTTTTAGGGAAGGGGTGGCTTAGAGAGATCCTTCATGCCCTGAAATTTTGGACTAGGGAAGAAAGATATGTATTGATTCAACTGTTACTTCAGTAATCATAGATATTCTTCCTTTTGCCTTTACTCTTTATGTATAGTCATTTTTTAATCTTTTCATTATGTTTTCCAAAGGAGCACAATAGAGAATAGGCTATGAAACTCACTAGCTTTAATAATGATGACCTCATTAGCAATACTGTTTCATTTTTAGCACCACTACACACCTCCTCCTGTATTAATTTGAAGCAAATCCCAGAAACCTCACCACTAATCTCTAAATGTTTCATTATGTGTCTCTAAAAGAATAAGATTCTTTTCTCCCCACATAATTGCAATACCATTATCATACCTTTAAACCATCAAAAATAGTTCCTCAAATTTCCAGTTGACTCATAGATGTCATATATTTCCGTTTATGATATATTTGCTTTAATAAAGATTTAAATAAGACCCATACCTGTGATTCATTGTCATGTCTCCTATGTCTCTGTCATTTTAAACGCTTCTCTTACATTTTATGTGGGGTGGAAACTGGATTCCTGTCCTGTGTTTTTCCCAGATTATTGGTTGAGGACATCCCCATGGTGTGGTTTAACATGTTCCTCAGCCCTCTGGACTTCCTCTCAACTGATCAGTCAGGTTCCTTTCATGCCAGATAGTTGGGGGAGGGTGATAGTTCCTAGACGGTGGTCATTTGTTCTGTCAGGAAGTAGCTCATTAGGGCACCTGGGTGGCTCAGTCAGTTAAGCATCCTACTCTTGGTTTTGGCTCAGGTCATGATCTTGCATTTTGTGAAATCGAGCCCCACTTGAGTCTCTATGCTGACAGTGTGGAGCCTGTTTGGATTCTCTTTTCCTCTCTTTCTGCTCCTCCCCCACTTGTGCTCACTTTTTCTTTCTCTCGAAATAAATAAATAAACTTAAAAAAAAAAAAAGGAGAACCGAATTGTTCTTTCTCTCCCACAGCAATGGTTGTTGGAGTTCAATGCATACATCCATTAGCTTATTATGAGTTGCAAAATAGTGCCAATCGATCATGCCTTCTTCATTCATTAGCTGGAATACTTCTTTAAAGAAAAAAACTTCTCATCTATTTGTTTATTGATAATACAGTTTGTATAGGAAAAGTGGATAAACTTTGATTCTTTTCCTTTACATACTCATTAAAAAACAAACAAATAAACAAATTGGTTCAAGCATTGCCCAATAGTGGCTAGTTAGTTTTTGTTTGTTTTTAACAACTATGCACTCAAGAAGTTATTAGCATGTGTGTGTTTTGATACCTTTGGCCTGTTGATATTCATTCAAACTGTCCCATCTTCTTCAGCCAATGGGAGGCCTTTTGGGTTTGTTCATGAATCCTAGTAGCCTTTAAGAACATCCTACTTATCTGAGGGGACAAGATAGTCTAGGCTCATTCATTGTTTTTATTCTCCAGTTCAGGCCTAGAGTCATCCATGTCTCCGAGGAGCCCTGTGGATTTTCATTTTGTTTGGTTTTCAGAGGATAGTACTTCAAGACCGTAATCTGGGAGCCAGGAGGCATTCATTGCTACGAGGTTGAACATTGTTTCTAGGACATGTCAGTGGACACAGCTAGAAAATATATACATTCTAAACAATTATTGTAAAGTGTATCATTTTCGATTTATTAATTACAAACCAATTTAAGGCAAAGATTAGGAGCCAGCCTCAACCCTTGAGGGATTTGTCTGCAAAACCAGAACAGGCAGGGACAACTCCCTTGGCCTGGAGCAGCAAGCTTGAGGCATTGTCTTTTAGAAACTGCTCCACTTACTACAGAGGGCCTTGCTTCTGTCTCTAGAGTGATGGCTCCAGTTTGTTTGTTTGTTTATTTAAAGTTTCTTTATCTATTTTGAGAGAGAGTGTGCGAGTGGGGGAGGGATAAAGAGAGAGAATGCCAAGCAGGTTCCACACGGTCAGCAAATAGCCTGATGGAGGCTGGAACTCCCAAACCACGAAATCATGATGTGAGCCAAGGTCGAAAGCTCACCCGACTAAGCCACCCAGGCCCCCCATCCAGTTTTAGTTTTAGAAGCCCCTGTCCTATTTGTCTCCCAGAATGAAAAGGGATATAGATTCACACTCTTCCTATCCATGTGTTAAAATGAAGCTACAGTGTTTGTTCAAAGAGAGAGCTCAGCAAAGTACATAAAAGAAAATGAGCTGTTGCTACTAAAAGGTTTCCCCATGCTGATGAACAAGGTGATGAGATAAAAAAGGAATGATCTTGCTTTATTGAAAATATCATTGCCAGGCACTTGCAGGTCATATAGCCTTGTCTATGCAAATATATTTTTACTAACTTGTTTTGCTCTGTGAAGTAGTCATTTTTGCATTCCTGTTAACGAAACAAAACACTGGTGATGACTACTTGTAATCCTTTTCATTGGGTGTGTGTTGAGGTAGCACAAACATAAGAAAAAGAAATTCAGGTGCCAGCAACTCCTTATTTATACCAGATGCCTAAGATTGTACTTAAAGTCTTTTCAGAAACGTGGGCTCTGACTGGAATGACCATCTGGAAAGGACCTTCAACGATAATCTGATCATTTTGATCATCTCCCTTCAACCTGAAAGGACTATGCATAAGATTGAAATTCCAGGAAACCAGTCAATGTATTGTGGTCTGAACTCTGATTTTTCTCTAACGTTAAAAAACTCCCTCCTCTATCAAAAGAAGGACAAGGAGATTTTGAAAAGATTAAGATATTGTTTCCACTTAGAGGATTAAAAATTGTTGTGTCAGCATATGTGTTATGGTCAGAATATATAATCTTGCTTTTAAGAATATAATCAGGATAATAACAAAAGTTATTATATAATTTACTCTAAATTTTTATCAATACATAGGAGGTTGGTAAAGATTATAATTATGCGTTAGACCGAATCAGACTTCTTATAAAAAATTTAAAGTTTATAATTGTCTTTATGATTTTGTCTTGATTCTTCAATTTTACTTGTGTTAGTAAAAGTATAGCTCTCAAAGTTGAGAGTGTAATATCTATGAAACTTTTTCTCTAGTTCATTCATTCATTGGGATTAGAATAATAGAAAACACATCTTTGGCTGTTAAAAAGCTTTAGTTACCTGAAAACCCCTTTTCTCACATTATTAATGATTTTTTTCCCTCTAACTTCTGTGTGTCTCTATGAAAATCATTGCCTAACGTGAATTCATGGTCAGCTAAATGCCTGCAAAAATAATTTGTCTTTTACTTTGGCTGAGAGATGAGCCATGTGTCTTTCAGTTTTAGCTGGGGGACCCTGGGACAAGCTACTTCATCTCCTTGGGGCCAAGGGTCCACATCGGTGACTGACAGTCTGGGCCAGCTGGCCAGTGATTCTGTGTCCTGCGCCTCCTCGGTGTTTTCCAGAGTGGGACCCTTTGCAAAAAGGGGCTGTGTGGCCAAATAAGTACAGGAGATACCTCACACTCTACCCTCCCTTTGAAATTCCCAGTGCACATTTGTATCTTTATACTCTGAGAAACTCTGCCACTTCATTTTATTAAACTTTATTCCAGTGTTCCCCCAGCTTGTTAGATCAAGGAAGCTTTCCTCCAAATATTGTCACTAAACACCCGACAAAACTAGTATTCGGCAGTTGTACCCTTGGGATACTCCCCTACAGAGCTGGGTACGCACTGAAACCCCTTAAAAGCATAAAGTTGAACAAAAATCAAAATGGTACACTACTGCTTCAGCGAAGCTCAATTTTAATGTAACTTTTCCCTCCACGTGCTCTTCTGCAAGCCCCCTACCTCCTTTCTTAGCCTTTTATTTAAGGAATCTGGTGTTACCCCAATGACATGACAAAGAAGGCCACAACAAACTCACGATTTCTGTCAAGTGCAGCTAGGTCCTGTGTTTCTCTGTAAACCCCAACCCTTCCCTCCTGGCAGGCTGGCAGGTTTTGGAAGTTCGTGGGCTGCTACAGCCTCCTTTGCCCGGAAAGCAACAAAGCTACCATCCCTCTTTATTCCAAACTGGGGGGGAGATGTATTTTGGTTCCGAAGCACAGAGGGCAGTTTTTGACAATAGTAGATACCCAGCATTCCTTGCTTTTCACCTGAGTCTCCTGCTCGAGTTCCATCACTGGGACTCGGGGGCTTCTGTCTATTACATCCACCAACTTGCACAGTTTCCGGTTAGGTCTCAGAGTCTAAGGAGGGACAGAAGATGTTATTCCCAAATCAAGACTGGGGCACAGGGTGCAGGGGAAAGTACTGTGGGTGCCAGTCCTCTATCTCAACCTCAGGCTGGAGTGTGCTCACAGAGAGGGAGACCCCAGGCCACAGCGGCAAGCGTGTGTGTGATGGGAGAGTGTGGCCAGCCATGGCATGAGGTGGGCCAGGGTCAGTGCCAACTACGGGGCCAATCCCCTCGCCCCCCACACGCACACTTCCCCTCAGTGGCACCTATAGGGTTTACACACAGAAAGGTTTGAGTCACATGTCTATGAAATGTAGTGTAGATGGAATACCACACGTGAGGAAAGGCAAATAATGATAACCACTGGGGCTTGTTTTCCTGGAAATGAATGTGAAGGTCAGGGCTGTCCCCCTGGATGGATTCATAAAACATAGAAGGAGAGGGAACCTAAGAGATTCTGCAGTTCCCCTCCCTCATTTTCCAGATGGAGACCTGGAGGCTGAGTGGTTAAATGGCTTACCTGGCCAGTGAGAGTCAAACGTGAGGGGAGGGCTCAGGGCTTCTGACACCCAGGGCAGGGGCCCTGCCGCCGTCTGGCTCCGACCAATGTAGGGCTGAAGCAGCTCCGTACATCCGGGGACACGTCCGACGGAAAGAGGAGGACAGATATCCACAGGCTGCTACTTTTTATTTCATCAGCTTCTTTTTCTGCTTTATATTCTAGAGTCTTAGAGGGCTTTGCATTAATTTTCCCCATTCATGCTTTATTCTTTGAGTGTATTCTTTTTTAAAAAGTTTATTTATTTTGAGAGAAACAGAGACAGTGCCAGTGGGGGAGGGGCAGGGAGAGAGAGAATCCCGAGCAGGCTCAGCACTGCCAGCATAAAGCCTGATGCAGCACTTGAACCCACAAACTGTGAGAGCATGACCGGAGCTGAAACCAGGAGCCAGGCACTCAACACTCTTTGAATGTATTCTTCAGTGAACTGGTATTTTTTAATGCTCAGAAGTGAAAAAATTTAAGTTTATACCGTTCTTTCCCAGATTTAAATCTAAGACTGTTAATTTTATCTCTGGCTTGTGCAGGTAATGTTGGGAATCCTTTTACAGATAATTCATAGGAAAACATTCACTTATTCAACATATGTACCAAGCACTGTGTTAGCCTCTGGTACACATCATCAATAAAACAGACCCAAATCCCTAACCTTGTAGAATTAACATTCTAGTACAGGGATTTAGGGCCATAAACAATAAATATTATAAAGAAATAAATTATGTGGTCTTTTAGAGCAGTGCTTCTCAATCTTTAATGTCCCTACGGATCTCCCGGGACCTTGTTAGATGCAGACTCTGATTCCGTGGTCTGGGCTGGGGTCTGAAGGTCTGGCATCTCTAACAAGCTCCCAGGGGATAGTAAAAGCACATTTTTAATAACCAAGTGTTGGAAGGTATATGCAATATGTAAGGGGGGTTGCAGGGGATAAGAATGGCCTGGCTTTAGTGGGGTTGGTCAGTAGAGGCCTCCCTGAGAAGCAACGTTTGAGCAGATTTGGAGCAGTTGAGATGTGAGAGTGTCTTGGCTGGACCTGGGGATTTCCAGGCAGAAGAAACAGTCAGGGCAGACCCTGAGATGAAGACACGCCTGACACATTGGAGAAAAGGCGGAGAGGCCTGGGAAGCAGTGGGGTGAGGGGGAAGAGCAGGTAGGCAACAGAGAGCAGTACTGAGACGTATCAGGACACCAGATCATGTGATGCTTACAGTCCAGGGCAGAAGCTATGATTTGACTCCGTCGGGGACTGGGAACCAGAAAAGACGCAACAGAGAGTGACATGACTGACTTCCATCTTGCCAGTATCCCTCTGATTATTTGTTAAAGGTACTCTGATTTGGGTAAGGATAGGATAAAGACCAGTTAAAAGTAACAGTGGAGGGCGCTTGGGTTGTTCAGTCAGTTGAGCGTCTGACTTCGGCTCAGGTCATGATCTCACAGCTCATGGGTTCAAGCCCTGCATGGAGCTCTGTGCTGACAGCTCAGAGCCTGGATCCTACTTCAGATTCTATGTCTCCCTCTCTCTCTGCCCCTCCCCTGCTCACATTCTGTCTCTCTCTCTCTCAAAAATAAACATGAAAAACATTAAAAAAAACTAACAACAATCCTTTAAAAAAAGTCATGATGGAAACGGGCTCCTGCCCTTATTCTTGGGTGGAGTGTTGTCCTCTTGTTTTCTCTCTCTGTGCTCACTCGTCTTACAAGGTTGGACAATGTGGGGCACCCTATCTTGTCCCCTTCCCCTGGCTCCCAATTCATGTGATATTGGGAGATGGAGAAGCAGTTATGTCACTGAACCAGCAAGGATCTTGGACTTGGATCCGGCATCAAGCTGCTTCTGCCCTTGAGGCAGCTCTGCATAGCCACAGACCCGATGGGGGCAGCTTGTTAGCTTTCTTCACGGAAGCCGCTCAGGCTTCCGCCTTCCCTACTCTGCCTGGCTCTGTTCCCACTCCTTGAAGGAAACATGCTGGTCTGAGTTATTCTGCCTGAATGGAGCTCCCAACACCCTTCACCGACTTCAGGGTCCAGAGCCCAGCAGGCCGGCACTGTGGCCCCACTAACTGGCTCTGTTCTTGTTCTATTTCTGGTCAGGGAAGTGTTTTCTGGATTTTGAGGACTGCCGTAGAGTTGTAGCTTTCTTGGTCTTGCTTTGTTTGCGGCATTGTGTGTTTGGAGCCCATGGGGTGCAGGGCACACCTCAAAGAGGTAGCTTACAACGCCTTTTAGACCTGACCTCTCCCTAACTCAGTCTCCTTTCAAACAGACTTAATCTTTCCAACACTGTGATCTGTATCCAATGGAAAACTTGCAATTCTGCCGTGTGCATCCACTGTGTGGAAGTGCCATGTGTTTATGTATCCTGGACCCACCCGAACACCTTGAAAGTCGAAAGGAAGGTGCTAACGTGAAACATTAACATAATTTTCACCAGTCATCATCAACTCACAGAATGTCAGGGTTAGAAGGGTCTGACAGGTCAGCTGTTTACAGCCTCATTTCATTGACAAGACATCAAAGAAGGGGAGCAGATTTTCTAAGGTCACACACGGGGTTGGTGGTGGAATCAGGGCGGTCCCCTAAATCCATCGCTTTGCCCATCTCTCCATTGCCAGAGGGGCACAGAGTCCTCGAGGAGGGCTGGTGTGGTGAGTCACAGGCATCACATTAAAACCACGTGACCCATACACCTTGTCATACCGGTGTCCCTGCTGTTCTATCATTTTAAAACTGTCACAAAGGTCACTGGTCCTGTAAACTGATGATTCATTCTGGTGGTGCTGCCAGTGAAAGAAATAGTCCTACCTAAAAGAAATTAGAGCTTCGTTCAGAAATAAACCTACAAAATAATAGTTGGGAAATTTCAAGTGAGTGAGCATGTGTGAAGATATTTAATTCCTCCTTGAATTGGATGAAATAGTTTGGAACGTGTTTACCAGAATTAAACTGCCAATATCTGCCAGTTTCATGTTTCCAGCTGATAATTAGATATTAATTCAGCTCTGCAAATTGTTCTATGTAAAGAGGTATTCTTTATTATTGAGCATAAAAATGATTAGTATATACATCTTGCCTTTGTGTGGCACTTTAATCTTTTCAGACCAGTTTTAATTATATTTTGGTTCTCCTTTAACCTTATAAAATCCCCTGGGATAGGTAGTGTTTGTTTTATTAGCTCCATTTAAAGATGAGAAAATTAAGGCGTGGAAAGGATATGCAACTCATTGAAGATTGTGTATCTACTTAGGGGCAGAGCCAGGACTTACTTATCTCCTGTCCATACAGCCTTTCCAGAGGACACAAGTTACACAAGTTACGCAAGATCAGGCCTTTTGGACCTCTTTCAATGTTCCTGATGCTGACATCAAACAAAAGAAATGTTGTGTGAGAAAATGAGCACCCTGCTTGGTGATTATCAGTAATAACAAAATAATTTTCCTCCCTTCTCACCACCTTGGATTGCTCCTTCATTTCCTTACACATTTACTGAGTACCTATTCTATGTGAACAGTGTATTCTTGTATCAAATCATTTTAGGAGCCTGTGAAATTCTTTCCTCTAGTGAAAAACTGAATTTGCCAGGGGACTTGGGAAATTTTACCTCTATCAGCTTGAGTGGTAAAATACACTATGAGGCAATTCTGTCTGGTTTCTTCCCAACTTCATTTTGCAAAATTTCAAATCTAAGGGAAAACTCAAAGAGGCATAACATAAATATCCATATACTCATTAACACTTCACAGCACTTGCTTTTTCCTTCCATATATGGGGGATTTGCTGTTGGTGTTTTTTATTTTTTATGTTGAACCATTTGTCAACAGACTGCAGACATTATGCACTCTACCCCTAAATACCTTAGCATGCACCTCTAAAGAAGACATTAACCACACTGTCTCTGTATTGAAAATAAAAATTAGATCTTTACAATCTTGAAAAGAAAATCTTTATTTGCAGAGATGCGTTTAAACTGAGTAGACTGACTTCTCTTTAAATTTTCCCAACACACACACACACACACACACACACACACATTAGTCCTGCTTTACCCTTAATGATTCTCCTCTTTTTGAATCCGATTGTGTAATTCTATTTCAGTGATTACTCAGGAACAATCATGGAAAGAAGCAGCAGAAGACAAGAGCTTGTATTTATAAACACAGGAGATCTTAGAGTCATATTAGTAGAGATCAATCTCACTGTGCGTGTCTCCTGCCTTGGCTAAGATCACAGCAGCAAAAAGAATTGGCCTGGATTCTCTTTCTGCATCCCCTACTGAACTTGGCTGTGTGGTGTGAACTCACACTGAGGCACTTAGGTTCCAGGACCAGGCGGCCCTATAACCAGCATCCTCACTTGCATTTCTCCTGAGCACCTGATGGTCCATGGAGCCTTAATGGAGAGTCAGTACAAGGTTCCAATGAAATATTTGGATCCCAAGCTTGTTGGAATAGCTTGCTCTATCGAGAATTTACCTTTTATAAGCCCTATTTTTTTGCGGGGTGGGGGGCAATGCTCTCTGGCCCTGAAATATGTTCTCGTATCTTGAAAGGGCACTGTTTATCAGTTCTCTCTGATCCTCTGGGCGTTTAAATATGCACTTGGATTTTCATTATGGAACTCTAACCCATGATTCATATTTTAAAGTGATGAGGTAAGAAGCCTCCAGCATTAATTCAGTGTCATAGGCAAGAGGAAAGAGAATTAAAATAATTCTAGGAATCTCTGGAAATCTTACAGGTATTTCATGAGACCAGAAGTCCATAAGTCATACTGACAAAATTACAGGACAGAGTTAAGAGTAGTGTAGGGCTTTTAATTCATTCCTGGTAGTTTTTCTGAGGGGCAGTACACATACAATAAACTACATGTACTTAATGCGTGCAATTTGATGTTTTGACCCATGAATGGACCAATGGAATCATCACTACATTCAAGATAACAAACATGTCCCTCATCACCAACTTTCCTCATTTCTAGATTTACATAAGAATGAAATCACAGAATACTATTTTGGGTGGGAGGGAGGCCTGGTTTCTTTCACTCAGCATACTTATTTTGAACTTATGTACATTGTCGTGTGTATC
This sequence comes from Suricata suricatta, assembly GCF_006229205.1. Lineage (NCBI taxonomy): Eukaryota > Metazoa > Chordata > Mammalia > Carnivora > Herpestidae > Suricata > Suricata suricatta. Next base: position 24,453,784 of record NC_043706.1, on the reverse strand, counting down.
AGTAGTTCATTCCGTTATACTGCTGAGTCATGTTCCATTGTGTGCCGTAACTGTTTGCCTTCTCAACTGTTGAGGTGCTTTATAGGGGTTCTTTTCCTTGGGGCTCTTGCAGGTAAAGCTGCTGTGAACATTTGTGTATATATAAGGCTTTGTGTGCACATATGCTTTCATTCTTCTGGGGGAAATTGCAGGTCATAAATAAGTAGTCTTTTTAAGTAACTGACAAATTGTTTTCCAAAGTCATTGCTGCCATTTTCCATCCCCACCAGCATTGCATGAGGGTTCCAGCTCTTCACTTCCTCTCCTGTATTAAGCCTGATTGGTTTTTTGAATTTCAGCCATTTTGATACATGTATAGGAATATATACACAATGGCTTTATTTTTCTGTAAATAGAAAATTATAATTTTAATGTATTAAAAATGTAATGTTATTTTTAAAATTTCTTTAAACTTATTTATTTTTAAAATTAAAACAATTGATTTTATTCATCTTGAGAGAGAGTGCCTGGGGGAGGGGCAAAGAGAGAGGTAGAGAGAATCCCAAGCAGTGCAGAGCGCAACACAGGGCTCAAAAACCACAAACTTTGAGATCATGACCTGAGCTGAAATCGCAAGAGTCAGATGCTTAACCAACTTAGCCCCCAGGTGCCCCCAAAATGTAGTTTTAGACTGCCAGTTCTAGCATTATCGTCTGTACCTCAATGCCCATAGATCTTCAAGTAAGTCATTTAACACCTTGCAATTCTGTCTTGTCATCGAAGATGTGGAGCTATGGATACCCTACTGGTATGAAGAGAGTCACCGTGAGTGTAAAGTAGTTTGCAGTCAATGATCAGGGTGCACTGACTCCTACCTCTCCACTCCCCCACCTCCAGGACATTGTAATTTCCATGGATGTATCTTACACGTGCTCCCATGTTTTTGGGAGCTGCTGAGCCCTCCAGGCTGCTCTGCCAGGTGCAACAGGCTGTCCCAGTGCTGTGCCCTGGCAGGGCTTCTCTTTCAGGGGCCATTGCTGCACAGGGGCCACTGCAGTGTGACCACCCAGGCCCCTGTTGTTGCTCTTCATGCTTTATGAGCCGTTGCATTCCTCCCTGGAGGCTGCTGCTCCAGCCCCACCCGTGTGGTGTCCTGCATCCTCAAAACTGTAGGAAGTCTTGGGGGCTTGGGGGTGGGGGTGAGAAAGTGTGTCCCTCTCCTTTCCATGTACTCTGCTAAAGCGGCCCCAAAGCAGTGTCTAGACAAGTCTCTATTTTTACCTAGAGCCCTCTCTCCCTTGAAAACATACACTCATTTTACTTGTAATAAAAACTGAATTTCAGATTGTCGAAGTGATTTGCCCAAGATTACTTCCTGAGAAGATAGTGAAGACAGGAAATAAATCCTGCATGAAACTCATTTCACCAAACACTGGTGCTTCTGCTCCATGTTTGTGTACATACGTAAATATATCCACACATTTATTTGCACTTGTGGAAAAGTTAAGGTGTATCACCCGCAGCAGCTGGCGTTCTTGTAATACACTGTAATGGAAGGCAGCCAAGATGAACTTCAATGCCATTTGGTTCAAAACAAACTAATAGGTGTTTCAAAACAAAGTAATAATCAGTTTCATCATGCTAATTAGCCATAATTGAATAATTGATAAAAACTGCTGAAGGTAAGTTGTGGGAAATCAAATGAATGTTTAATTACCTATAGTGTCAACTGTTTAAAAAAACAGTTAATATGAAACACACATGTTGAGTTACATTGGTTTTTTCCTCCAACATTCTTACAAGAAGGTCTTTGTTAACCTTTTTTTTTTCTGAGAAAATAAAGTGCCTTTTAAAAATGCTTCATATTAGCTGTACTTACTACAAATGACGAAAATTAAAAGCCTTATTTTTGTTGTCAGGAAATCTACTGGCATAGTGACACTACTGAGAGCTCATATAGTAATTTTCAATTTTCAAAACATTTTGGCAACAAAAAGTGCCTGAAACCTTCAATAAAGTAATTGTATATCTCACAGAGCTCAGAAACTTCCGAGCTGAACAAAGGGGGCAATTGAAGAGAACAGTTAATTTTCCTGGGCTGTGAAGGACAGTTTTATTGGAACGTGGGCTTTTCAAGCTCGGATGTATCATCACATCATATCATTAGTGGAATTTAAAGAGAGGGTGTAGCCTCGTGATTAAAGAATAGAAGCAAGAAAGGCAAGGCTTCATCTATCATGTGGAACCTTTGCAGTGCTCATGGAACCGGCTTCTCAGCGTGTAGTCTGGGAAGCAACTAAATCAGAACCTTTGAGACAGCTCAAGAATTCGGATTCCTGGCCCCAGTGCTGCAGAACCAGGGTCTGGTGGGGCTCAGGAACATGCATTTAAAAAATCTCTTAAGGTCCAAGTCCCATAATACTTCTTAAGAAACTTTAAAAACAAACAGGAAACTATACTGATGATCTGTTTCCAACCCAACTTACTGAAGTGCCCAAAAGATAAAGCCATTTCAAAGATGAGTTCAGTCCAGAGTTCAAGAAACAATCCAATATGAGCAAGAGTCCGTAGATACAAACAGCAGCACAAATCTCCTGACCTTGTTGCATAATAGAAATTTATTGGAGAGAAATTGTTGAAATATTATATTATAAAATGTATTATAAATATAATAAAAGAATAGATTATCTTCTAAAATATTATTAACTACTAGAGCAATGTTTTTCAAATGACAAAAATAACAAAATAATTTACATAAAATAGGAAGTGAGCAAGATACTACAACCAAAAGACAGATCATTTTGAGGAAAAATATCAAATATATCTTGAGAGATTTAAAAGGATACTTTCTTTAAAATTGTCCATACTGATCACATGATTATTTCACTGGTATTTTATATTTGAGTATATTACCCAGAAGGAGAAATATAGAGATAAAGACCCTGAAAACCTACGATAAATTGTAAGATAGACTGAGAAGTTTCATAGCTGAAGAGAGAAAATAAGAGTTCCTCTTCAAAATATGATGTCAGAATTTTACAGAGTTGACAAAAGTACAGGATTTATGTAACATTAAAGGTTAGAGAAGGAGAAGTGAAAAGAAAATTACACCTAGGAATTCAAGTGGAAGTGAAACAGCAGAATATAAAATAGAGAAGAAAAAGACACTGTTTACAAAGTGACAGCAATTTGATTGGCAACACTAAAAAAACCCAGAATATGATAATATGTTCAAGATGGTGGAAAAATATAATTGTAAATCAAGGCAGGATTTTCTTTAGGGTAAAGGAAGAATTTTTTTCAGATAAGAACAAGAGTTTTCCACTAACAAACCTTGCTGGAAGGATTTTTAAAAGGATACAAATGAACTCAGAAGTAAGATGTGTGATGCAAGACAAAATGGTGGTGTTGGCATAAACTAGACCAATGAGACCCATAAAATAGAGAATAAAAAAACAGATTGTATTCCTACTGTGCACGGATATGACAAAGGTGACATTGCTGAGCAATAGAGAAGGTACAGACTCACCTGGATATCCATATGGAAAAATGATGTCTGATCCCTGCCTCACACCATACACAACATGCAATTTCAGAATTAATCAAATATGTAAAAGCTAAACAATAAACTTTTTGAAAGAAAACAACAGAGGATCTTCATGACCTTGGAGTTGGTCAGTAAACAGGACAGAAAGGGAAAAGTAATAAACTGGATTTTCTTAAAAGAAAAAAATCTTATGTAACAAGAGATATGATATCACTAAAAGTTAAAAGACAGGCAGCACAACAGAGGGAGCTATTTGTAATACCTACATCTGGGAGAGCCCTTGTATTCAGAATATATCAAGAACTTTGTTAAGTCAATCACAGAAAGACAGAACACTTAATAGAAAAATGGAGAAGCCTGCCTGGGTGGCTAGGTCGGTTAAGCGTCTGACTTTGGCTCAGGTCACAGTCTCATGGTCTGGGAGTTGGTGCCCTGCGTCGGGCTCCATGCTGACAGCTCAGCGCCTGGAGCCTGCTTCGGATTCTATGTCTCCCTCTCTCTCTGCCACCCCCCCCCAACATTCTGTCTCTCTATCTCTCAAAAATAAATAAACATTTAAAAAAATGGGGAAAAGAGCAGTTTTGAAGAGGATCTCCAAATGGTCAAAAATGCATTTTGTATGTATATACCACATCTTCTTGATCCATTCATCAGTTGATGGACATTTAGGCTCTTTCCATGATTTGGCTATTGTAGAAAGTGCCGCTATGAACATTGGGGTACATGTGCTACTATGCATCAGTGCTTCTGTATCCTTTGGGTAAATTCCTAGCAGTGCTATTGCTGGGTCATAGGGGAGTTCTATCGATAGTTTTTTGAGGAACCTCCACACTGTTTTCCAGAGTGGCTGCACCAGTTTACATTCCCACCAACAGTGTAGGAGGGGGCCTGTTTCTCCACATCCTCGCCATCATCTATAACCCAGTAATAGCACTGCCAGGGATTTACCCAAAGGATACAGAAATGTTAATGCATAGGACCACATGCACCCCAATGTTCATAGTGGCACTTTCTACAATAGCCAAATCATGGAAAGAGCCTAAATGTCCATCACCT
>NC_043706.1:24295520-24449102 GCF_006229205.1 Suricata suricatta | reverse complement strand
GCAGAGAAGGACAGATACCATATGTTTGCACTTATAGGTCTAACAGGAGAAACCTAACAGAGGACCATAGGGAGAGGAAAGGGGAAAGAGATCTGAGGAGAGTGAGGGACACAAATCATGAGAGACTATTGAATACTGAAAACAAACTATGGACTGAAAGGGGAGGGGGAGGGAGAGAAGGGGGTGATGGTCATGGTGGGGGGCACTTGTGGGGAGAAGCACTGGGTGTTACATGGAAACCAATTTGACAATAAAAACTATTCAAAAAATAAAAAATAAATAAAAAATAAAATTTTACTTTAGTGCTATAAGCCCATATTAAGGCCCTGAAACAAAAGTTGATTACACATTGTTGACTTTCACTGGTACTGTGATACCCATTTGGACACGACTGTCTCCCACCTAGTTCCAAAGCACAAGTTCTGAACAGGCTCAAACAAGAAAAAAACTCTCCCACTTTACACTGCCTTCCAGTTTCAACTCCCTCCAAATGCCATAATGCCCACAGGGTACATGGACTCGGGTGCATTTTAATGAGGAGATGTGAGAGAAGAGATCTGTCACTTCTGGATCTCCTCCCATACCTCTCCTTAGAGATAGTTGTCCTGGTGAGGCCCTCCAGCCACAAGCTCTGATGGAACCCGAATCTTCTTAGACAAGGGGTACCATGGTATCACGTGAGCCCAACAAATGGCATTAAAAATGAACAGATCAAACGATGCTCAGCATCACTCATAATCAGGAAAATATAAACCAAAACCACACTGAGATACCACCTCACACCAGTCAGAGTCACTAAAATGAACAAATCAAGAGACTATAGATGCTGGCGAGGGTGTGGAGAAACGGGCACCCTCCTACACTGTTGGTGGGAATGTAAACTGGTGCAGCCACTTTGGAAAACAGTATGGAGGTGCCTCAAAAAACTATCAGTAGAACTCTCCTATGGCCCAGCAATAGCACTGCTGGGGATTTACCCAAGGGATACAGAAGTGCTGATGCATAGGACCACATGCACCCCAATGTTCATAGCGGCATTTTCTACAATAGCCAAATCATGGAAAGAGCCTAAATGTCCATCACCTGATGAGTGGATCAAGAAGATGTGGTATATATACACAATGGAGTACTACATGGCAATGAGAAAGAATGAAATAAGGCCATTTGTAGCAAAGTGGATGGACCTTGAAGGTGTCATGCTAAGCGAAATAAGTCAGGCAGAAAAGGACAGATACCATATGTTTGCACTCATAGGTCTAACAGGAGAAACCTAACAGAGGACCATAGGGAGGGGAAGGGGGAAAGAGAGTTGGGGAGAAAAAGGACACAAACCATGAGAGACTATTGAATACTGAAAACGAACCAAGGACTGAATGGGGAGGGGGAAGGGGGGAGAAGGGGATGATGGTCATGGAGGAAAACACTTTGGGGAGAAGCACTGGATTTATATGGAAACCAATTTGACAATAAAATATTATAAATTTAAAAAAAAGTATTCAATTAACTTCCATTAAACTTGTTATTAAAGAGATTTGCAAAAATCTGAAAGAAAAGACAAATCCATTTTGAAAGTGCTTATGAGCAAAAGTAAAACTGCTATGAGACAACACCACATGCATTCTACAATGTTTACAAGGAAACAGACACATATGCCAAGTGTTGGAAATAATGTGAAGCAACTAGAAAGAGCTCTTGCATTGTTGATCAGAAAAGAACTTAGTACAACCGCTCTGGAAAATTGTTGTTTATAGTCATAAGGTTGAATATGTGTATAATTAGGCCCCAGTGATTGTGAATAAGCCTCTGTTTACTTACTGTTAAATGAAGACAATACCTGTTGCACAAAGTTATTTAAGTATAAAATTAAAAGTGTTTGTATTTATAGAATAGGAAAACCCTTAGTATTAGTTTGCTTTCCTTTCATCACAGTATAATAATGACAGTACTTTGCAGAGTCTGGATGCTTAAAAGTTGATTGAATCAAACACTTGGCAAGTATTTAAAGATAATTTCTTATTTTATTAAACCAGGGAGGAGGGGTGTCTGGGTGGCTCAGTCGTTTAAGCGTCCAACTCAATTTTGGCTCAGGTTATGATCTCACAGTTTGTGAGTTCAAGTCCCGTGTCAGGCTCTGCACTAACAGCACAGAGCCTGCTTGGGATTCTCTTTCTCCATCTCTCCGTGGTCTCTCTCTCTGCCTCTCTTTGCCTCTCTCTCACAAAATAAATAAACTTTAGGGGCACGTGGGTGGCTCAGTCAGTTAAGTGTCCGACTTCGGCTCAGGTCATGATCTCATGGTTCGTGGGTTCGAGCCCCACATCAGGCTTTGTGCTGACCATTAGTTCAGAGCCCGGAGCCTGTCTTCAGATCCTGTGACTCCTTCTCTCTCTGACCCTCCCCTACTCACGCTCTCTCTCTCTCTCTCTCTCTCTCTCTCTCAAAAATAAATAAAAACATTTTTAAAAAACTTAAAAAAAAGTAAACCAGGGAGGAAACAAAATAAAGTCTTGCTCAGTTAAAAAAAAAAAAAAAAGAAAGAAAGAACAAAAGAAAGAAAAACAGAAAAAGAGTAAAAGAAAAAGAAAAAAATCCCCAAACCCTCCTAAGGTATTTTTTTAATCCATACCAGAGTGTAAGCACCCTCATCACAGAAGTCATTTTTGCTTGAAATGTCCTAGCAACCAATAGTGAGAGGTAGTAATGACCAGAGGAGGCAATTATTGCGGAACATCTCCCGCCCCTTATATTCTGAAGTAATCTGATGCTGAGTCTCAGGCGTGGATACAGATCAGTCATCTGCAATATGGTATCATCACTTTTAAACAGGTCTCTACGGTGCAACTTCCTGCTATTCTCCATCTGGAAACTAGAGCCACATGTACATAAGTAACACAATTCAGGCCCTGAGCCCCTTAGATCAAACCCACTGCATAGTCACTGAGAACTGTGTTACCCTCATTCCCACTGAGCCTGGAAAATACCTTGCACAGACTCACCAGATATCTAAGCGAATGATTTTGGGTGGACAGGCCCTGCAGAGGTTCTAAAAGCTCTATCAGTGAGAAATTTCTCTTCTTCTCCTTTGTTCTTTTATTTCTCTTATACCAACTGCAAAATTATTTAACTACATTCAACTTGGTGTTCACTAAACTTAACACTTAATTTAAAATTTTTATTTATTTGATTTAGGAACCAAAATCAATAATAATAATAATAAGAGCTAACATTGGTTGCACAGTAGACGCTGGGCTGTCGTATGTACATTATCCTTAATGAGCTTCTCAACCCCATGGGGGAAGGTCTCGTAATTCACCTCATTTTATAGATAAGGAAACAGGCTTTAGGAACCAAGGAACAAGGTCATAGATCTTGTAAGTCATTGAACCAAGCCTGCCAGCTCCAAAGCTTGCACTCCGAATCACTACACTGCGCTGCCCCTAAAACAAACGAAGGAGAGAGCCTACCAAGTTCTCCTGCAAGAATTCCACTTGTAGACATGTTTTTTCATTCAACTCACACTTACCGAGAATCTGTTATATGTGCAAGCCTGCGGGACAGAGCTTAGCAAATGTTTATAATGGGACTGAATTGTGGCTCAAGAAGGCAGAAGTCAGCCAAATAAGGAGTCCTATCTTCCAGGAACAACCCCTGCTTGTTGGGGCCCAGTAGGCAAAAATTACCCTCAAATAATATTTGGCCTCCTGGGCCGCACACGTGGCTTCTGTTCATCCTATGATTTTCTCATTGCTTTGCAAAGAGACATGTTCTTTTAGGCTTTGAATCAACTTGGTTCAGTCAGTGGCTCCAGCCTTCCCCTTGCTTTGCTTTCTGGCTCTTTGTTTGGTGTAGGGAGTTAACACAAACCTCTGCCAAAAATTTGCTTATTAAAGGATGAGCATCTTACCCTTGAATAACTGATGAAGGGCCTTAAGGAATGTAAATCTCCTCATAGAATTCTTCAGGCTCATCTTCCGCTTGGAGCCAGACCATTATTAGGGAATCCCTCCCTTGTAATGACTTGATTGTTCCTTTTATTTACTACTGTCCTGATAAAAATGACCTTTTCCGGAGCAAGTTTTTACTTCAAAAATCTTGAACTATGAACCATTAAAGAAATGATGTAATCACCCATGGTATATAAGACCCTGGCTATCTTAAGTAAAACGTGGCTTTACCAACCATCATCCACATTGTCTGTTTCATCTGTCTTGTCTGTCTTGTTCATCTTGTCCATCTTCTTTTCTAGAGATATTGCGCCGACATCAACCCCCTACTCAAGGACCTTTCGACTGGGGTGCGTGGGCTGGTCCCCCGCACCTGCTCCCAGGCAAAGATATTAGGAGAAAATACAACTGCACATAGGTGCCTCTGAATCCAGGCTGGAACGTGCCATGAGAGTGGCGAGTACATACACTGTGAGAGTCTGGTAAAGGGAGAGATTAATTCTGACTTGCAGACAGCTGTGTTTGAGACGATGGCAACCCCAAGGATGTTCTACTGAAAGCAGGGCGGAGAGTCACCTAAACGTCTAATAATAGGAAGCAATTAGATATATTGTTATGTACCCACACAGTGAAATATTAGACAGCTATTTAAAATCATGCTGAGGCAGAAGAAGGCCTCTTGGGGTGGAAAGACGTGCCCTATACAAAAGCGAAAATCAAAACAAAGTGAAACAATCAGGATACAGTAGAGTAGGTTATATATTATCCATTAAAAAAAACCCAGATACACACAACAAAGGCACATGTGATTTGCATATATTTATATGAACATAAAAGACACATATGAAGCTCACATGTGTATATACATATTAAAGACACATATTATATACATAAATAGTTTGCATGGCCACGAGAGTCACATGTGATGTGCACGTGTATTTGTGGGCCTAAGAAAGATACATATGGTAAGTGTGTGTGTGTGTGTGTGTGTGCAAGAACCGTCTGGTGAGCATATGTGTTTGCATATATATAGAAGACACACACGGTATATACTTACATGTTTGTGTAACAAGACACACACAAAATCCATGTATGTTTGCATGTGTGGGGAGGTTCATGTGATCTGCTCACACATTTGTGTGGCTTATGAAAGATGCATGTGTATGAGTACAGTTTATGTATATGAAAGATACACCTGGTATACATATATACTTAGGTACATATGGAAGATATATAATGTGTGTATATGTTTATATATAAAACACATACAATGTGTGTATATGGTTACATGCACATAGAAGATACATGTTTGTGAGCATATGAATGACACATACGATGTGTGTCTGTGTATACACACAGAAAACACATATGATATGCAATATCAGTTTATATGCATATGGAACCCCTTAGAATGAATATACCAAGAAGTTCTATCAGTGACCATTTCCAGATGACTGGGATTACAGCTGTTTGATATGGTTCATTTGCTCATCTACATTTTCTGATGTTTCTGCAATGTGCATGTGATTTCTTTCATAATAGGAAGTAACAATAAACAAAACTCCATTTCAGAATCACTCCACATTTCCTTGGTTCAATATCTTTCCATGGGTTCCATTTCTAGGGATATGCATTTGGCATTAAGAAAGAACTAGACACCATGTTACAGGCCACAACCTTGAAGAGGTGGACCATAGAAATTTTAAAATCAAGACCCCTTTTAAACAGAATTCACTTCATTGTGAATAAACAAAAGCATTTAATTGGATTTAATTGTATTTAAATATAAGGAGAAATTATATCACAAAGAGAATTTTGGGCTACTGACTACCTTCTTCTCTTTCTCAGACACCTTTTTTGAGGGTCTGATATACCAACAAATTTCCAGTCCAGGGGAGAAGGACACCTGTAGAGGAAATATTATTGTCAGCTAAAATCGGGTCTCGGTTTTAATTCAACTGCTCAGCATTTCATATGTCTGACTAATTTGTTTCTGCCAGTATTTTATTGTCAGTTTCTCTTTGAAAAAAAGTTGCCTAACTCTAATAAAACTTGGTTTATTGTCATATGGTACTCATGCGCATCTTAAATTCAACTGAAGTGAGTCTTAAAACAATGGCTTGCTGATACAAGTGTTCAAAGGTATGCACCTTCTATCATTTTGAACAGAATTCAGTGCAACTCATATGTGCAGGGGCCATGCAAAGGAGTGATTTCACAGAGATACACAGTCTGCCGGAAAGATGACCACCTATAAACCAAAAGAAAGGAGAAGCAGGGAAAGAGAGCCCCGATGGGATTCCCCTGTCCCTTCTCATTCCCTGTGCCCCATTGGTGGGCTGTCTTGGCAGACACATTCCTCCTACGGCAACAATAAGCCAGCATCCATGACGTTGCTGAGGATGGATGACGCTATAGAGGCTTCAAGGCTCTGGAGCAGGCTGAATGTAATCATGCCAAGTATAGCATCTGTGATGTAGAATTTACATGTCCTAGATGCAAAATGGGAAGTTCCTGAGGTCAGCTCACCCCAACATCACCCACGCCCTTGAATCTGAGACTCCAAGAGATTTGCTTTTCCTAAAGAAGGAATGTGTCCCCTGATGTCACAATGCTTTCTTACTGCAATCACTTTTCCACAAATTGTCCTTACCTCCACAGACCAGGAAGAATGTTTTTTGTTTTTGTTTTTGTTTTTAATTTTTTAATGTTTTTTATTTATTTTTGAGAGACAGAGAGAGCACGAGCAGGGGAGGGTCAGAGAGAGAGGGAGACACAGCATCCAAAGCATTCTCCAGGCTCTGAGCTGTCAGCACAGAGCCCCACATGGGGCTCGAACCCACGAACTGTGAGATCATGACCTGAACCGAAGCCGGATGCTCAACTGACTGAGCCCCCAGAAGCCCCAGGAAGAACATTTTAAGAACCATTGCCCAAGGGGCAGAGCACCTACCAATCAACCACCCATCCATGTCTGCTTCTGCCACCAGCTTTTCTGAAGCTGTCATAGGGTTTGAATTTTCTATGAGGCTGAGCATTCCCCTGGAACAAAGGTAAGGTAAATAGCACGGGATGGAGCCAGGTAAAGTTTCCAGGGCCCAAAGAGGGGGAGCTTCCATCCCTCAAGGAGACTTCAGGGAAAAAAGACAGACAAGTCAACATAAATTATGTACTTAGCATCAAAGAGCCAATGGGATGTTAGTGGTTTCCATGAAGATCAAACAAAGGGAGTGCATTTTACACCTCTTGGTGATTTTAGAAAAAAGCTATTATTTACTGAGTGCTTATCTCTGCCTGTGGCACTGTGCTGACCACATTAAACACGTCCCCTGTGCAGTGGCTGGTATTATCCCTATTTTTCGTATGTATGAACTGAGGCTCAGAGAAGCTACCTAATTCGTCTGAGGCCACACTGCTAATACAAACTTCATCTGTTACCGACATAAGCTTAAAAGCTTATGTCTGTAAACATGGTGTTATAGAAAGACTCAGACGTTTTTGAAAGACTCAGACGTTTTTGAAGTCCAGTGAAATGAGTTTAATGGAATATCTTGTAAGTACAGAAACACTCCAGACCCCATGAGAAAATTGTTTCACAAACTGAGCTCTTAGGACTTTATTACATGTATGCAGCTTGGCTTTAATTCTTCTGTTTCTTTTGAAGTTTGCCAAGAAGCTATGATAGTTATTTTTATGTATCAATTTGGCTAGGAGGTGGTGCCCAATCATTGGGTCAGACACCAGTTTACATGTTGCTGTGAAGGTATATTTTTAGGCAACTGAGTTTAAATTAGTTGACTAAGAAAAGCAGATTGCCCTCCAAGTGTGGGTGAGCCTCATTCAATCAGTTGAAGGTCAAGGGGAAAACTGAGGTCCTGCAATAAAGAGGGAATTCTGCTTCCAGATTGCAACATAAAAATTGTGCCTGAGTTTCCAGTTTTCCTTGAAGGTTTTCAACTCAAGCCTGCAACCTCAGACCTTCCTGAATTTCTAGCTTTCTGGGCTGCTCTATGGATTTCAGGCTCACCAGCCCTTACAATTATGTGAACCAATTTTAAACAATATTTTCCATCCCTTTCTTTCTTTTTGTCTTTATCTCTCTCATTTTAATAATTATTATATATTATTATAATTATATTCTGTGTTACATTGTATTGTATATTATTGTAATAATATGTGTGTTGTTGGTTCCATTTCTCTAGAGAAGTCTTACTAAAACAGTAGCAAAAAAGACCCATGGGACTCTCTTTAAAAGATCTCAACTTAGGGGCACCAGGGTGGCTCAGTTGGTTAAGCATCTGACTTTGGTTCAGGTCACGAGCTCACGGTTCATGAGTTTGAGCCCCACGTCAGGCTCTGTGCTGACAGCTTAGAGGCTGGATCCTGCTTTGGATTCTGCATCTTCCTCTCTCTCTGCTCCTCCCCCATGGGCTCTCTGTCTCTCAAAAATAAATAAACATTAAAAAATTTTTTAAAAACAATCTTTCTTTAGAGATGAGGAAATGTGCATAAGGGAAGAGCTGAATATTTTCACACCATTTGCTCTTCTCCTCAATGTGTAGAACCTAATATATCAGCACAGCTACCTCTGACCCAGGAGTTCACATCATTTTCTCTGCCTCACCATGCTTAAAAAAGATTTTACCTTCCAGCAGCACATCTCGCTACTGAAGGGATAAAACATGTGGCAGGATTTTTTCTGCAATAAATATGTGTCTTGTTCACTATATTTCCCCCCTCTTTCCTCTTCCAAGATGGAAGCCAGGTCTTTAATAGCTCCTGTTTGTTGTCAGGTCTTTTGTAGAAGCTTTAGTCACTGAAAGGGGGAGCCTGGAACTTGGGGGTTGGGGGAGTGAAGGGGAGAGGAGGTCTTGCTGCCATCTAGTGCAGAGGGGATGTGTGCTGGTCCTGTGAATGGTAGATGCTGGACAAGTCAGAGGTGGCCAGATGAGATGGTGATGGAGGGGAGGAGCCCCATGATTTTTGTTACTGTAGAAGCCCTCAAGACCTCTCATAATTCTGATAATAAGCTTGCATGGATATCAGAGCACATGAGTGTGGTTGGGTTCGGAGTGGTATTCATGTCCATTTAAAGAATGTGTGTGTGTGTGTGTGTGTGTGTGTGTGTGTGTGTATGTAATATATATACACACTATGTTTATATGTGCATATAAACACACAAACAAGTACATATATATCACATACACACATATAATCTATACATAAAATTTTGTTTTTTAAGTCTTTCAGTACTTTAAAAATGTTATTCTTTTACTTCCTGGCCTCCACTGTTTTTATGAAAAGTGAATTAATGGCTATATTATTATTCACTGTACACAATGTATCTCCTCGGGAACCCTTTCCGGCTCTCTTTAAAATTTTCCGTTTATCTTTGGTGTTCAGTGGTTTCACCATCAATATGCCTAAGTGTACTTTTATGTTTGTTTGGTTTTGTATTTATCTTGACTTGTGATTAACTAAGTTTAGGCCTGTTTGGGAAATTCTTATCTATTATCTCCTCAAATATTTATTCTGCACCACTCTATCTCCCTTCTCCTTCTGTGAGTTCAGTGAACTGCATCTGAGATCATTTTATATTGTCCCACAAATCTTGGCCACTTTCTCTTTCCTCCTTGTTCGTTCAATTTGGAATGGTCTTGCTATACCCAGTCTGTTGTAAAGTCCACAGACTGAATTCTTCATTTGTGGGACTGTATTTTTCAAATGTGGCATTTCCATCTGGCTCTTTCTTTTCTTTTCCTTTCTTTTCTTTTCTTTATAGTTTTGGTCTCTGTGCTGCAATTATCCCTCTAATCACAGATTTCACCCACCTTTTCCACTAGATCCTTTAACACAGGTACCATAGTTATTTTAAAGTCCAACAGTAAGTATGTTTGCTCTCTTAACCTGTTTTCTCTCTTGACCAAGGGTCATGTTTTCCTCCCTTATTGCAGGTGCTGTAATTTTTGTTGTGTGCCAGACATTGTTTGTGAAACCATAGGTAGAGACTGAAGTAAATACTTGTTACTGCAGGGAAAGAACACACCTTTGCCTCTGTCAGAATTGCTCTAGTCTGTGGTTGAGCTGGAGCTGGCCTTGGCTGAGGTGCTAGGTACGTTCATCTCACCCCTCGTTGTGAATGTTCTTGTGGAAGGGATCATGATTTCACCCCAGCATTACTTAGTACCTGAGTACCAGCAAGACTCTGGGATTGGGTGCTGTGCAAACACAAGCAGGCTCAGGCCTGTGGGCACGGGACAGCTGCGCTGAGCACCTGGCCCAGCGGCCTGGCCAAGGGTGTAGGTAGGTGCCTCTGAGCTTTCAAGGGCCCTGTAAGGTTTCCACGTCAGATTTCAGGTACAGATTAGTGAAGGCAGTGCTGGGAGTAAAAGCAGAAAAGCAGCTGTGGCTCTGGCTTGGAAAAGAAAAGGGCCTCTGGATGGGGTGTGGCGTGGGGCCCTGAGATGGGAGGCCGGCTGGCTGTCTTCCCCCAGATCCTGTCTTGGTGGCATCCATGCAGATTTTCATTCTCTGGCCTGAATGCCAGTACAAGAAAGGCCAAAGCTTGGGCAGTAAACTGTCAGTAAATTATTACTGAAAGCATAAACACATGGACATTGTAATCAAGCATATCAGAGACTTTAGTAACTTCCACCTGGGAATATGTTTGGTTGGGCAACCTGGTCATAAATCAAACACTAATGTAGAGCATTACACAGCCCACTAGCCTTCTACCTATGATCTGCCCTCATCTGCTTTCTGCTTTTGCTACCTGTTCCCTCCCCAGTTCCCCTCCTGTGTTTTCCAGCAATATGGCATGGTACTTTTTTGAAAGTACTGTGACCTCTAGGGCTTGGAGCTTTTTGATTCTCACTTCTGGTCACCTGTGGAACACAGGAAATTGTGGGAAATTGTCCTCAGTCCTCCACAGTAGGACCCCTGATACCAGGCTTAGCTGGGGAGTGTGGGAAAGAGGCCACCAGGGCCAGGGTAAGAGAAGGAGACCACTTGATGAGAGGCCATTAAAGACACTGAAATTCACATACTGGATGGTGGCCCAGGAACTCCTCTGCCACCACCAAAGCAGGGTGGGCCATCCCCTCCACCCTTCCTCCACTCCCTACTCTCTTGTTTCCTTCTTTAAAGTCACCTTTCAGGTTTGTTTTAGCCCATTTAAAGTGTTAGTGACTAGGAGACGTGGAAAAGGCACAGATGTCTGGTAAAATCGTGTTCATCCTACAACACCCAGCTTGGACACCCCAGGCCCAGCCAGACACTCCCCATATTGTGGCCCCACAGCACTGAACTTCCCTCCGCTCCTGACTCTCAGTACCCGTGGTGGGACAGGAAACTTCTGCAACTTTCAAAGACAAGCTAACCTGCATATAGGTGCCTCTTCCTTTCCTGCCCGAGAGAGGTTTGAGATGCACACTCGGGACTTTAGGGAAAGGGGATCAGGTTTTAGTCTCTTGGCATGAGGTTTTCTTGTTCTTGTGAAAGAACAGGATGGGAGCAGGAGAAAGAAGACTTTGCTAGAAGTAAAAAGGCAGTCGTAAAAGGTGAAGAAAAGAATTACAAGGACAAAAAATGCTTTCAAAAAGTAATACAACATTTTCTGAAAGTGGAATATTTTTGGAATCAGTTTGATATAAGATTAAGACAAGGGTGAAAAAATTTTAGTGGAAGACACACGGAAGCCAGAGATTAAAGAAGGAAGTGAAAGGTAGAAACTTTTGAATGGTTTGATGCCCCCCTCGCCCCCATCAAGAGCATGGCCTCATCCTACAGCCTGGCCCCCAGACCTCAGGACACTCCTCTGGGCTGCTGCCTGTCACAGGACCACAGATGGCTCTCAAAGGTTCTCTTGTCCCAAGCCTGGCACCAGTGCAGTCAAGTAGCTGTGAGAGGCAAACATGGAAGAGGAGTCATTCCTGGCTTCCTTCTGAGCCATTCCTCAGGTGGGCAGCTCAGCAGCTCAGATTCCTTGTGCCTTCACAGTAAACTGCATATCACTTCCCCTCCAGCGGTAAAGGGGGCCGTGTTAATCCATCTACAGCCAACCAATATCCAAACTACCAACCAACAGAGTCTAATCTTGTTCAGGCCTTGAAATATTGCTTGGTCTCTGCAGATTTACCACATGTAGACAACCCCCTTGTAATGTTCCATCGGCAACATCCCCAAGCCCCGTCAAAAGGGAAAGTGGGTCTTGGGGTCCCAATGGTTAGGGGATATAACCTGAAGCATTTCAAGACCCCCTGAAATGGGAGGATGGTAAATTGGCAATCCCATTACACACGGTGAGTCCTTTAAGGATGGGAATTGTGTATTTTATCTATGTTTCTCCAGCACCCATCATGGTGCCTGAAACAGCAGGTGGTCAATAATGAGGATGGAATCAAAAGGAAGCAATGGATTGGAAGGGGATTTAGGACCTGGGAGAAAGGAAAGCATTGTTCTGGGCATAATGCCCACAAAGATAGTGGTATTCTTGCTTCTAATGAGCAGTTCCTCCTTAGAGCATAGTCAGCAGGTGGAAATGGGATGCCTGTGTTCCCTGTTTCCACCAGGTGCAGTTCTGTTTCCTGTTTCACCAGAATAGACGTTCTCTCCCCACGGCATGACAGGAAGATGAAGTTGGATAGCTTCATGGGCATATTAAGTACAGGTTCTAACATCATTTCATCCTGCTTGCCTTTGCCAAAAACACACTCTCAGCTCCTCTCTGCTCTCGCACCTGGCGGCAGCAAGGTAAGTCATAAATAATAGTAATAATGCCATGTAAACACTTTAGCTGAGGAAGGTGGAGGTGCCAGTTTTGAATCTCCAGGATATAGAAGATTATATACAAGTGATGATTCATCCTGTGTCAGCCCAACAGAAGAAACTGCTTTGTCTCTCCCCCTCCGAGAGCCCTCTTGGAGCTCCCGTGTATGTGTATTCGTGTGTGGGTACGTGGGGCGTTGGTTTTCCAAAGGCTCCCTTGAAGAGCGTGCCTGTTTGTTTCCTGAAGTTCAACAATTTGCTTGGGGACTTTCTGATTTAGTTTTGATTTTTTTGCTTGGTCACAGGACACCTTAAAACTTCTTCTTGCTGTTAGACAATTTGTTCTGTGAGAGAAGGGACCGTGTCGGTCTTGTTCAGTCTTAAATCCCCAATAGCAGTCATGTCGTGGGTGCCAGGAAACGAGAATGTTGTAAAAATGTTCGAAGTCTGAGTAACCTCAAAGGGCATGAGTTTTCCAAGTGATTTAGTGGCAGGGGACTAACCACAGAGACTTTTGCTCTCGAGTTCTGACGGTCTGCCTGGGAACTTCAGATCCCCTCTGCACCAGCCCATTCCACATTTTCCATTTGCAGCACTGTTTCTCTCATGCCTGGAATATGCTAGTGCAGGCATTAGAGGCAATTAAAATCAAGACTAAGAAAGCACTCTCTTCACCATGAAAGACTGGCTGATGAGGCAATGGAGAGAGTATATGAAATACACTAAAGTAATGATCCTCGGCTTCCACATTGCCTTTCATCCGAGGATTTCAATGTGTTTCTATAATTTTAATCACATTTTCATCATGAGGCTTCATACCGCAGATGGAGAACTGGACCTTTGCACCAGGATGTTCCGCACACACCTCACACCCAAATGTTACCATCTGACAACTTCCCCCCAAACCCCTTCCTTTCCCTGGATTTCCCTTCTTAGAAAATGACTCCTCTATTCAACTTGTGCTGAAGCCTGAAGTCTGGACATCAGTCCAGACTTTAATTCTCCTTCACTTCCCTTACTGATTCTATCCCACACGTGTCTTCCAGCCCGTCCTTTGGCTGCCTCTTCCCCCGCCTCCACTCTGGTCTTTGGAAGTCTTCCTAAGAAGTAAATCTGATCGCAACAATCCCTCTGCTGAAAATCCTTCAGAAGTTCTCCATTCTCTTGTGAACAAATTCAAACTCCTAATCATGCTACACATGTTTGTCTCTGTTTACTTCGTTTTCATTGGCCACCATATTATTCCTCAGCTGTTCTTTTACAACACAGACTTGCAAGTGTGAACACACATGCACTCACACACACCCCTGTCCACAAGTTGGAAACCCATAACCCCCTAAACTTGCTGTGTTGTTTCAAACCCCCATGCCTTTGTACTCATTATCTGCCCTCCCTCCCCCATGGAGAACTGCTACCCATCTTGTGGGGCACAGCTCAGGTGGAACTTATTCCAAGCAGTCTCCTGTCTCACCAGGAAAAATGGCTGTTTTACTTAGTGCCATCCATGTGTCTTGAGCTTGCTTTGTTTCTACTACTTACCATTCTGTGTAGCAATGATTGGGTTAGAACTATAGTTTTTACTAGACTGAAGCATCCTTTGAAGGCAAGGTTCAAGAGTTATTCATCTTTATATTCCAAGCATCTTTGCAATTCCTGGCATACTGTAGGGGCTCCATAGATGTCTAATGGCTTTCAGTGGGTCAACAAATGATGAAGTGAGTCTTTTCCAAAACTAGGGGAAAGAGAGATTAAATACCTCACTCCAAAGACAGAGAAAAAAGGGATGGATTGCAGCCAGGAGCAATAAACTATAGTGAGTCTAGCCCATTCAGGCAATTATTGAAGGATGGAAATCTTGTTTTTATGTCACTACTTAAAACCAACACTCTATAGGAATGATGACTAGGAGAACTTATATAAAACCTGAAAATAATTTCTAGAAATGAAGGTGAAGGAAGAGGTCAGACAATCCCATGAGTCACTGGGGCTCTACAGTATCTTCTGAGAAAGAAAGATGCCAAAAGACTTATCCACCTATAAATTATGTTGTAGTCGAACAACGAGTAACATGTAAAAAATAAAAATAGAGGGCTCATTGACAGAAAACCAGAATGGCTGAATTGAATTCATTACCAATGAGCCAAAGTGATGAAATATAATGGCAGATTCTATGAAGAAGCATTTTGGAAGCGAGTTGCCTGCTGGTTTAGTAATGGGATTGGAATCAGATATTAAGGATATTGTTCTTGTATTGGTTGATCAGCAAATTAGACAGAATAAGACACTTTGTTGACTCTGGAATTTTAGCGCTAGAGGAAATAGTAAAGATTATATACTTCAGCAGTTCAGCCAGAACATTAAAATTTACCGGAATTCTTTTTTTTTTAATTTTTAAAAATGTTTTATTTATTTTTGATACAGAGAGAAACAGAGCATGAGAGGGGGAGGGGCAGAGAAAGAAGGAGACACAGAACCAAAAGCAGGCTCCAGGCCATGAACTAGCTGTCAGCAGAGTCTGACGTGGGGCTAGAACCCACGAATGTGAGGTCTGACCTGAGCCGAAGTCGGAGGCTTAACTGACTGAGCCACCCAGGCACCCCTAAAACTTACTGGAATTCTTGATATCAGAAATGCTAACTTCAACTACAAACTAGAAATAGCACTCAGTCTGGAAGGTTGAATTACCAGTGCCATTAGAATTGGGGTATGTCAGTGGGATTGTTTCCAATGTCGACATGGATCACAGCAGAAGAAACCCAGACAGCTGCAGATTTAGTTTTACTTCATTCTAAGAAGGAAGAAACTAAGGGCCAACCAAAGGTGACTTACTCACTGTCATACTCCTCCAGGGTCACAGAGCTGCGGGAGGATGTAGGCTTCCAGACTTGGAGCCCAAAGCTCTGTGGCTCCTCTGGGCTGATCTTTGCATTACATTTACCTCCACTCCACAGCTATCCTATGAATGTGGATGGGAGGGTTGGATATGGGATATTGAAATATTTTTAGAACCCTTCTACTTTCTGTGCTAATTTTATAATACTAATAACATTAATTGTGGGTCTTTCTGAGTGCAATTATTATTATTAGGATAAAAATTTTAATCTATATACATCTAAACAGTGATTCTCAACTGAGGGCAATTTCACAACCCTCCTCCCACCTCGGGAATGTTTGTCAACGTGAAGACAATTTTGGTTGTCACAACTTGGGGGATGAATGTTCCAGCATCTGGTAGGCAGAGGCCAGGGCTACTGTTGAACATCCTACCATGCACTGGACAGGCCCCCAACAAAGGATGATCCAGTCCAAAATACCAGTACTGCCCAGATTGGAAAATCTTCATCTAAGAAAAACACCTTATATTAAAATAGCGATCTCTTGGCTGATTAAATGGGCTTAAATAAGATCTCCTTCTGTAAATAGATCCAACCTTTTGAGTGATATTGGCCAGAGAAGAACATCCTGAGGAAGGTTTCTGTCAGTATAAAGTCTCCCAAACTGTAGGTTCATTGCAAGACGTATAGATAGGAGTGAAGCTAACAGCAGTGCCTGTCTTCACAAGCAAATCCCCAAATCACCCAGATTAATGCAAACCAGCAGGAACAACTTTTGTTCAGCAAAAGATGGGACTCTGAGGGATGGGAGGAGAGGAACCAGCTCTTCCAGCCTCAGGGAACCTCAGGGAGAAGTCCTGGCCCGCTCTGGTCCTGGGTCTGGAAGGGAAGAGTGTGAGTGGGAAAGTGGCTGCTTTGGGATAATGCCTGGATGCAGGCTTTGATCCAGAGTTAGATAACACCTTGACACTATCTTCTTGCCACTGCCCCTCTCCACTGGAGACACGTGGGACTCTGAGATTACATTAAAATAGAAGCTGTCTATACACCATGGGTAACGCTATACACAGCAGGATTGCACACTTAAAGGCAGACCGTGTAATTTGCTCCATTGCCTGCCAGCAGTCTTTTCCTGAGATTTTGCAATCCCAGAAGTCAGAGACCATGACAATTAGTTCATTTGACAGAGCCTGTGGCAGAGTCCTGCTCACACACATATTAAGTGTGATGATGATGATGGTGGTGGTGGTGGTGGTGGTAATGAGTAGATGTGTACCTTACTTAAGTGTTTCTCCCTTACACGCAAACAGTTTTTTCACACAGTAAGTTCACTATATGGCAAGTTCCCAATTAGTCCCTACTTGTTAAGGGAGAAGAGAAGAGAAATATTGCTTATTGCTCCTTGTCATTTTAGCAAGAAGACAGAGTTCCAGGCTTCTTGCCCTTAAACAACCAAAAATTACATGAGACTCTTTCTTCAAATGTCAGAATGGCATTTAGCCTGACAGCGTTCTCATTATTATGCACAGAGAGCTTCTCTAACCAAACCTGTCAAAAATTTCTAACAGGCAGGGGACTTTGTAAACTCAGAGTCAATATCTCAGCCTTGTGTCATGGTTTTGAAGCTTTCAGTGAGTTAAGGAGAGAGAAACTCATGTGGGTGTTTAGTGACATGGGAAGACCATGGAACTATTCCTCCCTATCACTTTCTGGAGGACGAAAGAGGGAGGCTAACACTTTCAAGTGGTGGCTTTGGGGAAGACCCTGGATGCTCTTTGTGTAGCCAGTTCAGAGACAGAACAAGGGTGTTCTGAGAAGGGGCTTCTGAGGACACCAGGCCATAATGGATGCTGTGACTGCATTGGGATACATTGGAACTCTGGTGCCAGTTAACTCAGTTTTCCCTGTTGACCCCTTACATAATCTGTGATAAGGACATTAGGTCCACTTCTGCTGAAGAAAATGATGCTGTAACTGACGAAGACACACTAACAGACCAGGCAAAGGATTCATGTTTCTTTAATGTCGGTGAAGTACACACCTTTCCCACTTACATCAATGTGAGCAAGAACAGTGCTTACACGGCCAGAGACCAGATGTCCCTGGGCTTTTGGTGTCCACGTAGGTATCCAAGTTGCACGGAAGCCAAAAGACCAGGGAAGAATTGATGTACTCAGTCTGGAAGCTCTCTTATGCCATGATTACAGGGCTTCTAGACCTTCTTGGCTCTGCTGGCAATCTAGGCTTCCAGCCTGCCTGCTTCTAGGTGCAGGTGTTTTGACTGTTCCCTGAGACTGAGTGACTCAGGCTCCCTCCTCCCCCATGCCTGGTGACACAGGTGCAGAGCTACATGAGGTGGTGGCAGTGGGACATCTCCCTTGAAGAACTGGGGTGAACCACACACCCGCCTCCACCTCTGAGCTGGCAGAGATGGGCAGCCGAGACTTGCCTAGAGCCAGTAGTCACAGTCAGCTACAACTGTGAAAACAATGAAGGTACAGTGCTGTGTTTTTATTAGAAATGTGTGATTTATTTTACTATACACATTTAAAGCCATTTAACTTGTTTATGACCGCCAATAAATTGTGTGGTTTGGAAAGTGACATCTAATGAATGCATGTAATAAACCCCTTATTTTGGATATAAATAAAAATATGTAACACTTATTTGTAGAAAATTGCCACCTCGGCTAAATAAATGTTGGATGACTATTTAAAAAATTACCTTGAAAGGGTCCAAATTATTCTCAGGGTTCCCATATGCTATGGGTCTGTCCTGGGGGCACGGATAGGTAGGAATTAATTCATCATATAGGAAAGAGTTGTTCATGTCTCAGCACCCTTTTGGAAATGATGGGTCATTTCCCTTTCTGCCACTTGAGGTGATGGTCAGGGGAGGGAAGCAGAACTCTGGCTCTGACCCAAAAAAGGACTTTGCTGTGCAAAGGTAGGGGGTCCTTCCTTAAACCCCAAGGGACTCCAGTTACACAAAAGAATTTGGATGAGGTCACCCTCCGCATGATTGAGAAACTGATTTGGTGTGTGATAAATACCGGTTCCAAGGCTGGCAATAATTTCTTTTTAAAGTTTATTTATTTATTTTGAGAGGGACAGAGACAGTGCAAATGGGGGAGAGGCAGAGAGAGAGAGGAAGACAGACAATCCCAAGCAGGCTCTGTGCTGCCAGCACAGAGCTCCACGAGGGGATTGAACTCATGAGACCCTGAGATCATGACCTGAGCTGAAACCAAGAGTTGGAAGCTTAACCAACTGAGCTACATAGGCACCCCTAAGCTTGGTAATAATTTTAAGATATGTTATCTCATCCATCACCTTCACTTTCAATGTCTGTCTCTGTAAGAACTAACAGATATGTGAAAAAAATTTCCATTCAGGAGCACACATGCTCATTTCCGGGTCAGATGGCAAGTTTCACGTGTACACCCCCCTTCAAGCAGTGAATGGAAAATGTGAAGACCCCCCCATACAGGAAATGCCTAAGACAAATATCATCTCAGGTAGTGTGGGCCAGACCCTCCAGAGAGCATTTCTGTTATGCTGTAGGGAAGCTGAGATAGTTCTTAGTAAACTCAACCTCTGTCTTCACACTTGCCACCAGTCGCTGTCCTGGTTGGCAAGATGTTCATCCCCTTCAGGGCTCTGTCACAGGAATGGAAAGCAGGTTTGATCTACTGTGCTGATTCCTACTGATTGTTGGTGACTCTCTGGAAGGCTGCGTTGAGAAGGTTACAACTCAGAGGCTGGACAGAAACCAGGACGCAACCACTGCCCACCACTAGGGGAGGTGGTACTTGTGTGATTTTCCCATTTTTCTGGGATATCTGTAGTGATATCCATGGCACAAAGACAGGACCCTCTTTTACAACTCCTTCTTCAGCTAACTCAAGGCTGAGGAACATTTAATCCATTTTATTGAAAGCCCAGGCAGAGCAAGAAAGAAGTAAATACAACTACACGTGACTGGAAAAGCTGGCTCACAGGTTGGAGAGGCCTGGGCTGCTGGGCACGTTCAGCAGGACCAACTTCACCCCCAGTCCTGGCTAGCTTCCAGGTGCTTGGTTTCATTGTGGTAATCTGGGCTTCAGAGACTTGGGGCTTTTGTTGTAGCCAAAATGCTGCTCCCAAAATCTGGAATCAGATTTCTGTGGATTATTCACTTTGGAAATATCTGACTTCTTTAGATAGAGAAGCAGATGTACAGAGGGAGTGTGGAGAATAATTCTGCCAATACAACACCAATGGGGGCGGGTATGGCAGATGGAGACAGGGAGCTGGGTTTGGCCTACTTGCTGTCGATGGGCTGCTGGGGATTCCAGTCCTTGTACTTTAATAAGCTTTAGCTCACAGCCAAACGGATGAGAATATAGGGTAAGAAGAAACTGGGACAATAGAACAGTGGTTGGTTATTTCACAGATATTATTTTAATTCTCATTACAGTTGTATGAGGTAGTGTCTGTTAGTGCTGCTGTAACAAGTACCACGAAGTTTATTTCCTCGCAGTTCTGGAGGTGGAAGTCCAAGATGAAGGGGTCAGCAGGGTGGGCTCCTTCTAAGGCTTGTAGATGGCTGACTTCTCTGGGTCCTCACCCAGCCTTCCCTGTGTGTGCATTTGTGTCCTGATCTCCTCTTCTTCTAACAACATCAGATTGGATGAGGGCCCACCCATAAGACCTCATTTAACCATAAGGACCTCACTAAGAACCCCTGTCTCCAAATTCAGTCATATCTGAGGCACTAGGGGTTAGGACCTCAACATATGAAATTGGCCCCCCTACAGGTAGGTAAGGTATTCTCATTCTACAGATAGGGAACCTGATGACACTGCTAAGTAGCAGTGCTCTTATCTTAATGTGAAGTTTGTGTTCTTTCCATTACAGGCTTCCACCAATGTCTCCAGTTTTATGCTATAAAAATTAGAGTTTACATCTGCACAAAGCTACCCCTACCTCCATGACAGTGTTGGTGTCAGTATATAACCAGAAGGTCAATATGAGAGAGTTCTGGAAAGATAAAGTGCTGATCAAGTTAAAATTCAGTATTGATTTTGTCATCTGACTGGAAAGAGTGGGGAGGAGGGGGAGTCTAGGGCAATGAAGTGAAGGTTGCTCATCTGGCCTGCATCAGGGGAAATAGGACAGAAACAATATGGGACCACTTTTCAACTCCTCACCTCTGTGCTACTCAAAACCCATCCCCTCCGTAACTCCTTTTCTATGTCCTAGTTCTGAATACCATCTGCTTTTGGTCACTAAGCATCAGACCTCAGGTGACCACTTCCTCTTTGAACAGCATCTTCTGAAAGCCTGGCTCACATTTTAGTGAGCACATATTATTTTTGTCTCTCTAGCATCATCTCACTCCCTACGTTAGGAACTCTTTCTTTTGAAGTTCAACTATGTGTTTCTCACGAAAGTACTGCCATTTTCTCCCATGACTTAGATGACTTATTTATATGATGGTTTGTTTCTTCAGGAGTAGTCTCTGGTCCAGGCTGGTCCCACCCAGAATCTTCAGCTGGCATTGGCTGCTGGAGCTGTAACAGGGGGTGTGGCTGCCATTGGGAGTCAAACTTCTTGCCATATGGAAGAACCTATCTGCCTGAGGGAATGACCCTGATTCTCAGAGACTATCCATGAAGGCTCTAGGGATGGCAAGAGACATTTGGAAGATGGTCAAAGATCCTGGTTATTCCCAAGACTGGGATTCTCAGCAGAAGGCTGGATTACAGAGAGATTTGGCTGTTACAAGCTAAAGGTCAATGAAAAGAGTTTCCTCAACTCAGTGCTTTTGGAAGGAGTGTCCTGACATCCTCAGCCAGCCCCCATGTTTCTGACATACTGCCTGACCTGCCTCAGGAGGAAACATTACCCATGAAAACATGGTGTTCATGTTTCCTGAGGCAGCAGGTCAAAACTCACATATGTGTGTCACCAATTGGTGCAGATATTACCTTAAATATTGTGCCATATCTTGGTTGTCAATGTCTTGAAACTTAGATTTTATTTCATTTCACTTAGGTCAAATAAAAACCAGTTGTGCTGTTTGTGGTTGCACAAAGTCAAAGGTTCATGTTATGAAGGTGTGGAGACAGGCTAGGTATGTGAGGTTAGGATCTTAGAAGACATTGCTCATGGCCCTCTGTAACAGTCCAAATTGTCAGGCTTGCATGTGGAAGAGTGGGTGGAGTCTTGGGTTCTGCTCAAGAAGCCTTTGTTCTTGTAATGATTTTCTTCATCCTTAACGAGAATACCTAAGCACAATGTCTCCAGTTTTCTCTAAACAACATCCTCAAGGAAGAGACGAATCACAAAGGATG
Source organism: Suricata suricatta (assembly GCF_006229205.1). Classification (NCBI taxonomy): domain Eukaryota; kingdom Metazoa; phylum Chordata; class Mammalia; order Carnivora; family Herpestidae; genus Suricata; species Suricata suricatta. Next base: position 24,427,221 of record NC_043706.1, on the reverse strand, counting down.
AACTCTACATATTCAAATGTTGCTTGAAAATGGAAAGGAGTGAGATTTTTCCCCTCTGGAAAATGCCTAAAGCTCTGCATCATTTGACTCTTAAATATAGTTATTTTTCTACCACCTCATGACAGAGGGAGACTCTTTCTGGCAAGAGATAAGGAAGTCTAACTGTTCAGTGTTCTCTCAATAAAGCAAAAATTTAAATATGATGGCCAGCAAGAGATCTGTAGGCGCAAAAAGGGGCACTGAAGGCTTCCAGAGCCCCTTTCTCCTGCAGTCATGACTAATCCAAGCCTCTTCCCACTTCCTACCTTTCTGATGAAAGCAACTGGGTCTTTAATTGGGTTTCATAACTTCTCACTGAGGTGGACTCAGAAGAATGAGGCACTCACCAGTTTGGGCACATTCCATGTTCATGGTCTTGGTGGTGTTACTGTTGTCTGTTCTCACAGAGGTTTAGGTGCATAAACAAATGGCAGCATTCTGAAGAGAACTTCTACATGGGAAGGAAAAGGTCCAGAACCTAAGCCCCACTTGACATCCTAATCAGAGGATATATTGTTTCTGTAGACTTCCTCATCCTATCCTGCTCCCAACCCAAACCAAACAGAATTTTCCTTAGCTCCTCCAAGCTTGAGAGAATGTGGCACTCTCAGCCCCTAACTCAGCAGCTTTCTGACAACCACAGCCATTGTAAGAAGGATGTCATACATTGGAATACAGTACACACACATATGCGCTCTCTCTCTCTCAATCAAAGACACACACACACACACACACACACACACACACACACACAAACACACTTATACACAACATAACAAAGTACAATGTATCCTGATATTTTCTGTTCCATTTTGCCTATCTTCCAGCCTTTGTTTAAAGCTGCTCACAACCTACTAACTCATTTTCATGAGCCACTAATGGGTCACAACCCACAGTTTGAAACATATTACCAGATAAAATTGAGCCTGCCCCATTCCCTAAAATAATGGGATTTCCTAGTCTCCACACATGAAAATGTCTCTAAGCCCCTCTTACAGAGACACCTTGCTCCTCCTGGGCACTTTATTTTATTTTTTGTTCTTTGTGAGTCTGCACTTTGGTGGCCTACATTTGGGATTCCCTGTGAATCCTTCCTCCCATTCTATATCCCATCATCTCTTTGGTCCATATTTTCTCTGACAACTTTTCTTTCGTTAATCACCACCTCCCACTTGAGATGCACCTCCACACAGCTCTGAGACACGCCAATGATGGCTGCTTGCCACCCAGTCCTGCTTTAAAACTTAAATTCCTAAAATCCATATTTGGATAGAGAATTCTGCCTCTGCCACAATTAGACTTTAATACACATATTTTCCCCACACATCATGGGATTTATTGAAATCACACATAGAAATTATAAAAATAAATATATGTGGCCACAGCTTTGTTCTTGAATGTGAGCAGACTGCGATAAAGCCTTTTCCTAAGTGGATATTCATATTGTTTGATTGTACTGCTTTGAAACACATTTCCTCCTGAGGAGAAATTGGATCTCTATGCACTGTTAGTGGGAACATAAAATGGTGCAGCCTCTGTGGAAAACAGTACTGTGTTCCTGAAAAAATTAGGCATAGAATTACTCTATTATTCAGTTATTCCACCCCCAAAACTAAAAGTAGACACCAAAACAGATATTTGTGCTCCCATGTTCTCAGCAGCATTATTTACAACAGCCAAAAGCTGGGAGTGACCCAAGCGTCATCAGCAGAGGAATGGACAAACAAAATGTAGTCTACACACACAAAGGAATATTCTTCTGCCTTAAAAAGGAAGGAAGCTTTGATAAATGCTACAACATGGATGAACCTTGAGGACAATATGCTAAGTGATCTAAGGCAGTCCCAAAAGGACAAATACCTCTTATATGAAGTATCTAGAGTAGTCAATTCACAGAGGCAGGAAGTAGAATGATCGTTACCAGAGGTGGGGGTAGTGGGTGTTTCATGGGGACAGTTTCAGTTTGGGAAGATGAAGGGTTTTGTGAGTGGCTGGTGGTGATGGCAGTGTAAGGGCCACTGCACTGGAGGCTTAAAAATGACTTAAATGGTAAGTTTCATACTATGTCTATTTCACCACAAGTAAACAAGGATCTTTTTAAAAACCTCATACCCTCCAGCACAGGGTGGTGCTGAGAAGTAGATGGGAGCAGACAGGACCCAAAAGCCTCACCCAAAGTCTCCTATTTTGAGTGACAAATTGCTACTATATCTCTGTTTAATTTTTTTAAATTTATTTTTGAGAAACAGAATGCAAGCAAGGGAGAGGCAGAGAGAAGGGCAGACACAGAATCCGAAGCAGGCTCCAGGCTCTGAGCTGTCATCACAGAGCCTGACGTGGGGCTTGAACCCACAAACCGTGAGATCATGACCTGAGCTGAAGTCAGACGCTCAACTGACTGAGCCACCCAGGCACCCCCCTATATCTCTTGTTCTTTCCCGATATTCATGCAAACTTTGCTTTTCTCCCCACAAGTGTCTGTTTGTTACAGATGTGCCCAGTCAAACCTCACCTGAGACAGCAGGCACATTTTCTTGTTTCACACAACAAGAAGCCCTGAGGCAGGAGATCTCCAGGTCTGTGTTTGGTGGCCATTCAAAGCACCATTGAGGGCCCAGAGTGCACTTTCCACCTGACCTTCCTATGGATCCAGCTTTGTTCCCGAGCTGGTGTGCTCAGGGTTGCAAGATGACTGATGCAGTTTCAGGCACCACCTTCCCTCCTGACAAATGTCCCACAGTGGTACCTGAACTTGCTGGTTACTTGAGTCTCTTTTTATGACTCAAGACAATTTTCCAGAAGCCACTCTTCAACTCTCCCTTCCTTTCTCATTGGCTAGTCTGGAGCCAAAGGTCCAAGAGCAATGGTTACCAAGATTGTTTTTTCTAATCAGAACTCTTATCCTGTCATGATGGGTGTTTTCTTTTTTTTTTTTTAATCATTTCTTTCCTCCCTTTCTCCCTCCTTTCTTTCTTCCTTCCTTCCTTTCTTTTTTTTTCTCAAATTTTAATTTATTTTTGAGAGAGTGTGTGTGCAAGCCAGGAAGGGGCAGAGTGAGAGGGACACAGAGGATATGAAGCAGGTACAGCACCTGATGTGGGGGCTTGAACTCACAAGCCATAAGATCATGACCTGAGCTGAAGTCTGATGCTTAACCGACTGAGCCACCCAGGTACCCCCATGATGAATTTATTCTCACAGGACCCCCCACCCGCAGCACAACCTGCAAATTCTAATAGGACCCCACCACCACCATGACTATGACATCTTTGGTTTGGAACAATACACCATCATAACTGGTCTATTTTAAGCAGGGACTCCCATCACATGACTGGATTCACCTGTCCCCTCTCCTGTCCCCAGCTTCTCTGTGGAAAAGCCACTGGACCCCTGAGCCAGATGGAGTTCTGTCAGAAAGGAGACAGGCCATCATGGTTTTGGAACAGGAACAAGAGACTTCAAGGACAAAACCTCAAATTGCAGATGCTGAGAGACTAAAAGTTTGCACAATCTTCTCTCTATCTCTTCAGCTAAAAAAAAGGGTGATTCCACCTGCAGGGTGCTCCTTCCGGGCTATGGTTTGGGATCAGCTGGAGTACGGAATGTGCAAACATGCAAATGCCAGCTGTTGGTTAGAGTTGTTCCCACAGGGACAAAATCAGATGTTCTTGTCTGTAGGGTGGCTCTTCAAGTTCAGATTCATCTGGAATGATATTGCTTCAATGCAGGTTTGGCCTCTCATTATCAGAGCTTGGACAAGATCGCTCTTACTCCACTGGGGTAACTCTATAAAGTTCTGACAGGTAAAAAGGCCAAGCTACAGCTCAGCTTCCCTTCAAAGGCGGGTAATGAGGGAGCGGGTAGTTTCAAGTCAACTTCAAGAAAGACAGGGAAGAATGAGCTTGTTTTCACAGCAGAGCAGGAGGCCGGATTAAAGCATATGTTATAAAGCACTTTATGTATCCAGTGTTTGAAAAAGAGGTTGGAGCTGCCTATTGGTAGAGTTGTAGAAATCGTGGCAGTATTTTACAATACTGATGGGGAGAAGCTGTGTTTTGCGGCAGGATTCCTTTTCCAATTTCATCTCTCTTGGGTCTGATTTAAAAATAGACAGGAAATGAATACATTGAGCTGCCTTGAAGACAGTCTAGATTTAAAACCCCATGATTTGGAGAATTTCCTCCACAGCCTTAGCCAGACATCTCCACCCCTTTGAAGACTTTATGAAACCAAGACGCTGGACTTGATCTTCCAAATTGGGCACTGTGATTGAAATGCCGAAGGGCTGACTTCATTCTATCAGCTGCAGATAGTGCTGCCTTCTGCCCCTCTGGAGACCACTGCCTTCCTCCACTGGTGTTCTCCCTGCCCTGCCCACTGTCCCAATCCCCTTCCCACTACGATGCCCCACACAGATATTTTTCCTTTTCCTTTTTTTGTTTTTTGAGAGAGAGAGAGAGAGTGAGCAGGGGGAGGGGCAGAGAGAGAGGGAGAGAGAATCCCAAGCAGCTCCACACTATCAGCACAGAGCCCAGTTTGGGGCTTGATGTCACAACTGTGAGATAGTGACCTGAGCTCAAATCAAGAGTTGGACACCTACCTGACTGAGCCACCCAAGCACCCCACTCATACACATATTTTTAATAAAAATATTGGTTTTTGAAATCCCCTAGGGAGTTTATGGATCATGAGGGTTCTTTACTGTTACCAGCAAGATGAAGGAGTACTGGATTTGAACAGGAGTCTGTATTATTTTTTTCTAATTAAGATTCTTTCATTTTGTATTTTTGAAATTGTTATGAAATACACATAACATAAAACTCTGCATTGTAATTATTTCTACAATTACAGTGCACACGTCAGTGCCAGTAAGAACATTCATATTGTCTTGGCTCAGTCAGTTAAGCTTCTGACTTCAGCTCAGGTCATGATCTGGAGGTCTGTGGGTTCAAGCCCCATGTGGGCTCTGTGCTGATAGCTCGGAGCCTGGAGCCTCCTTTGGATTCTGTGTCTCCCTCTCTCTCTCTTCCTCTCTCTTTCTCTTGCTCGCTCTCAAAAATAAACAATAAAAAAAGAACTGTCCTCATTTTGTAAAATGGAAACTCTGGGCCCATTGAACCATGACTCCTCCGTCCTCGTCCAGCCACTGGCAGCCTCCATTTTACTTTCTGTCTCTATGTATTTGACTCCTGTAGGGACCTCATATGAATGGAATCATCCAGTGTATGTCCTTTTGTGACTGGCTTATTTCACCAAATATAATGTCCTCAAGGTTCACCCCCATTAAAGCCAATGTCAGAATGTCCTTCCTTTTAAGGGCTGAGTCCTATTCCCTTGTATGAACACACTACATTCTGTCTATCCATTCCTCTGCTGCTGGACAGTGGGGTGCTTCCGCCTCTTGGCTCTTGTGAACAGGAGGAGTCTAGATGTTTGACAAGCAATTCAGGACTCCCAGTGCCCGTGGTTGGGCAGAAGACTTGGAATCATGGGAAGAAAAAGATGTTGAGATGTTTAGAAAGCCATTTAATATGTCAAGTAATAATGTTTAGTAGTTTTAAAAATTGTTTTTCCTTCATGATTCTTCTGTTTTTAAAAACTTTTATTATTTATTTTTGAGAGAGAGAGAGAGACAGTGTGAGCTGGGGAGGGGCAGAGAGAGAGAGAGAGAGGGGAGGAGACACAGAATCTGAACGAGACTCCAGGCTCTGAGCTGTCAGCACAGAGGGTTGCAGCTCATGAACTGCAGGATCATGACCTGAGCAGAAGTTGGACGCTCGACGCACTGAGCCATCCAGATGCCCCTTTCATGACTCTTCCTACCTCTGCCTTTTCGCCCGCCAGTCAGATGGCTCTGCTGCCTTTCTCTGCACTCCCTGTGGGGTTGTTCCAACAGCAAGAACAAAAATGGAGTCAATGTGCAGTGTTTGAATTTCAAGAGAGGCTCTTAGAACCTATCATAGAGGCACTAATTTCAGGAGAAACAAAACAAAACAATTTTTTGGGCTGCAAGAGCCTAAGGGTTTCTTTGTTTTTCAAAAGTCCAGATTCAGAAGGACTGAGGGAATGAATTTAATGCCCTAAGGACTTAGAGAGATTAGCTATGGAGATGAGGCTCCCATCCCAACCCCAACTGGGTACTAAGTATCCTGGCTGGATGGATGGGTGAGGGTGGGAGGTAGGGAGACTCTGAGGGGAGCAGTAGCTGGTCAACAGTGTTGGTCTGGGGCAGGGGTCTTGCTCCCTGTCCCCCTGTGCCCAGCCCCCAAGACAGGGGATTGAAGGACCCCCAAATATGCTGGTGACTCCAGAGCAGAGAAGGTTATGTATCACTTTCTGAGTGAGGCCTGAGGAAGCGGCAGGCTCGGCGGTGTACCCAAGGCAGCCTGGTGGAGTCGGCCTAGAAATGACACCTGGCCTTGGCAGGAAGGGCACGAGACAGCTGGTAGCATCCTGTGGCCTGAGAAAATGGGAGGGCACCCAAAATGGCCACTGGGCCATTTAAAACAAAATTTTTTTTTAAAGTAGAAACATTTAGTGCTTCTTCTTCTTCCTCCCCTTTCTTTTCCTTGGAAGTGATTGGTGGCCTCTGAAGACAGCATGCCTGCAGGTGACTCAGTGTATTCATCTAGATTAAAGCACATGATCAGTGGTCCATCCAGGGTGTTGTGAAGATCACATAAGCTCTGCGGTGGCTGAAGGAAAGATAAGAATCTCATTTCTCCAGCTGGGATGCAAGATATACCTTTTTGAGAATGGCTATTCTGCTTGGTGACTAATGACAAGCCTGAAGGGATACTTCTTCCTTTATTTCCAAGGTGCTGTGGGTCCTGTTGGGTGACCCTGCCCCATTCCTCCTGCTAAGGAACCTGTATTAGTCTGCGAGGGTGACCATAACAAAGTGCCACAGTCTTAACCAACGAGCATTTATTTACTCTCAGTTCTGGAGGCTGGAAATCCAAGATCAAGGCGTTGACAGCGCTGGTTCCTTCCGAGGCCTCTCTTTTTGGTTTGTGGAAGCTACCTTCTCCCTGTGTTCTCACGCAGTCTTTTGTGGGTCTCAAACGTCTATTAGGACTTCAACATATGTGTTTGAGGGGCCGGAGTTTAGCCCCTAACAGGAGCCACATGTACACTGAAGCTGTCTGAGATGAGTCCCTCTCCTGCTTCAGGTCTAAATTGTATCTTGGTTTCTAACCAGCTGCGTTGGACACCCCCTGGGAGTGTGTTAGGGAAGGCAGAGTTCCGGGCCCCACCCCAGACCTGCTGAAGCAGAATCTGCACCTTAACCAGTCCCCAGGTGACTCACACACAATTAAATTCAGGAAGCACTGATTCAAACAACTTTCCCATGCAGGAGCCTGCAGGAGTTTTGCAATCCTTAGCTATTGAAGCAGTGCTTAAATCCTCACTCAGGGAAAGCCTCCGGGTGGGGCTCTGATGGTGGAAGAGTCTCTGACTTGCTCAAGGTACAGTGAGAATGCTTATGTGAGCCAAACGGACTGCTGGTCCCCCAGATTCTTGGCGGGGTCTGGGGAGGTGGGTGGGAGTCACACCTGGAAGCTATGAGAAGGCAGGGTCACCTTGATAAAAGGTGCAGAAAACTCAGGATGACCAAATAGGGTTGCCAGACTCAGCAAACAAGAATACAGGCAGTATTTGAGACATAATTTTACTAAAAGTGGTTTTGCTGTGTATCTGAAATTCGGTTGTAACTGGGCATCTAGTATTTGATCTGCAATGTTATAATGGAAGCCCAACCTCTCATAAGCAAAGCTGGCTCCCCTTTCTTTCTTTTTTGTAATATAATTTATTGTCAAATTGGTTTTCATACAACACCCAGTGCTCATCCCAACAAGTGCCCTCCTCAATGCCCATCGCCCATTTTCCCCTCTCCTCCAAACCCCCATCAATCCTCAGTTTGTTCTCTATATTTAAGAGTCTCTTATGGTTTGCCTCCCTCCCTCTCTGTAACATTTCTCCCCTCCCCCTCCCTCATGGTCTTCTGTTAAGTTTCTCAAAATCCACATATGAGTGAAAACATATGGTATTTGTCTTTTTCTGACTGACTTATTTCACTTAGCATAATACCCTCCAGTTCTATCCACGTTGCTGCAAATGGCCAGATTTCATTCTTTCTCATTGCCAAGTAGTATTCCACTGTATATATAACCACATCTTAATAGCAGCACTTTGAACAGTAGCCAAGTTATAGAAAGAGCCTAAATGTCCATCAACTAACCCTCTTTTCTCTTTTCCGTCCCTACCCTCCCACCAGCCCATGCTACCTCTACCCTGTGATCCCCCATAAAAAGTGAAGACAGAAACAGGAGCCTGGAGGGCACAGGGGACAGAGCGATGGCTCATGGACACTGGGATGTCAATTCTTTCTGTCTGTCTTGCTGGTCTGATATGAACTTCAGCAGCACCAGTCTGGTGTGGAGACACTGGCCATCCAGCTGTCTTGCCTGTGCTCCATCCCAGGTCACCTCCCACCTGCCTCGCCTGATAGATCTCCCAGCCTCTACATGGAGCTTGACTCCCACCCACAATGCACCTGGACAACAGAAGGACAGGAGCTCTCATGAGGGCCCTGGACAAAGTTCTCTGAAATCCCTCTTTACTTGAGTTTAGCAGGCCCTTTCCTACAAAGCTTTCAACAATGGAAAACCATCAGTTCCACCTAGGGAAAAGGAGGGGTTTTCATAGAAGAATCACCTACTGTTAGTGAACTTACCATCGGTGTTGGCATGATAAGCAAAGGAGGGAATTTCTGAGGCTAAACTCCTGACATGTGAGGGCCCAATTGAAGTTTTCCAGTTATCCAACATGACATGCCATCTCCTGTCCCCAGTGCTCCCAGAAGCGCCCTGGGCTCCCTATTATTGGAGAAACCCAGACAAGTACCTTGCAGAGTGGGAAATAAGGAGTGTGGAGTATTGTACCAAAGAGACAAATGGGTTGTCAAACAAGTCATTTTATCTTAGCGTGTTTTCAGGGTGAACAAGGTGCTGCAGAGTCTGTAGAAAGATTTTTTTGTACAAAACATGGTCCTTTCCCTTCAGGGAGAGAGACCTCATACTTACATCACTAAATCCAAAACAGAGCGTCAGCTGTAATGTGGTGACCCTCTGCCAGCAGGCCGGGCATGGGAGAAGCAGGCAGCTGTTCGGTATGTGGGACCTGTGCCTGTGATGGGTACCTCCTCAGCTAGCTCTCGTCCCCTGCCCCGACCCAGGCCAAGGGCCCTTCCCCCTGACAGGATGCCACTTATCCCCACAGCCACAAAACTGATGTCCTTTTCCTTTGAATGTGGGCATTTCCAGTGTTTACTAATGGCATGCCACCCTGTTCATATTATGTCCAGGACCTTTAGTATGGATTAGATTTTGTTCTCCTGAAAATTCTGTAAAATACAATGGTGCTCCTCTTTGTACATTCTGCAAATTTAAAAGATTAAATAAGAATAAGCCCATCTTTACACTGTGTTTTTGCATTCAAATGCATGGGTTATATCAAACGTGTGGAATGTGACAAGTCCCAGAGGAACGGGACCATCCCCGCAGGGCTGGGGGTAGAATTAGGGAAGAAAAGTCTGGGAGAGGGTGGGGTCCCGTTTGCCAAGACAAGAGAGAGTTTTGTTGTTGTTCATTTGTTTGTTTTTACCAGAAGGAGGAGACGCCGTCACAGAGTAAGCAGCCACTGAGGATTCAGACTGGCCATGCTCTAAGCCCCATGTGCGATTTCCAGCAAATCATTTCGTGCACATTAGCCTCAGTTTCCCCATGAGGGAATGTATCAGAAGCTTGTTGAGACGACTCAGTGAGCTAGCAGGTGTGCAGTGTGTAGTACTGGGCATGTGGAGAGGCTCCCTGAGTTTCGTTCCTCTTGAGGAAGGATTTCCCAACAACCTCAAATCAGCAGCAGGTGACAGGGATGAACCTTACCATACCGCCACCTTGCTATTTATTTGCAGGCCTGTCTCCATAATTAGTACATGAGTTTCAAGAGGACACAGACAAGAGCATTAAGAGGGCAAAGACAATGCCTCATTCATACATAATTGGCATTTAATAAGTGTTTATTGAGCATGTAGCTGAGTGGATGAATGAATGAATAATTAATAAGAAAGAAGACTGCTCTTTGTTCACAAATTGTTTTGTTCACAAACTGAATGCACATGGAAATCAAAAGAGAATCTTATTCGCTTGGTGATTATCTAAATATCTGCCTTTCCCTCCCCATGGTTCCAGGAAGCAGGTTGAAAAGGGCAATAGGAACAATACCACACCTGTATTCCAAGGACAGGTATGGTCCAGTGTTGGAAACAGAACCACAGGGAGAGGTCAGGCATTCAAAAAAGGAAAAGGGCACCGCTTGGTTTGGCAATGCTAATACTAGTTTTTCAACCAAGAAATACTTAGAGAAGGTTTCCCAACTTTGTGCTTTTAAAGTCAGCTGTTATTAGTGACTCCAGAAATAAACATCCCCACTGGGAAGGTGCCCCAACTCCCAAAGACAGTCCAAAGACCACAGCAATGGGTGTGATTGTGGTTTACCTTGTGTTACTGTCCCCACCGCCAGTCAAGCCATCCGTGACCCAAAATGTCCTCTGGCTTAGTATCACAGTTAAACCATTCCAGGTTTTCTTCTTTGGCTGGGGGAACCAGAGGTTTTTGTGTTGCTGTTTCGTTTTGTGTTTAGTTTTGTTTTTGCAAAAAGGTGCACATAGGCCAAGTGAGCTTACAATGTGTATTTAAAAAAAATCTTGAACATTGCAAGTTGCATGTGAAAGAGGAGCCCACAGCCAAATAAACAAGATTAGTAGCAAGGTAGGCATTTGCAGGTGAGAAACACTGAGTCACAGATAGGTTTGCCAGCACTGGAAAGGCCCAGCCAATAGTGGCCTCAGATGAGGTCTTGATCACAGAGCCAACTTCTCTTCCTACTGGATTGCATAAAGATTCCTGGTATTCCACTTACCGTTCCCACCCACATCTCACTTTCCAGCATCACCAGCAGGCAGTGGAGATTATCTCCTATTAATATTCCTTTCTCTGAGGGGTAGGTAGGGAGTGGTATTTACTTAAGAATGATTTGCCTAATTGCCCCCAGTGTCACTCCCTTAAAACCTATCCTGATTGCCAAGGACCTTCATAAACTATGCTATCCACACCCTCCTTGTCAAGCGTGTATTTAGTTCGTGATTCACCCCCATCACTAAGTTCACTTAACTTTATAAAATAGAGATGATTAAACCCAACTGAATCTGCCCATTTGCCTTGAAAGTTCACTCTTAATTTTTCTCTGTGCACCTCAGAGGAAGTTACTAAATCATTGGAATGCCACCTTGGATGAGAGGAGGTACTCCTTGAAAAACCAGCATGGAACTTTCCAAGAGCAAATTAAACCACGTATATTTTCTCTTCCATAAAGATAAAATGGCAAATGAAGAAAATCCAATTCAAAATAATTTCAGCAAAAGAGCAAATTATTGGCTCTTGTGATGAAGAACAGAGATGGAGTTAGCTTCAGGGATGACTGGATTCGAGATTCAGGTGCCCCGGGCTTCCCTCTCTCCCTCTCCTCTCTGCTTCTCTCCACATTGCTAGTCCGTTCTCTTCTGCTGAATGCCCACATTCTCCCACGGCTCCTTAAGAGTGGGTCCTAGTTCTACTTGAAAGACCCTGGAAATGCCAGGCTGCCCCAGGTAAGATGCTCACTCCTTAGTCAATTGCTAAAAGCATGGAGACAATTATGGGAGACAATGGCATCTGCTACTCCCATCATAAGATAGAGGGAGACAGTCCTCAAGAAAAATGCTGTCTTATATTAATCATGTTTCTTAATCCTGTATTTTTGGTGCTTTGACATCTGGGGCCTTGCTGACCCCTGGGGCCAGAGAGACTGCCCCTCCCAGGGTGAGCCAATTCCTTGAGGTAGCAAACAACCCACCTGCTACTGAGCCTTTCATATGCAAACCACCCATCCAGGGTCTACATTTCCACCACCTTTTCTATTGAGCTCTTATGCTGGGACCACAATCACTCTGCCCTGATCCCCCCCGGGGTCCGCTTTCTAACAACGAGGAACAGTCTCTATGCCACAGAGCCCACTGAAATTATTCAAAGGTTAGCCAGTCCTTATCCAATCCCTGCCATAGAAACCACAATAAAGGCTCTTCCCACATTTTCTGCCTCCTGACTGACCCCAATGCCTCCGCATGGGGCCCTGCCTGGTACACTGTGTTGCCTATTTCTAGGGACCTGTGAGCATAGCAAACTTCTCTCTTCATGACAATTATTTTCATGTCTGTGTGTCTTACTATACCTGACCAGAACAAATCCTGCTTAACAGGACCCTTAAAACACAACAACCAGCCCAAGCCAGGACCTTCTAGAAGAGCCTTTACGCTCATGAAGTCGTACTGATTTAAAATTCAGGTCCCAAATTCTAAAGTAAGTTCGGTGATAAAACAAAATATAGGGGTGCCTGCATGGCTCAGTCAGTTAAGCATCCGACTTCAGCTCGGGTCATGATCTTGTGGTTTGTGGGTTCAAGCCCCACACTGTGCTGTCTGCTGTCAGCACAGAGCCTGCTTTGGATCCTCTCCCTCTCTCTACCCTCCCCCAGAATAAATAAACATTAAAAAAACCCCAACAAAATATAGGTAGGAATCAAATACAGAGTTTGCTGGAACATATCTAATGAAGCCATTTGCTAAAGCCAGAATCATCAGGTGCTTACCTGAGAGACAGAATGGGAGAAACATAAAAGGGACATAAGTGGAGACTCCTGTAAATCTCCTGTAGCAGAGTGGTTATGAGGGCTGAGTCTGTACTCAGACTGCCTGGGTTCTAAGCCTGGGCAGTCCCTCAGTCGTGCATGGCCTTGAATAAGGTACGTAAGCCCTGTATGCTTTAGTTCCTCATCTCTGAAATAAAGGCAATAATAATGTCTGCTTCCTAGTATAAATATTAAATGAGATGATCTCTGGAAAATAGGGAAACAGGCCTGGTAAATCTTTAATACTATCTGCTGCTATGTCTAACTCCTTTTTTTTTTTTTTATGACAAAACAAGTTGAAGTATAGCAAGTAAAATCACAAAATAATGTTTCTAGCCGCACAGATTAGTACTTTTGCTCCTTTGAAGAAAATAAGGCGTTTCTAAGAATGACACATGGCATAAAAGCCAAAAAAGGAAAGAGTAGACAAATATGACCCCATTATAATGGGAAAAAGTAATTTAGAGTAAAACCACTGAAAAGAAAGCTAAAAGACAAACGACAGTGTACTACAGAAAAAAAATGATTCAATATGCATTTCAGGCAAAGGGATATTTTCTTTAACATGCAAAGCTCTGTAACAAGTCAGTAAGAACAAAGCATTGGCAAGGATGTGGAGAAAAAAGAACACTCTCGTGCTGTTGGTGTGGATGCAAATTGGAAAACAGTATGGAGGTTCTTCAAAAAATAAAAAAACAGAACTACCCTATGATCCAGCAATTGCACTCCTGGGTATTTACCCCAAAAACCCGAAAACTCTAATTCAAAGAGATACATGCACCCCTATGTTTATAGCAGCATTATTTACAACAGCCAAGAAATGAAAGCAGCCTAAGTGTCCCACCATAGATGAATGGATCAAGAAGATGTGGTATGTCTATACAGTGGAATATTATCCAGCCATGGAAAGGATGGAATCTGCCATTTATAACAAGATTGGGTGGAGCCAGAGGTGGTAATGCTGGGTAAAATAAGTCAAATGGAGATAGACAAATACTTATGATTTCACTCACAGGTAGAATTTAAGAAACAAAACAAAGGAAAAAAGAGACATACACACACACACACACACACACAAAACCCAGACTCTTAAATACAGAGAAGAAACTGAGGTATGGGTAAAATAGATAAAGGGGATTAAAAGATACAAAATTCCAGTTGCACAACAAACAAGCCACAGAGATGAAAAGTACAGCACAAGAAAAATAGTCAGTAGAATGGTAGTAACATTGTTTGGTGACATACAGTGATCACATTTACCGTGATGAGCACTACTTAGTGCAACAATTTATGGAATTGTTGAATCATTATATTGTATACCTGAAATGAATATAACACTGCATCTTATTACACTTTAACAAAAATAAATAAAATAAAATAAAATAGAAATTGTATTTAAAGTGAGCATGATGTAAAAACCTAGTGGCATTGTATTTTTTAAAATATACCTATATGTCAAATTAAAACACACACACACACACACACACACACACACACACACACACACACACATAGGAAATGACCTAATGGAAGAATGAGCTAAGAGCATGAGCAGAAGGTGCTCAGAAAGAAGACACCAAGCAGCCAATCAACATACGACAAGGTGCTGTGTCAGGAGAGCTTGGGGTTACAGGTAAGAGCACCCAAAGGACGACAGCTTAAGCCCTCAGGTTACATTTCACATAACAAAATATTTGCGGCAGGCAGGATCCCTTACTGGCTTTGGTTCAGTCCTAAAACTCTTTCTATGTACTTGTCCCTGCGCTTCAGTCATCCAAACTGTAATACAGCTCAAAATACTGCAAGTAAGTTCAAGACAAAGAAGCGGAGCTGGGTTGGTGGAAACAGAAGATGGTGAGAGCTTTCTTGCAAATCCCAGCAAACTTTCCTTCAGGTCTTGCCGGCTAGGGCTGTGTGACAGGACCGCCTCCAGCTGCAAGGGAGGCTGAGCAACTGAAGACTGGTGTGTACTAAAGAATTTGACTTGTCTTTGTCCCCGGTGTGTAGGAGGCAACCTTTAAACCCTTGGAATTTCCCAAGTGAGGATATCCTTGCTATTCATGGTGGGCCCCTCCAGTGAAATCTGATAGTTTAGCTGACAAAGTGACTTGATATGGCATCTGACCATGATGGAAAGACCAACCATATGAAAGGGGCTGGGGCTTTCAGCCATCTGATATCAGCCTGACCTCTGGGGAGAGAAGGAGGCTGGAGATTGACTTCAACCTTGTGGCCAGTGATCAATTAATTGTACCTCCATTGTGAAACTGCAATAACAACTCTGGAGTTAACCAAACTCATAAAAGCATAGCCCTCTACAACCTGCCTCACTTCAGACACTAGCTACAAGTTCAGAGTCCCCAGGGTCACCCTCAGTTTTGACCAGCTAGCTACAGATTTGGGAGGTCCGGCAACCAGTTTGATAACTCACTGGAAAAACTAGAATTCACTGTTTGTCACTGCAGTTTTACTATTGCAAAAGGATACAAATCAGAGCCAGCCAAAAGAAGAGACACATAAGGCAAAGTCTGAGAGGATTTCAGAAGTGAAGCTTCCCTCATCCTCAGGGATATAGTACATCAGTGCTTTGGTGGTGATTGGCTTCCAGTGTTCTGCGTTTGGCGTGAAAAATTCTTTGTTGAGAGGATTGTTCCTTGAATCATGAGGCACTTGCTATTCCTGACCCATGGACACTAAATAATAGCACCCATTTCTCATCACTGTAACAACCTCAAATTCTCTCACGTTACCCAAGGCCCCCTAAGGGCCAGTCCTACACTCCAGTTGAGAACCCCCAGCTTAGATTAATCATGATGGCACACTGTCCTTGTAAACAAAACCAGTATTATGTTAACAAAATGGAAAGAGAATTCAGTGTTTCCCAGCTGCCCAACTGCACTCTAATGAAATTTTGTGTTCCAGTAATGTATCATTTTTCACCAGTCATAGAGATGGAATCATATAATATGTGTTCTTTCGTGTCTGGCTATTGTTAAACATTTTGATAATATCCAATGTTAGCAACATTGTAGAAGACCTGCATTCTACTTTACTTTTTGGTAGGAGTGAACAGTGGTACAATTTTTTAAGAGCATTTTGCCAGCATCTATGAAAGTTTTGACCACAACGACCTAGTAGTTTAACTCCTAAGTACCCAAAAGAACTGAAAATAGGCACTCAAATACTTGTACACAAATGTTCATGGCAGTGCTATTCACAGCAACCAAAAGGCGGAAATGCTAATGTCCATTGATAGAGGAATGGATAGACAAATTATGATCTATACATATGATAGGATATTACCCACCCATGAAAAGGAACGAAGTATTGATATGTGCTACGATGTGGATGAATTTCAGAAACATCACGTCAGTGAAGGAGCCAGACACAGAAGAACACATATTGTGTGATTCCATTTCTATGAAGTCTCCTGAATAAGAAAAATTATAGAGAAAACAGACGGGTGGTTGCTGGGGGCTGGAAGGAGGAAGAGAAGCAAATGCTTAATGGATTTATAGTTTTATTTGGGGATGAAATTTTTCTGAAATTAGATAGAAGTGGTGGTTGTACATCATTGTGAATGTCCTAATGACATAGAATTATATACACTTTAAAATGTATGAGTTTATGTTATGCTATGTGAATTTCGCCTCAATTTTCAAAATGAAAAAAACTGTAGATGATTTTTGACTTAGCATTTTCGTTTGAGGAATATAAACCCTATATGTTTGCTCACATAAATAAAAATATATGTATACAAATATTCATTACAGCAGTCTGAGAAACTGAAATAACCTAAATTTATATGAGCAGATCTTTCCTCAAATAATGCCGTATATCCACATAATGAAATACATCGGTCCATTGAAAAGAATGGTGTGGATTTATATACACTGATACAGAAAAACAGTCTTTCCTTTAAAAAAGCAAGTGACAGACCAGACAGATCAGAGTTTGGTTTGAGTCGTCTGTCAGTAATTTGGGTAAGTTGCATAACCCCTGGGGCCTTTCCCTCTTGTCATCAAAGTGGGAGTTATAGGAGCCGCGTTTGTATACCTGTCCATAGAACGTAAGGGAGTGCCTGAAACGGGGGTAGACACCTGCCTGGCACATTGTGGGCACTTCCCAAATGCTGGCGGATGTTATTGTTGCTATTTCTTACTTGGAGACCTATGAGTTGTACTTTCTTTGGCAGAGACTCTAACTATGAGCATCTATTCTGTGTCCTTGACCAGCAGCTGCTCTGGCAGAGGCCCTGTGTAGACCTTCTTGCCTGCAATTGCTGTTGGCCTCAGGGACTCCCACCCTGGGCTGGAGAGCGATCAGGGGGCACCTCACTGACAGCAGCAGTCAGCTTAGGTTCGCAGCTCCAGCGCTGTGCTGCTCTCCCGCCCGGCCCTGGTGTGACGGGGCAAAGGGTTCCTGCTGCGGCTAGGCTGTGCAGGAGGGATCTGCTGGGATGCAAAGCAGCCACTGGCCACTGGCAAGACCCCTGGATTCACGTCTGTCTATGGCACAAGATTGTTGGATATCTCCTGAGGGCCAGTAGGATAGGAAGCTTGGGTAAAAGGCCCCCACAGGCCCTGGGACACAGAGAAGACAATGATCTCGAGCAGGGACTGCTGTAACCACAGTTTTCTGGGCAGCCGTCACCGGGCTTCACCATTTTGGTGACTCAGATGCTTTCGGTGTCTGCTTCTGGGCCTCTGCTGCTAATTAATTGTTTGCTGCTGTTTCCTTTCTCTGTCTCCATGTCCCATGACTCCTGAGTACTCTTGGTTGCTAGTATCCAATTTCAGCCTTCTGGGCTCAAGGTTGGTTTGGTTGGTCTATACTAGGCTCTCATGCAGGCTATTGACACAGACTAGCTGCCCAGCTCCAGTGAGCTCCATACAGGGCAGTGAGAGGGGTCGTGGCATGACAGTTACTGTCTCCCAATACATTCAAGTAGCGTGCTAGGTGCTGGCGACAGTCCCTAAATAAAGAATATCCTTTTCCACTGTATTAGAACCTGTGATATCTGAGAAGGACCCTTGGCAGCCGTACGTTCCGTTCCATGAAATAGAGCAGGGGTTTCACAAAGGCAAGCCAAATGGTCAATTATTCACTTTTCCTCGGGGGAAAGGAGATACAGTGGCTGTTTTTCAAGCACATGAAACTTTCCAGCTTCCAGTGTGGCTTTGTGTAAGGTATTAATTATTGGCTAGTATTTTAGGACAGACCAGCAGATTGAGGTTGGAAAAAGGAGGAGGTATCTAAGGAGGGGAAGGGAGAACCAAGGACACAGTTGAACATGACACCAGGAAGTCTCGGACTCACCCTCAGAGACCCTGGCCCACATTCGGCCTCCAACATACCCTGTAAACTCAGGGAGAGTTTGAGAACCTCTGTTTCCTTCATTTATAGAGTTATAATTAACACACCTAGTAGCTTCCTAAAGGCAATCACATATGAGCTCCGATATTTTTACTATTACTTATAAATCTGTCTATATTTTCAGAGCCTTCTTCTTTAAATTTTATAGGAAATGGCTTTCTCTGCCAAGAAACTAATGAGGTTACAAGGCTTGTGACTGGGCAGTTCAGGACCTCAAGTAAGTGGTTCCTAGCTAGAACCATCAAGATTTTTCTGAGTCTCATTTTTCTCATCTGTCATATGGGATAATTACATGAAAGAACCACAGCCAACCAAAAGAACTGGTGAGAGACTTTAGGAATGTGTCTAGAAAGCACTTTAGAAATTTTTAAACACTCTACTAATGCTGACTGTTAGGGTAAGAATAAATGGCTGGGCTGGAAAGAGAGGTAATGAGAAGTGACTGCCACCGTGGGTACAGGAGTTACCATTTTGGGGTGATGAAAAGTCTGGAACTGGACTCTGGTTGGTTGTACAACATTGAGAATGTACTTAATGCCACTACGTTGTACACTTTAATCATAGATTTTATGTTATTTGTGTTTTGGCACAATAAAGATGACTCTTTACAAAAGAATAAATGGTTGAACTTGCTTCCATCTATGACCGAACAGCTCAAATGAGACCAACTCTTACACTGAGGAAAAACTAAAATGTCAGGTACAGGTGTTTAGAAAACAGCCATTTGAAGGCATCAAAATCCCAGGGGAAAAGTTAATGTCTTGAGGTGAGCTTAACATTCTCCACTGCTATTCACTTGAAAGATAAAGATGGAAGACTTCCAGCACTAGATAGCAGGATCAATTATAAAGTTAGAGCAGTCATGTTAGCATAGCATGACATAGGACAAATAGACCAATGAAAGAGAATAGTAAGTCCAGAAATGTATATGCATGTATATATGATGTATATATGATGTATATATGATATATAGGTAGATGGATAGACTCTCTCTCTCTCTCTCTCTCTCTCTCTCTCTGTCACTACTGCTATCTCTATGATTTAGATAGAGGTAGCATGGCAGAGCTACTCCTTAATTGTGGGGGAAGAGTAGCTGGTCAATTGGATACATATATGGAGGGGGGAAAAAGTGAATTTCGACTGCTCCCACAATTTAACACCATACACACAAGTCAATTATAGATGGATTAAACTCTTAAATAGTGACAGGGAAAACAATAGAGCTGCTGGGAGACAGCATAGGAGAATGTCTTCATGATCTTGGGATAAGACAATATTCTTACACAAGAAATATAAAGGGAAAGAATTTAGACCACATTACAATTAACTTTTGATCATCAAAGACACCATTTACAAAACTGAAAAGGCATGTCTTAGAATAGGAGATAGATTTAAAACATATGTATATGTTTATATAAAGGCTCATAACCAGAGAATATTACAAAAGACCACCTACAAATGCACAAGGAAAGAACACCAATTTTTTTAGAAACTGGCAAGAGATTCCAATAGGTGCTTCGCAAATGCAAATTAAGGCAAATGCAAATTAAATGCAAATGGGTAAAAATGCAAATTAAGACTGAAGAAACACTGTCACATTTCTGCCAGAATAGTTTAAAACTACACTGTTGGTGGGAATGTAAACTGGTACAGCCCCTCTGGAAAACAGTGTGGAGGTTCCTCAAAAAACTATCAGTAGAACTCCCTAATGATCCAGCAAAAGCACTGCTAGGGATTTACCCAAGGGATACAGAAATGCTGGTGCATAGGAGCACATGTACCCCAATGTTCATAGCAGCACTGTCAACAATAGCCAAATCATAGAAAGAGCCTAAATGTCCATCACCTGATGAGTGGATCAAGAAGATGTGGTTTATATACACAATGGAGTACTACATGGCAATGAGAAAGAATGAAATCTGGCCATTTGTAGCAAAGTGGATGGGCCTCGAGGGTGTCATGCTAAGCGAGATAAGTCAGGCAGAGAAGGACAGATACCATGTTTGCACTCATAGGTCTAAGAGGAGAACAGGAGAAACCTAACAGGACCATAGGGAGGGGAAGAGGGAAAGAGAGTTGGGGAGAGGAAGGGAGGAAAACCACGAGAGACTCTTGAATACTGAGAACAAACTGAGGGCTGATGGGGGAGGGGGAGAGGAGAAGGGGGTGTAGGGCATGGAGGAGGGCACTTGTCGAGATGAGCATTCTGTGTTACATGGAAACCAACTTGACAATAATGTTTAAAAGAAAAAAAAAAGAAAGCCCAGGGCTAATGGGAGCCAAGGAATACTTAGAAAAACTCTGCGAATTCTGGGTTATCTCTTCTCATTAAATCGCTGTCCCTCTCACAACCAGGCAAAGGGACTGTCTGGCTGCTCAACTCGCAGTGTGTGTCGCCAATTACAGCAGTGACTCGGGTGCCAGACAGGCCCGTGCCTTCTGGGAAGTAAGGCACAGCCCGTGAGCTTTAGGGAGGATGAGCAGATGTTTCAAGTAGAAGTTATTAAGTCTAAATCTAAAATACGAAATAGAGAAGAGAATGAACTCCAGAAAATGAAGCCTTGACATTCAGAAAGAGACCACGTATTCAAATGCTCTACCACCATCTTGTTCCTATTAGAGGTTCAGAGAATATGCAAACAGTAAATTCGGGCATCCCCCACCTCCTCTCCCAGGGGACCCCAATTCTAACTATTTTGCTTGTATGGTGGTTGTTTTCAAACAAGTAATACATTTCAGCAATGCTGTTCTCTCTTCCCAGATAATTTACCTTAGATTATGGTGCTGGGTTGGTCTATGGCTGTGCGTAAATCTAGCTTCTCTAGTCAAATTTTAAATTCCTCTGAGACAATGATCCTGATCTAAATTTTCCTTCTGTTTTACTGCCTCAGCATCTAGACAGACACAGGTAACAAACAATGCCTTTGGACTGAATTGAAAGGAAGACTTGGGCAAGCTACATAATTTCTGGAGCCCAGAGTAAATTAAAAATGTCAAGTATCTTGTTGAAAAAGCACTTACAAAAAAGTGCTGTTCAAGGCATGTAGTTTTTTTCCCTTTCTTCTAGAGTCTCTCGCTATACCTGTGTTGGTATTTTTTATTTGATTTTTAATGTTATTCTAAGTAAAAATAAAGTAAAAATTTAAATTACAAGCACAATTTTTTTCCCTGTTCATCTCTGGGTTGGGCAATACCAGCTTTCAATGTAAATCATGTAACTGTAAA
This sequence comes from Suricata suricatta, assembly GCF_006229205.1. NCBI lineage: Eukaryota > Metazoa > Chordata > Mammalia > Carnivora > Herpestidae > Suricata > Suricata suricatta. The sequence goes on along the minus strand of NC_043706.1, from coordinate 24,405,795 downwards.
AGTATTTAATTTGTGTGGGGACTCACCGATGACTGACCTCCTATTTCATAGCGAATGCACAAGTATTTTACTCTTACCTCAAGAACGGAAACTCTGCACAGCACAGTTGTTTTTATTTCACTTGCCAACACACACACACACACACACACACACACACACACACACTCTATCCACACTGACAGAGCCATTCCAGGGGCTGAGGGGCCAAGGGCTACTAGCCTTGCCCCACAGCCTTCCTGTGAGCCAGGCCTCTCCCAGTACAAGGAGGCCGTTCTGGCCTTGGGGGACTGTGGTGAATGGAGGTGGGGTGTCCTCCAGGCTGGTGGCCTCTCTGCATGTGCACAGTTCAAAACAATCACTAGGGGGTCCTGGCCTGCTCAGTGGGTAAGATATGCGGCTCTTGATCTTGGGATGTGAGTTCAAGCTTCATATTGGGAATGATTTCACTCATATGTGGAATTTAAGAAATAAAACAGATGAGGGGCATCTAGGTGGCTCAGTTCGTTAAGCACCTGACTCTTAATCTCGGCTCAGGTCATGATCTCAGGGTCCGTGGGATCAAGCCCTGAATCAGGTTCTGCACTGATAATGCAGAACCTGCTTAGGATTCTCTCTTTCTCCTTCTTTCTCTGCCCCTCCTCTGCTCACTTTCTCTCTGTCTCGAAGTAAATAAATAAACAGCAAAAAAATTTTTTTTGAAGAAACAAATGAAGAAACCAAATGAAGAAAAAGATGAACATAGTGGAAGGGGAAAAAAGAGACAGAGAGAGAGAGAGAGAGAGGGAAACAAACCATAAGAGACTCTTAAATACAGAGAACAAACTGAGGGCTGCTGGAGGAGAGGTGGGGGGATGGGCTAAATGGGTGATGGGCATTAGGAGGGCACTCGTTAGGATAAGCACTGGGTGTCATATGTAAATGATGAATAACTAAATTCGACTCCTGAAATCAATTTTGCCATATGTGTTAACTAACTAGAATTAAAATAAAAACCTGAAATTGAAAAATGATAAAACATTGAAAAAAATCACTGGAAGGCCAGATATGAAGGGGGAGGAACTTGAACAGCTGAACCGTTTGCTGAATAAATAAATAGACACATGAGTGAGAGAACAGGCCACCTGATATGATGAAGCATTTGTGGTAGGTTTCATGGGGCTCTTTGAAAAGTTTGAGACTAGTTTCATAGAAAATAATGCAAGTGAAAACTCTGGGAAAATCAAAGTTGTACCGAAAAGACCACAGAACTTTAATGCGATATTTATCTCGATGGTGAGCTATGTAGTTGGAAGGTTGTAAACACTGGCTGTTGATTTTAAAACATGATGATATAACTATTTTGAAAGGCTTACAGAAGCAGGTGTAAGAGAGTCACCTACCCTAATAGAAAGTCAATAAAACATGTTTAATATTGATGAATCAACAAGTAGAAGAAAAACCATAAAAGCATGAAGGTAAATACTAAAATAAAGTAACAAAAGAACTTGGAAAGTGGGGATGGATAGAGAAGAAGAAATATAAATCAATTTATATTTGTATTACTATTATTAAAAAAATGTTTAATGTTTATTTTTGAGAGAGAGGCAGAGTGTGAGCAGAGGAGGGGCAGAGAAAGACAGAGACACAGAATCCAAAGCAGGCTCCAGGTTCTGAGCTGTCAGCACAGAGCCTGTCACAGGGCCTGAACCTATGAACCGTGAGATTGTGATCTAAGCAGAAGTCAGGCACTTAACCGACTGAGCCATCCAGGTGCCCTATATTTGTATTATTATTTTTTAAATGTTTATTTATTTTAATTATTTTGAGAGAGAGAGAGAGAGAGTGCAAGCAGGGTAGCGGTAGAGAGCAAGGGAGAAAGAGAATCCCAGGTTCCATGCTGCCAGCACCAGAGCCTGACATGGGGCTCAAACTCACGAACCATGAGATCATAACCTGATCCAAAATCAAGAATCAGAAGCTTAACTGACTGAGCCATATAGATGCCATTGTATTTGTATTTTTAAAAATTTTAAGTTATAGTTATTTATTTTGAAAGAGATGGAGAGAGCATGAGGAGGGGAGGGGCAGAGAGAGGGAGAGAGAGAATTCTAAGCAGGCTCCATGCTGTCAGTTTGGGGCCTGACATGGGACTCAAACTCACAAACACTGAGCTGAAATCAAGAATCAGATGCTTTACTGACTGAGCCACCCAAGTGCCCCTGTATTATTTTCAAATAACATATGCTTTATATCGATAAACAATTTAATAATCACAAAAAATCAAACATAATGAAATAGAATAATAAAGATCCATGAAGAGTGACATTAAAGGTTTTCTTAAATATGTTGCTAAGTGAAAAAGAAAAGGTAGCTCCATTATGAACATATATATTTATCTCCAAAAGGAAAAACATACATTAAGCTGGTAATGGTGGTATTTCTAGGGAGTGTGGTCATTGTACTTTCACTTCCCCTGGTATTTGTTCTGCAATGTTGGAAATTTTTTGCAATGAATTCTTATATATTTTTTCTATAAGTGGAAAAAGAATAAAATAACCTTTAGCATAATTTAAAGAATAGAAAAAAATTACATATGACCATATGTGTAACTGTGTGATTGGCTCAGGTATATACTGTCATGTTTTAGTGTCTATTGCACTGAATGAATTTATCTGTCCCCATCATCAGAAAGTGTTTTGCAAAATGAACCATCAATGTCCTAAACAGTCAAGAGTAGCTGCTTGAAAAATAACTTTTATTAACATTTGACAAACAACCATATGTTCTGGTTGTGGTATGCTAGTATTAGAAGTGATCTCCATCAGTATTAAATGGGGTCATGGTGTCTTGGGAGAAACTTCTTTTTCTTAATATCAGAACACAGATTTAATTCAGGACAGCAACATATCTAAAAAAAGACCTTTCTTCCAACAACCCTTTTTTGCACCTAGTTGAGGGAAGATTGCTTTCAGAGAGCTGATTTAGCCCAGAGAAGCTTTTTTTTTCTCTTTTGTTATTCCTTTGTCAATATGGAACATGGATGTGATGGCTGGTGCTCCAAAAGCTAACTTGAACCACAAGGAAACCTTGTATCCAGAAGCCATAGGCTGAAGAAGTCCCAGGAAAAACGTAGGACTCTGGGTCTCTGATGACACTGTGGACCTACTTTGACTAGTAACTCAGACTTGTTTTTTGCTTGGGAGAGGACTTCTCTTTCATCTTGTTTATACTATTGTTATGAAGTAGAAGTTCTCTGCAATGTGCAGCCAAGCCTCAGCCTAAGGGATACCATACCACCAATAGCTCATTTTCTTATGTGAGAATCAGTCATAGGCATTTCTCTGAGGGTACAGAGGCATATAGAACTGTCCCCCCATCCTCTCCAAAAAGGTTTGCAGTTTTTCTTGAAAAGAAAAAAAACCACCTTGTCAGAAGTAGAGATTTGAATTGACATGGGCATAAAATCATATTGTATTCCAGGTTTCCAACTGCAAAATAAGGCATAAGCAATAGAATAAATTTCACCTTTATTTTCAACATGGAAGATGATTCTGGAAAGTGTTTAGTCCCACTGGTTCCTCCTTTTCCTCTCGGAGCTCTGCACTGCTCACCCTCTGCAGCTCACCACACTGCAGTGAGGCAGGGAGTGTGCAGGAAATGTGAGCTTAAACAGCCTCCTACGCAAAGGGAGATGAGGACGGTAAATCTCTTGCAAATACCCATAGCAACGTCCTCCACAAGCCAGTGTAAATGATCTCTGAATCATCTTCGGGAGGCACTGTGCTCCGCTCATCCGCAGGTAACAGGACCCAGCTCCCAAAGCTCCTGGAGTCCACATAGCACCTGCTCTGTGCTCAGGGTGAGTTATGTGTGCAGAGGCCATAGGAGCTGCATGAAGACACACTTCTGCTTTTCCTGAAGTAAACTTACACTCTCCATGGAAATGACTATGCAGGGTAACATGGGTCCTAATGTAATATCTAATACCTAATGTGGTACCCTCAGGCCTCAGAATGCCAAGGTAGAAGTGGGGTCCATTTATACTCACATTTGTCTGGCATTTCCTTCTCCTACTGATTATAGGGCCCAATGTCTCCCTACCCACCCCTGTTTTCCATTTGGGCCCAGGGACAAAGCCAGCATGCAGATCTACCTCAGCTCCTAGGCTGAGATCCATGGCCTGGGCCTCATGGCACATAGCTCAGCTGCTAAGCCTCAGTAGAACACTGTTCCACTGACAGCTGGTGTCTCCCCATTGGGTACAACCTCGGGGTGGCGAATCTCCACAGGGGTCTGAGGCAGAATGGTGGGGGTGAATGGGGTAAAGCACGGGCACGCAGGAGCTGAGGTGGGGCCTTCTTCACTGCTGCTGGGTGTCTCCAGTTGTCAGTTGGGCCTCCAGGTAGCACTGTATCTACCCAGAGGCTTATACAGCCTGTCATCAACATGGCGCCTCTCCATCTGTCTACACCTTGTTTCTCTGTGGGGATCAAACCAGGCAGCTGGAGTTGGTTGGAGCAATAGACTCAAATGTGGTGCCTCCGTTTCCCTGCCTGTCCTCCCTGTCTCTCTCTTAGGCCCTTGTCTGCAAGACTCCTCCCCATAGAACTTCTCTTCTCTTCCAAAGACCTTCATTATCAAGCCCCTAAATTATGACAGAAGGAGGTTGGCATAACACTGACCCTATAGCCACACCGCCTTGCGGGGGTCTTCCCCACACTCCCTGTGTATAAATAAATGTACTTTCATATCTGTCTTCCTGGCCCAGAGCAGACTGCTCCACATCAGCGGTTATGGCCATGTCCTGTTTAACCATAATGCCTGGTGCAGAAGATGTGCTGGGAAAAGAGAGAGGCAGGGGCAGGGGAGGGAAGGAGGAAGGGAGTCAAGGAGGGAGGAAAGAGGGAACAAGGAGGGAGGCATGGGGAAGAGAAGGAGCCTTGCCCCCTTAAGACTGGACATGTGCCTTCCCCTGTGCCAGGACTGCTCTTCCCTCCACCTTACCCAGCACCTTCTCATACATCTCCTTTCAGTACCTGTGGCCTCCCCAGAGGCTGTCCATGACTGTCAGTCTACAGTAGATATCCTGACTGGATGTTCTCTTTCCCTGTATTGTCTTTGTTTTCCTTCCCAGTCCTCACGAGAGTGGTCAGGGATACACAGGTGGCTTGTGTGGGGGCTGTATGATCATATCACTTTCTGAGGGTCCCTGGGGGTCTGACACTGAACACAGTGATCCCCAGGCAGAGGGCTTGTCTTCCCACCCCTCTCCCCCTACCTCACCACCATTATGAATTCCCTGTGGCTGAACAGTTACACCCCACAGCAGTGACATCAGCAGAGGGTCTGAGAGAGCCATAGGGCACTAGCTGATGCCCTGGTAACTTTCACTAAGTATCTGCATTAGAAGAGAACACAGATTACCCCAGTGAATCCATCAGTGTTGGGGCTTCTGGCCCATAACAGAAAGAAGAATCTTAAGTTTTAATTTTAATTCCAATTAGTAAACATACAGTGTTATGTTAGTTTCCAGTGTACAGTATGATGATTCCATACCTCACCTGGTGCTCATCACAAGTGCACTCTTTAATCTATTTCACCCCCCCCCATCTCCCCTCTGGTAACCATCAGATTGTTCTGTTTCTTGTTTCAACTCTCTTTCTCATTTTTTCCCTTTGCTATGTTTGCTTTGTTTCTTAAATTCCACATTTGAATGAAATCATGCAGTATTTATCTTTCTCTGACTTATTTTGCTTAGTGCTATACTCTCTAACTCCATTCATGTCATTGCAAATGACAAGATCAAATCTTTTTTATGACTGAATAATATTCCATTGTGTGTATATATAGCACATCTTCTTTATCCATTCAATCAATCAATGACCACTTGAGTTGCTTCTATATCTTGGCTATTGTAAATAATGCTGCTATAAACATAGGGGTGCATGTATCCCTTTGAATTAGTGTTTTTGTATCCTTTGGGTAGACACTCAGTAGTGCAATTTCTGGATCATAGGATAGTTCTGTTTTTAATTTTTTGAGGAACCTCCTTACTGTTCTCCATGGTGGCTTTACCAATTTGCATTCCCATCAACAGCACACAAGGGCTCCTCTTTCTCCACATTCTTGCCAACATTTGTTTCTTGTGTTGTTAACTGTAACCATTCTGATAAGTGTGAGGTGATATCTCAGTGTAGTTTTCTTTTGCATTTTCCTGATGAGTGTTGGTGATATCTTTTATGTATCTATTGACCATCTGGATGTCTTCTTTGAACAAATGTCTATTTATGTCTTTTGCTCAATTTTTAATTGGGTTATTTGTTTTTTGAGTGTTGAATTACATAAGTTCATCACATATTTTGGTTACTAACCCTTTATTAGATATTTCATTTGCAAATATTTTCTCCTATTATGTAGATTGCCTTTTGGTTTTGTTTATTGTTTTCTTTGCTGTGCAGAAGCTTTTTAATTTGATGAAGTTCTAATAGTTGATTTTTGCTTTTTTTTCCTTTGCCTAAGGAGACATATCTAAAAAAATGTTGTTACAGCCCATGTCAAAGAAATTACTGTTTGTGTTCTCTTATTGGATTTTTATAGTCTCAGGTCTCAGATTTAAGTCTTTAATCGATTTTGAATTTATTTTTGTCTATGGTGCAAGAAAGTGGTCCAGTTTCATTCTTTTGCATGTTGCTGTCCAGTTTTCCCAACACCATTTGTTGAGAAGACTGTCTTTTCCCATTGCATATTCTCTCCTAATTTATTGAAGGTTAGTTGACCATATAATTGTGGGTTTATTTCTAGATTTTCTACTCTATTCCATTAATCTATGTGTCTTATTTTTTTGCCAGTACTGTACTGTTCTGATTACTACAGCTTTGTAATATAACTTGAAGTCCAAAATTGTGAGGCCTCTAGATTTACGTTTCTTTTTCAAGATTGATTTGGCTATTCAGGGTGTTCAGTGGTTCCATACAAATTGTAGGACTGTTTGTTCTGGTTCTGTGAAAAATGCTGTTGGCATTTTGATAGGAACTGAATTAAATGAGTATATCGCTTTGGGTAGTATGGATATTTTAGCAATTTGTTCTTCCAATCCATGATCATAGAATGTCTTTCCATTTCTTTGTGCTGTCTTCAATTTCTTTCATCAATGTTTTATAATTTTCAGATCACAGGTCTTTCACTTCTTTGGTTAAGTTTATTCCTAGGTATTTTATTATTTTTGGTGTAATAGTAAATAGGATTGTTTTTTTTAATTTCTCCTTCTGCTGCTTCACTTCTCCTTCTGATGCAATGGATTTCTGTACATTGATCCTGCAACTTTCCTGACTTAATTTATCAGTGGTAGTAGGTTTTGGGTGGGATCTTTAGGATTTCCTACATAGAGTATCATGTCATCTGCAAATAGTGAAAGTTTTACTTCTTCCTTCCTAATTTGGACTCCTTCTATTTCTTTTTGTTATCTAATTGTTGTGGTTAGGACTTCCAATACTATGCTGAATAAAAGTGGTGAGAGTGGACATCCTTGTCTTATTCCTTATCTTAGGCAGAGACTCTCAGCTTTTCATCATTAAGAATGATGTTAGCTGTGGGTTTTTCATATATAGCCTTTATTATGTTGTGGTGTGTCCCCTATAACTCTATTTTGTTGAGGGCTTTTATCATAAATGGAATTTGTACTTTGTCAAATGCCTTTTTCCAATGAAATGATCACATGATTCTTATTCTGTATCCTATTGATGTGATGCATCACATTGATGCATTTGCAAATATAAAACCATCTTGCAACCCAGAAATAAATCCCACTTGGTCATGGTGAATTATTTTGTTAATATATAATTGAATTTGGTTTGCTGGTATTTTATTAAGAATTTTTACATTTCTGTTCATCAGGGTTACAGCTTGGTAGTTCTCTTTTTTTTTGGTAGTTTCTTTATCTGATTTTAGTATCAGGTAATTCTAACCTCAAAGAATGAATTTGAGCATTTTCCTTCTTTTTCTGGATTTTGGAATATTTTGAGAAGAATAAGTATTAATTCTTCTTTAAATGTTCACAGACTTTAACTCTTCACAGACTTTGCCTGTGAAGCCATCTGGTCTGGATTTTTGTTTTTGATTACTGACTCAGTTTCTTTGCTTGTTATCAGTCTGTTTAAATTTTTTATTTCTTCATGTTCAGTTTTGGGAGGTTATGTTTCTAGGGATTTATCCATATCTTCTAGGTTGTCCTGTATTTTGTCATATAATTTTTATAATAGTCTCTTATAATCCTTTGTATTTCTGTGATATTGGTTACTATTTCTCCTCTTCCATTTATTTTTCCAAAAAATTTATTTTGAGAGACAGACACCACACATGTGAGAGAGAGTGGGAGAGAGGCAGAAAGAGAGAATCCCAATCAGGTTTCACACTCAGCATGGAGACTGACACAGGGCTCAATTTCCTGACCATGAGATCATGACCTTAGCTAAAATCAAAAGTCAGATGCTTAACCAACTGAGCCACCCAGGCATCCCTCTCCTTTTTTCATTTATGGTTTTGTCTCTCTCTCTCTCTCTCTCTCTCTCTCTCTCTCTCTCTCTCTCTCTCTCATGGTCTTTTGATGGGTCTGGCTAAAGTTCATAATTTTTATTGATCTTTTCAAAGAACCAGCTCCTAGTTTCATTGATCTGGTCTTCTGTCATTGGCTTTTTTTAGTTAGGTTTTTTTTTTTTTTTTTTTTTTTTTTTTAGTTTCTATTTCATTTATTTCTGCTCTAGTTCTTATTATCTCCTTTATACTGTTTTTAAGTTTTGTTTGTTCTTTTTCTAGCACCTTTAGGTATAAGGTTAAGTTGTTTGTTTAGGATTTTTCTTTCTTCTTGAGGTAGATGTATATTGCTATAAACTTCCCTCTTAGAACACTTTTGCTGCATTCCAGAGGTTTTAGACCATTCTGTTTTCATTTTCACTTGTTTCCATGTATTATTTAAATTTCTTCTTTGATTTCCTGGTTGACCCATTCATTCTTTAGTAGTATGTTATTTAACCTCCATGTATTTGTGGTTTTTACAGATTTTTTTTTCTTGTGGTTGACTTCCGGTTTTATAGCATTTTGGTCAGAAAATATACATGATATGCTTTCGATCTTCTTGAATTTGTTGAGGTTTGTTTTCTAGCCTCATTTGTAGTCTATTCTGGAAAATGTTCTGTGTGCAGTTGAAAATAATGTGTATTCTGCTGTTTTAGGATGGAATATTCTGAATAAATCTGTTAAATCCATCTGGTCAAGTGTGTTATTCAAAACCATCGTTTTCTTGTTGACATTCTGTTTAGATGATCTGTTCATTGATGTAAATAGTATGTTAAAATTTCCTCTTATCATTGTATTATTATCAATTAGTTCCTTTATGTTTGTTATTAACTGCTTTATGTATTAGGGTGCTTCCAAATTTGGTGCATAAATAATTACAATTATTAGATCTTTTCCTTGGAGTATCTCCCTCTTTATTATATAGTGCCCTTCTTTATCTGTTACAATCTTTGTTTTAAAGTTTATTTTTTCTGATATAAGTATAGCTACCCTGGCTTTCTTCTGACACCATTTGCATGGTAAATGTTTCTCCATTCCCTCACTTTCAATCTGCAAGTGTCTTTAGGTTTAAAATGAGTCTCTTGTAGGCAGTAACTAAATGGGTACTTTTTTTTTTTATCCATTCTGTAACCAATGTCTTTTGATTAAAGCAGTTAGTCCATTTACATTCAAAGCAATTATTGATAGATATGTATTCATTGCCATTTTATTACCTGTTTTGTTGTTGTTTCTGGAGATTTTCTCTGATCCTTGTCTTTCTCTCTTTCATGGTTTTCTTTAGTGATGTAGATTTCTTTCTCTTTATTCTTGGCATATTTATTAGTGTTTTTTATTGTGGTTACCATTATGTTTGTATACAACATCATGTGCATATAGCAGTCTATATAAGTTGATGGTCCTTTAAGTTCAAACCCTTCTTTTCTCCTCTCCTCCCCATGTTTTAGGTATATGGTGTTGTATGTCACATCCTTTTATTCTGTGAGTTCTTTGGCTGATTTTTTTTACAGAGGTATTCATTTTACTGCTTTTGTGTTTCCTACTTTCATACAAACATTTTTGGTTTCTCCTTTCTGCAGAAAGAGTCTCTTTTAATATTTCTTGCAGGGTTGGTTTAGTAGTCATGAACTCCTTTAGTTTTTGTTTGTCTGGGAACTATTTACTCTCCTTCTACTTTGAATGATAGCTTTGCTGGACAGAGTATACTTGACTGTAGACTTTCCCCATTCAACACTGAATACATAATGCCATTCAATAGGGAGAAGAATTTTAAGGCAGGTTAAGGAAGATGCTGTAAGCTGGATAATGCCCCCCCCCCCAAGATGTCTGAATCCTAATCCCTGGAGCAAGTGACTGTTACCTATAAGGGGAAAAGGACTTTGTAGATGAGGTTTAATCAAGGATTTTGAGGAGGGAGATGGTCAGTGCAGGCTCTAAATGCCATGACAAACATTCTAATAAAGAGGCAGGCAGAGGAAGCTTTGACACTGCAGAGAAGGCAATGTGACTCCTCTGTAAGATGCTCCCCTGCTGGCTTTGAAAATGGAGGAAGGAGCTACACATCTAGAAAACAGTTCCAGAAGCTGGAAAAGGCAATGAGAAGGGCTGTCCTCCAACACCCAGGAGAGAGTAAGTCCCTGACCCAGTGAAACCAGTATCAGACTTCCACTCTTCACAACTGTAAGAGAATAAATGGGTGCTATTTTACACAGCTGAGTTCGTGGTGATTTATGATAGTAGCCACTGAAAGCTAGCACAGAAACATTTGCCCCAGAGATGAGTTTTCTTCTCCCATTAGACACACACCATCCAATGTGAGAGCTGCCAGTCACAGTTGGCTATTTAAAGTAACTAATAGGAAATAAAACTGAGAAAGCTAGCTGCTATTGGATCGGTACTGTCTCATTTCTCATAAAGACATGCTTGACTTCAGTAATTTCTCTGACATCGGCCATAGCAACATTTTTCTAGACATGTCTCCTGAGGCAAGAGAAACAAGCAAAAATAAACTATTGGGACTACATCAAAATAAAAACCCTTTGCAAAGTGAAGGAAACCATCAATAAAACCAAAGACAGTCTACTGAATGAGAGAAGATATTTGCAAATGATATATCCAATAAGGGGTTAATATATGAAATGCATAAAGAACTTATGCAATTCTACACCAAAAAACCTCCCAAACAATCCAATTAAAAAATAAGCAGAGGACCTGAATAGATATTTTTCCAAAGAAGATATACAGCTGGCCAACAGACACAGGAAAAGATGCTCATCATCACTCATCAGGGAAATGCAAATCAAAACCACAACGCTACATCATCTTACACCTATCAGAATGGCTAAAGTCAAAATGGCAAAATGTAACAAGTATTGGCAAGGTTGTGGAGAAAAAACAATATTCATGCACTGCTAGGAGCCTCATCTGCCTTGCTCGGTGACACAGTCACAGCGAAGAAATAGCAGAAGTTTGCACAGCTCCTATCATGAAGCAAAACTGATCCCCTTCTATTATTGGCTCATATTGGGAATGGGACTGCTGTTATTGATTAGGCCTTCCTATGTTCCAAACCGGACCGATATTCCCCACACAGATGTCTCATGAGAAGAAGCATATTTCTGCCTTCTGCCTCTACAAAGGAGATTTTAGATCAAAGCACCGCAGATGTTTGCCAAAAGGCTCTTCTAATGAACGCTGCAGGCCCAAGATATAAATAATAAGGGGAGCTATGAACACAAGAGTTACAATTAACTCTGGCCAGGAGAAGAAGAGCCTAACTTAGAGATAAGAAACAGACTAGGACCGGACATAAGTTGCTATATACACCTTTGCTAATTGGAGCCACAAATACCCTCCCTTGTACTGACATCCAAAAAGAGGATGGCTAATGAGGATGGGTGAGAGTAACTACAACATAAACCCGTATATAAAGGCTGACATATTTAGGCCCCTGTGGTATTTGCGCCCTCAGCATCAAACAAAAGTCTTTACATAAGCAATCTACTAACCAAGGCAAATACATTCTTCCTCTTGTAAGCCAGACAAAATAACTCCTAGCCTGTCCATATATTACTTAACTTATGACTTAATCTTACCATTATTGATATAAACAAATGTGTATGTTACCCACTTTTCACTGAGAACATCCTATTGTTTTCTTAGTTGTAAGATTTACTACCAGTTCAAACAAATGTATATGATATCTGCTTTTTACTTAGAACATCCTGTTTCCCTCTTAGTTGTAGAATTTACTAGCTCACTGTAATTAGGATAGTTTTGCCAGAATGCCTCTGTAAAACTTGTATCTGTACACTATTCAAAATATCCTATGACAGAGATTTGTCTGGTGTAAAAGTTCCACCTGCTGATGTCCTATTATCACTTACCCTATAAATAAAGACAAAAAAAGCAACAGAGCAGAGATGCCTGCCTGGTGAACAGAAAGAAACTCGGGGCTCCCTCACTCTCTCTCTCTCTCGTGCCGACACTGTCCATCCTTCAGGAAACCCTGGACCTGCTGGAGCTGAACTCCAGCAATGCACTGTTGGTGGGAATGCAAATGTTGCAGCCATTGAGGAAAACAGTGGGGGCTGTTTTGGGGCTCCTCAAAAAATTAAAAATAGAAATAGCATATAATCCAGTAATTCCACTATTGGTTATTTACCCAAAGAAAATGAAAACACTAATTTAAAAAGATATATGCTTTCATATGTTTATTGTAGAATTATTTACACATAATTACAATTACAACCTCTGTGTAATTATTTACGCATAGATTGGAAGTAACCTATGTGTGCCTCAATAGACAGAAGTGTATGGAAAACATGGTACACACACATACACACATATACACATACACACACTGGAATAATACACAGCCATGAAAAGGATGAGATTGTGCTAATTGAGACAACAGAGAGGGACCTACAGGGCATTATGCTAAATGAAGTAAATCAGATTGAGAAAGACACATACCATATAATTCCACTCATAAATGGAATCTAAAAAAAAGCAAAAACAAAAACAAATGAACAAACAAACAAAGCAGAATCAGACCCATAAATTCAAAGAACACACCAGAGGCTGGGGGGTGGGCAGAATAGGTGAAGGGACATGGGAGATACAGGCCTCCATTTATGAAATGAATGTGACAGGAATAAAAGGCACAACACAGGGAACAGTCAACGATATTCTGACAGCAACATAACAGGACAGATGGTAGCTATATTTGTGGTGAACATAACATTAATGTATACATTCATCAAACCACTCAGTTATACACCTGAAACTAATGTAACATTGTGTGTCATCTATGGTCAAATTAAAAAATAATTAAAAACCCTATTTCTCCCTGCTTTAATAATATAATAATAATAATATGAAAGATGCGCCTGACTCTATACTGAAGCCTGTCAGGCTACATGCCAGCAGGCATAGTACAATACATGAAAACGCACTCTCGCCATAGATTAACAAAACTGTTTTTCCTTCCAGAACTGTGACAGCCCCCCTCCCTTAATTTTCATCTCGCCTCAGAGAGGGAGGGATGTGACGAGGAGAGGCAGTGCAAAGCAGGTAAAAGCAAGAGTCAGGAGCAGGCCAGCAGGGCATGTGGCCAGCACAGAACACTGCAAGTCTCTTGGACCCAGGTTCCCACCTCGACACTACTGACCTTTGGGGCCAGATCATTCTTAGTGTGACACCCTGGGCACAGCAGGATGATTATAAGCATTCCTGGTCTCTACCATGAGACATCAGTGGCACCCCCTCCCCCGGCCGTGACAACCAACAATGTCTCCAGGCATTGACAAATGTCCCCTGGCAGGCGGTAGGGTGGGACAAAGTTGACCTGGCTAAGGACTGCTGCCCTGACCCCCTCTTAGTGAGTCTATAACCACTCATTTCTCTTGGGACTATGCTTTCTGACCTAGTCTCTTGCTTGTGCCTCAGTCCCATTATCCAACCCTCTGCTGAACTTGTAAATACTACCCCATATCAGCACATAACATTCCATCTTGTTTACAAGGTTTACATTTTTACAGTTTTTTAAAAATTTTTTTGGTATTGCTCATGATCATGCAGAGACATTTTACATGACTGTCCTTGATTTCTGCCACCTCCTTTCAACTAGAGCTTCAGGGTGAACTCTCCAGAGGACACGAGGCTGAGATCCGAGAAGGGCAGGGGAATGGGAAGAACAAAGAGGAGAATAGGAGCCGAAGTTTCCTTCTAGTCCTGCCTATCACCTTCTACGCGACACTGTTTCCTACTGTAGACACTCTAGAACACGTGTGTCACCATTACAATTCTCTTCCTCACCCAAGAGTGGAAGATGAGTCAGAGAAAGCCTCTCTGTGTGAAAAACATCACACACAGTGAGATGTTCATCGTGGATACACCCCCAGGATACTCAGGTGGAGGAAACACTTTTCCATGCAGCTTACCAACTGTCCACCACAAGCCAACAGAGGCAAGGCGAACTATCCTAACCCACTCCACACAGGTGGAATCAGAAGCCCAATGAATCAGATGGGATGCCTTTGGTTGCAAGAACCACAGACTATGGAACATAAGGTGGTGTGAGCAACAGTGGGTTTGTATTATCACACATGAAGGTGTCCAGGTGTGGGGTTACACAGTGGGCTCAACTTAGTAGAATAAAAAGTTCAAAAGTCCAGATTTTCTTCTCAGATTCATTTCATTTCCTTCTTGGGACTGGAATCTGGCTCTGTTTTGTTGGTGAATTTCAGATCAGATACTTATAAAAATGATGGGTATATAAATAAAAGGGGCTAAAATTTCAGACACACACCACACCCTCTGCTTTGTTTCATGACCATATTTAATCCTGGATCAACTCAACCAAATAATCCAGCCTATCTCAGTAACCCACTTCAAGCCTCCTCTTTAAGGAAGCAGACTTCCTTGGATTTTCAGCCCCCATTCATCAAACACAAGGTGGCCATTGATGGTTCAAGCTCAACCACACTGTAAAAACTTGTAAGGGGTCGAGATAAAAAACAATAAGAACGATTCTTCCAACAAACAATTGCTGAGGGTCTTCTCTGGGTATCCCTGTGCCTGGTACAATGTACACAGAAAATATAATTGCAGAGATTATAGTCAACCGATCCTGGCTCCCTTGCTAGTCAGCTCCCCTGCCTGGATGCTTTGGTGCATAGAAAGTCAATATACTTTCCCACCCAAATGACCCACCACCTCCTGTTCCTTGTGGCCACCTTTCCTCCACCTCAGCTAAATTCACAGCAAATTATTTGTCTAGAGGAGGGTAAGAAGAAAGTGGCATTTCTTTAATTTTTCAGAGCAAGGTAAGAACCCTGGAGATAGTTTTATCTCCTTCGGGCACCTGCTGCTGAGTGACCACACAGGGTGGGTTGTTCAGTGGACCACCAGGCACCTTCTCATGCCTGGCACCTGGCCAGAGCCCTAGGATGATGCTGGATAGAAGCTCATTCTCAGGTTTCTGCCCCTGTCAGCATGTGCTGGCTGCGGTTATAAGACTTAAGACTTGCCAAGAAATAGTTGCAAAACATGAAGCATGTTGATCTTATCCCTTGGTAGAGAAAATCAATTCAGTGCTGGCTAGAGAAGCCTCATCTTGGATGAGATCAGGTAGGCAAGTCTTTCAGGCCATGTCTTTTTTCCTCCATCAGAGCACATGCAGGAAGACACCTATGCCTCTAGCTGACATTCCCTGTTAGTGTCTTGAGTCTGAAATTGAAGGGAGGGAGTTGGGAGACTGTACTTCAGATAAAGAAAGAAAGAAAAAATTACTCTTCCGAGAGCCCTGCCTTCCTCCTGGAGCATGGCCACCCATTCCCAAACGCAGCACAGATGTCTGTGCCTGATTACATTTGTAGGGGCAGGCGATCAAGAGGGCACCTGTTTCTATTAGGGATCTAAAAATGTGTGTAAATCTCCCAACAGTATATGCAGATCTTGCAGAGATTTAAAACAAATGTTATTGCTTACATATTACTTAACCCTTCACTGATTTGATGATTGAGTGACACAATTCAGAGCTGTCCTGCCCTCCATCAGAAAACTGAGTGACAAAGATTGATCCAGACAGCTCTCCCTGGAGAAGTGGCCTAGAGGGAGGCAAAAACATAGCTCCTTCATTGGACCCACAACCACAATCCAATAATGCAAATGCCGACTTAGCAGACGTGTTCAGAAGCATTTCACTCGTATCTCTAACCAAGGAACCAATGTTATTAAGTATTTAAAAGTCAGCCTTCCTTACCTCTATCTATTCTTGCAGCATGTATGAAATTTACTGTGGGTCTCATTCATTCTGTTGGCATTTATTAAGTGCCTGTTAGGTGCTAAGCACACTATGTTAGAGATTAAGGTTTTAAAGTACACACACTTGAAGAGTTGGCAGTGTTTCACAGAGACAAACACATAAACTATCAGTCCAAAGGCTGAGATAAGGCATCAGCACGCTGTGGACTCCAGTCTAGGGGCACCTCCACCATCCCTCTGGGGCCTTCCCCCTTGTGTGAGTTAAGTCCTCCAAATCAGTAAATCCCCAAACCAAGAGAGGTCTCCAGTTCAGATTCTAGTGATACAGCCCAACTGGTAACCCCCTGCTTTCATTCACACACACGCTAAACACACATGTGATGCAAATTTTCATTTATACAACATGATTACACACCTGGAGACTGTACAATTTTGAGAGTTCTCATTGCCAACTTAAGTTTCCAGTAATAACTTTAACTTATTGAACCACTCCTTCAGTTTTTCATCCACTTCCTCAGCAAAGATCACAGCCCCCACGGCATCTGCCCTCTACCCCACCCCCACACAATGCCCCCATCCTTCTGAGAGGGGGCTGCTCACATTGGTCACTCAGATCTTATAAGTTTTACATGGAATGATTTAGGAACTTTGAAGGAGATCACTGGAAGTCCAAAAGAACCATCCTACCCTTGAGCTTTTCAGTCATGGTGCTGTCAAGATTCGTACCGAATCACATACTTCTTAAGGTCCCCCAACTCCCAGGGAGCTACACATCCTACCTCACCTCTCAGATCCCTTTCACCAAGCCTACATCCAACTTAAGACTCTGTAGGCAGACTTCTCTTTTTTCTGGACTCAGTGCATTGATGTAGATCTGAGATCACAAATGTTCTTTAATTCTTTTTCAGAGAATCTTTAACCTGGACCTGGGTCCCCAAAAGGACTTTATCCATGGATTCTGTTAGAACACATCTGGTCGTAAGTAAAAAAATCTCATTTGTTAGTAACCTAGAACATAAGAACACTTATTGCTTATTAACAAGAAGTCCCAAAATGTCTGACCTCAGGTTTGGTTCATTGTCAACATCATGACATCAAAAACAAAGGTTCAATCTTCTTAGTTTGTAACAGGATATAGAAACTGTCCCCCATTTTGGTCACAGAATCTCAGGAGCTCCAAGCAAGGATTCTTCACACAACAGCATCCAAAGCTAGAATACTCTCCTTTTTTAACACATAGTGGAAATTATTGTCCAAAGTCTCTTCTCTACCCAGCATACTTCCAGTCACATTTCATTGGCCAGGAGTGATTCACATGCCCAACTGTGCAACAGCACTGGCAAGCATTGATCACCATTTGACAGTAATCAATTAGATGTGATCCCCAGTGTACCCAATCCCTCTCCTTGAAGATCAGGACTCTATTAGCAAACTGAAAAAGGCAATGGCAGTGATGTGGCAACCAATAGTATTTACCAGAGTTGCTTTCTCAAGAAGTTACTTAAATTAGACATAAATCTAATACTAGACTCAGAGATTTCATACACACTGCCTGTCACAACATTTCTGTGGAAAAGTAGGACAGTTATGGATCTCCTGCCAACTTCAACACCATTCTAGAACATTCTCTACCCCTCCATTTTCCCCTACTTATCTAAGTGGAATATAAAAAGCAAATATGTACCTTTTTCATTATTAAAAATGGTGAGAATAAGACAATACCATTTGTAGTTTATTCGGTAAAATTAGGGAAGGTAATTGGCAGCATTGGTATAATTCTAACATATTATTTTGATGGAGGGTCGATTTACCGGATCATCCTAATTTGTGTATGAGAGGAGCTCTAGTGTGAATAGAGTGTCTTGTGCTTATTCTAGCTCAGTGCACAAACACATTAATAAAGGGAGAAAAGTTTATCTTGTCCTGAGCGCATTAACTGCTGTCTCTGACACTCAGTGGGGATAGCTGGGAGGAGAAGGTTACTCCACATCCTACTGGACCACTCGGAAGGAACAACCAGCTGTACCCAGGGTGAATCCAGGAAGGCTTTCAAGAGGAGGTGAGAGGCACTGGATCTTGCAGGATGAACAGGAGTTCACCACAGATAAGAAAGAAGCACACTCCAGGCAGGGACTAGGCACAAGGTCACCAAGCATGGATAGCATGGTAGATCCTGGGCCAGGAGCAGGGGGGACACATGAACTTCAGGGCAGTGAAGAGGGATCACAGAGGAGGCTGAAAACATGAGTGGAGGGCAGATTCTGATGGGCCCCCACTGGGGCCTGACAAGCCCCAACTTCAAATTACAGATGGAGCTGAGGAGATTCTGAAGAAAGAAAGAGAGGTGTTGTGCCTTGGATGGTGTGCTTGTTCACATGACGAGATGGATTTATGAGCGTCTCACATCCACAGGCTTTCTTCTGAGGTCTGAGGCATTTATAGCATTCTGTCCATACTGTATCATAGTAAGGTAACTCTGCTCATTATATCATGGTAACTGTTTATAGGATGAACCAGTTTAAACTTTTCATGTCTAGGAAATCATTGGCTTTCTTGGTTTAATATAAAAAGACAAAACAATACAAAAAACCTTAAAAGCAGAGCTGCAAGCCACACCAGATGAAGTTATGCATAAAATCAATAAATTCTAATCATTTATAAGTAACATATCCCTTCTGAATGCTGAGTTAAAGGAGAGTTGGGGAGAATCTTTTGGATCCACTATTAGGCTAAAAATATAAAAACAGGTACGGGGAAGTCACTATACCAGCCAGAATGGTTGTAGAACTGCAAATGTCTACCAATAAGTAATTTCATTTACCCTTTCAGTCCGATGAAATTGCTATATGTTTAAGATTTCAGGAATCTGTGAAGCTGCACTCTAAAACATCACTTAAAAAAATGAAAAAGAACCAGTGGATATCTTGCTACTGAAATTGTTTCTGTCAGAATAACAGATAGCTTTCGGGGCTCGTGGAAGCCAGTCAAGTAGACTGTGTAGGAAAGAGTTCCAGAACCAGGCCAGCAGCAGAGGGAAGGGGCTGGGATGGGTCACAGGCACTGGTGCAGGTGAGGACTAAGTGGCCTTTTGATCACTACATAGCTGCCATCCTGGCCAAAAATGTACCCCCATGGGAGGCTTACTTGTCACCTGACAAGTAAATGTAACTCCTCAGGTTCCAGGCTTTGCCTTGTATTTGAAAAAGGAAAACCCAGCTCTCCAAATTTGCTAGCCCTATTAATCTAATGGATATTCCTTGAAATCTCGAACACCTATTTCTAATGATTAGGGAATAATCTGTTAAAAAGTGAAATCATAACAGCTATCATCACATAACATAACATCTACTGTATGTTAGTTACGGGGCTGAGCTCTTTACATACATTATCCCACTCATGCCTTTCAACAATTCTGTTATAGAGTCGCATTATCCCCAATTAGCAGGTGAGAAAATGTACTGCAGAGTGGTTAAATACATTGCCTAGTTCATCTCATCCCATAAACACAGCTAGATAACTATCAGATCATCCCAAATACCCTAAAATGAACTTGAAGAGTGACAGAACAAACTGCACGGCTAGAGGGAGAGAAGAGGTCACCTCAAGGAAGGTAGGAAGTGTGAACACACGGTTTGGGGGAGAAATAGATTGTGGGTGCTGCGGACGGGAGGGAGCCCTGGTTGCAGAGAAGGGTGAGGACAGAGAAGGACACAGGGAATCGAACAAGGGGAACGTTTCCTCAAAGCCATTGGCTTGGAAAACAAGAGGGACTGATCTTCATGAGTTCTTGCAAGCAGCATGACCTAAAAGCCTGGACTTTAAAGGTTGGTGGGCTTGGCTGGGATAGAGCCCAGAGGTCATTGTGCTGCTCCTAGAGAGAAGGCAGGCAAACACGCTGGGGTCAGGCAGTGTGGAAGCAGTGATCTGAAGAACATCTGGGGCACATGGGGGAAGGTTATTCTCTTTTTGGAGTGCATCCTTGAGCAGCTGCATTTAGGGAGATGCCTCTCTAGGAACAAAGGAGACAGCTGGCACCATTTCCTTCCTCGGCCCCTCCACACAGGCACAGAGCCACCTGCGGGAAGAAGCTCAGACAGGACACTGGCTGCCTAATAGGCTTCTGCCAAGTCCCCCACCCTTGCATTTCGGTGATACTGCCTGTCCTGGTCAAGTGTGTCTCAGTCCCAGTGCAGTAAGACCCTGCCCCAGAAGATCGGCAGAAACTCCTGCTCACAACATGTCTCCCAACCAGAGAGCTCTGCAGGGAAGTTCTGGTGGAAGATTTCTGCTGCAAGTAGCATCAGTCTCATTTAACAAGCAGACCAGAACAATATCTAGTTAAAACTCACCACATTCTGGCCAAGGTCCAAACACTGCCCATTGCAAGCAAGGGGAGCCTCTGCAGAGAACTGGCCTGAAGGATAGAACAGCCAGAACACAAAAGTGAAGTGCACACAACACACACCAGAGATACATCCTAAAGTTCTAGGGCCTGGGCACTGCATGACCTCTTCTTCATAAAACCATTAGGTTGAGAAACAGAAGACATAACTGGCTTTAGTAACATATAGAAGATGGTACAGACTTAGACAAAATGCCAAGATGGAGGATTTCATCCCAAATGGAAGAACAAGATAAGGCCATGGGCCAGAGATATAAGTGAAACAGATATAAGTAACATGCCTGATGGGGAATTTAAAGCAACAATCATAAGGATTAGGCCTGAGGAAAAAAAAATGGAAGACCTTAGGGACTCCCTCACCGCAGAGATAAGAGTTAAAAAAGAATGAGTCTGGGGCGCCTGGGTGGCTCAGTCGGTTAAGCCTCCGACTTCGGCTCAGGTCAGATCTCACGTTCGTGGGTTTGAGCCCCGCATCGGGCTCTGTGCTGACAGCTAGCTCAGAGCCTGGAGCCTGCTTCCGGTTCTGTGTCTCCTTCTCTCTCTGCCCCTCCCCCTCGCATGCTCTATCTCTCTCTGTATCAAAAATAAATAAAACATTAAAAAAATTTTTAAAAAAAAGAATGAGTCAGATATGAAAAATGCAATAACTGAGATTAGAAACAGGCTCAATGCAATGAACAGCAGGCTGGAAGAAACAGAGGAATGAATTAGAATATAGAAGACAAAATAATGGAAAATAATGAAGCTGAGCAAAAGAGAGAAAGAAGAATTATGGAACACAAGAATAGACTCTGGGAACTCAGTGGCTCCATCAACATAATCATATTCCTATTATAGGAGTCCCAGAAGAAACGAGATAAGAGGGAGAAGAAAATTTGTTTGGGGAAATAATGCTGAAAACTTCCTGGGGAAGGAAACAGACATCCAGATCCAGGAGGCAGAGAACTCCCAGCAAAATCAATGAAAGTAGGCTGATATCAAGACATATTGTAATTAAATTTGCAAAATTTATGAAGGATAAAGGAAAAGTCTTAAAAGTAAAAGACAAAAGTGGTCCTTAATTTATAAGGGAAGGCCCATAAGGCTAGCTGTGCATCTCTCTACAGAAACATGGCAAGCCAGGGGCGCCTGGGTAGCTCAGTCAGTTAAGCAACTGACTTTGGTTCAGGTCATGATCTTGCAGTCTGTGCGTTTGAGCCCTGTGTCAGGCTCTCTGCTGATAGCTCAGAGCCTGGAGCTTGCTTTGGATTCTGTGTCTCCCTCTTTCTCTGCCCCTCCCCTGTTCACACTTGGTCTCTCTCTCTCCCAAAATTAAATAAACATTTTTTTTTAAAAAAGAAAGAAAGAAATGTGGCAAGCCAGGAGGGAGAGGCATGATACACTCAAAGTGCTGAATGAGAAAAATCTGCAGCTAAGAATACACTATCCAGCAAGGCTATCATTTGGAATAGAAGGAAAGATAAAGAGGTTTCCCAGACATCAAAAACTAAAGGAGTTTGTGGCCGCTAAACCAGCCCTGCAAGAAATATTAAAGGGGACCATTTGAGTGGAAAGGAATGAGCAAAAGTACAAAGATAAGAAAGGAACAGAGAAAAATCTCCATAAACAATGACAAAATAAGTAATAAAATGACAATAAATACATATCCATCAATTATTATTCTGAATGTAAATGGACCCAATACTCCAACCAAAAGACATAGGGTGTTTGAATGGATTTAAAAATAAAACAGGCCTATTTATATACTGCCTATAAAAGAATGCTTTTAGACCTAAAGACACCTCCAGATTGAAAATGAGGAGATGGAGAAATATTTATCATGCAAATAGATGTCAAGAGAAAGCTTGAGTAGTAATATTTGTATCAGACAAAATAGAAAAAAGACTTTACAACAAAGATTGTAACCAGAGATGAAAAAGGGCATTATATAATAATAAAGAGGACAGTCCAACAAAAAGATCTGGTAAATATCTATGCATCCAACATGGAAGCACTCAAATATATAAAACAATTAATAACAAACATAAAGGAAGAGATTGATAATAGTACAATCTTGTATTGTACAATAGTACAATGTAGGGGACTTTAACACCCCATTTACAACAATGGACAGATCAACTAAACAGAAAATCAACAAGGAAACAATGGCTTTGGATGACACACTTGACCAGATGGACTTCACAGATATATTCAGAACGTTCCATCCTGAAATAGCAGAATATATATATTTTGTGTGTGCACATGGGACTTTCTCCAGAATAGATCACATACTAGGTCACAAATCAGGCCCCAACAAGTACAAAAAGATAGAGATCAAACCTTGCATATTTTCTGACCACAAAGCTATGAAACTAGAAATCAACCAGAAGAAAATATTTGGAAAGGCCGCAAGTACATGGAGGTTAAACAACATGCTACTAAACAGTAGGGTCAACCAGGAAATCAAATAGGAAATTAAAAAGTACATGGAAACAAATGGAAGTGAAAAACAACAGTCCAAAACCTTTGGGATGTCCTATGTGGGAAGTATGTTGCAATATAGACCTCAAGAAACAAGAAAAATCTCAAATAAACAATCTACCCTTACACCTAAACGAGCTACAAAAAGAACAAACAAAGCCTAAAACCAGAAGAAGGGAAATAATAAAGATTAGAGCAGAAATAAATGATATAGAAACTAAAAAAAAAAAATCTAATAGAACAGATCAATGAAATCAGGAGCTGGTTCTTTGAAAAAATTAATAAAATTGATAATCCCCTACCCACACTTATCAAAAAAAGAAGAGAAAGGATCCAATAACATCACAAAAGAGAAAGGAAAAATAACAACCAGTACCACAAAAACACCAATACCACAATTATTAATTATAATTATTAGTTATAATAATTATAAGAGAATATTATGAAAAACTATATGCCATCAAATTGGACAACTTAGAAGAAATGTATAAATTTCTAGAAACATATACACTACCAAAATGAAAACAGAAAGAAATAGAAAATTTGAAAAACTGATAAGCAGTAAAAAAAATGGAATCAGTAATAAAAAGTCTCCCAACAAAACTCCAGTACCAGATGCTTTCATTGGTGAATTCAACCAAACATTTAAAGAAGGGTTAATATCTGTTCTTCTCAAACTATTCCTAAAACAAACAAACAAAAACAAAAATAAAACAGAAAAGGAAGGAAAATTTCCAAATTCATTCTATGAAGTCAACATTACCCTGATACCAAAATTAGATAAAGACTCCACTGAAGAAAGAGAACTACAGGCCAATATTCCTGATGAACATGGATACAAAAACTCCTAATGAAATACTAGCAAAGCAAATCCAACAGTACATGAAAACAATCATTCCCCACAATCAGTGGGATTTATTCCTGGGTTATAAGGGTGGTTCAATATATACAAATCAATCAACATGATACACCACATTAATAAAGACAGGATAAGAACCATATACAGAAAAAGCATTTGACAATATACAACATCCATTCATGATAAAAACCCTCAGCTAAGTATGGTTGGGGGAATATGCCTGAACATAATAAAGGCCATACAGGAAAAACCCACAGCTAATGGGAAAAACTGAGGGCTTTTCCTCTACGGTCAGGAACAAGACAGGATGGCCACTCTCACCATTGTTATTTAACATAGTACTGAAAAGTCCTAGCCACAGCAATCAGACAACACAAAGAAATAAAAGGCATCCAAATTGACAAGGCAGGAGTCAAACTTTCACTCTTTGCAGATGACATGACACTCTCTTTATAAAACCAAAAAGACTCCCCCCCCCAGAATTGCTAGAACTGATACGTGAATTCAGTAAAGTCACAGGATACAAAATCAACGTTCTGTTGTGTTTCTTTATGCCAATAATGAAACAGCAGAAAGAGAAATCAAGAAATTGATCCCATTTGCCATTGCATCAAAAACCATCAGATACCTAGGAATAAACCTAACCCCAAAGGTAAAAGATCTGTCCTTGGAAAACTATAAAACACTGACAAAAGAAACTGAAAAGGACACAAAGCAGTAGAAAAACAACCCATGTTCATAGACTGAAAGAACAAATACTGTTAAAATATCTATACTACCCAAAGTAATTTATACACTTAATGCAACCCCTATCAAAATACCACCAGCATTTTTCACAGAGCTAGAACAAACTATCCTAAAATTTGTATGGAACCAAAAAAGACCCCACATAGCCAAAGCAAGCTTGAAAAACAAAGCTGGAGGAATCAGAATTTCGACCTTCAAGCTTGAAAAACAAGGCTGTAGTGATCAAGACAATATGGTAGTGGTTCAAAAATAGACACATAGATCAGTGGGAAATAATAGACAACCGAGAAATAAACCTGCAACCTATCGGTTAATCTTTGACAAAACAAAAAGGAATATCCAATGGAAAAAAGACAGTCTCTTCAACAACATCTGTGTTAGGAAAACTGGACAGCAACATGCAAAAGAATAAAACTAGGCCATCTTCTTATAAGCCCCATACACAAAAATAAGTTAAAAATGGATGAAAGACCTAAATGTGAGATGGGAAACCATTACAGTCCTGAAGGAGAAGACAGGTAGCAATTTCTTTGACATTGGCCCTAGCAAGTTCTTACTAGATATATCTCCTGAGGCAAGGGAAACCAAAGCAAAAATAAATTACTACACAGAAAAATAAATAGCAAAATAGAAAGCTTTTGCACAGTGAAGCAAACAATCAACAAAAATAAAAGGCAGCCTACTGAATGGGAGAAGGTATTTACAAATGACATATCTGATAAAGGGTTAGTATCCAAAATATATAAAGAACTTAGACAAATCAATACCCAAAAAAACAAATAAGCCAATTAATAAATGAGCAGAAGACACAATAGACATTTTTCCAAAGAAGAAATCCGGATGACCAACAGGCACATGAAAAGATGCTCTACATCACTCATCATCAGGGAAATACAACTCAAAACTACAATGAGATATCATCTCACACTTGTCAAAATGACTATAATTAACATACAATAAACAACAGGTGTTGGTGAGGATGTGGAGAAAGGGGAACACTTTTACACTGATGGTGGGAATGCAAACTGGTGCACCCACTCTGGAAAACCATTTGGAGTTTCCTCAAAAAGTTAAAAATAGAACTACCCTATGACCTAGTAATCACACAGGTAGGTATTTACCCAAAGAACACAATAAGACTAATTCGAAGGGATACATGGACCCTGATATTTATAGCAACATTATCTACAATGGCTAAATTATGGAAGATACCCAGATGTCCATGAACTGATGAATGGATAAAGAAGAGGTGGTATACATATATACAATGGAATATTGCTCAGCTATAAAAATAATGAAATCTTGCCATTTGCAATGATATGGATGGAACTAGATTATGTTATGCAAAATATATCAGTTAGAGGAAGACAAATACCATATGATTTCATTCTTATGTGGAATCCAAGAAACAAAACAAACCATCTGGGGGGAGGGGAAGAGGCAAACTAAGAAACAGACTCTTAACTATAGAGAACAAACTGATGATTACCAGAGGTGAAGGGGTGGGGAGATGGGTGAAATAAGGAGGGTTACCCAAGTGATGGGTACTTGGGATTAAGGATTAAGGAGTACACTTGGGATGAGCAACAGAATCAGGAAATTCTATACCTGAAACTAATATTACATTGTGTTAACTAACTGGAATTTAAATAAAAAGTAACTAACTAATTAACTAAATATGTTGCCTAAGTCACACAGCTAAGAAGTGTTAGTGGGAAGATTTGAACCCAGGTCCATCTATCTGCAGTCTGGCACTTAACCACATCAGTACACTTCTTACATGGGATAAGAACAGCTGCTCAACTCATTGGAGGTAAACACATTTAAAAGAAAGAACATTAGATATCTTCTCTCATAGCACATTCCTATACCTAAAATATGTCCTAGATATCTTCTAGAAGGTAAGGAAGGACCTTTGTCTTGTTCCCCCAGCATCCCAGACCCTAGAAGAGAACCTGACATAGAGTATGTACGTTTTCCACCAGGAGCAAGAAAGTCTTAGACCCAACTGTTTCCCTGCGATAATTTGCTTCCTTTAACTGACAACGTATTTAAGGACCACATGATAGTTGGTCACTTTTAGCCTTTGTCAGCCTTTAATTCAATAACCAGAAACTGTGCAGACCAAATCCCATAGAGGATTTTCTAGTTTAAAAACAAAACAATGGCAACACCTAACGATATCACTTAATCCAGCCAGAATCAGCATACGTAACTGTCAGAATAGATCCTGTCCCCCTTCCTTTTAAAGTGTATATCATCAGAACAACTTAGAACAAAGACCAGATGCCTCAGATGGGCGGTTCACACCCAAAGCAATCCGGAAAGCAGGGTTCCTGATGTATTTTCCTGGCAAGTTCTATGATCCCAAAGCAGGGGTGGTCAGAAGACAGAGCAGCTCAACCCGCTGGCAATCTTACCTAGTTTAACACTGCAATAAAACAAAACTCACAGTATCCAGCAAACATTCCAATCACAGCCATTAACACCTTCAGCTCAGGGCCCTGGGATTCCGTGAGGAAGGGGGTAGGTGGGGGAGGGAGAAATACATCTGCGTTGCCTGCTGGGAGGGTCTTTGTTAGGACTAGGTTTGGGAAATGTGGATGAAAGTGTGGAGTGGAGAGACTTCCACCGTGCACTCCTGGAGGCCCCAACAGCTATGCGTGTGATTCAGTCTGGTCTTCTTACTCAACACTGCTTCATTGTGTTAACTCCTTCAAGTGCCCCAGCCCTGCCCCCCACCTTCTCCCCAATCAGATCAAACACTGATCTGGAATGGGACATGGGGGGCTTTCTGTGTGAGAGGTGGTGCAATGGAGCACAAAGAGCAGGGGCTTAGATAAGAGAGTAAACACTCTTACCTGTGAGGGCCAGAGGGCCCACAGCTTTCCTAGATGAGCATGGGCTGAGTAGCCCCTGGGAGGGATTTCAACCCCAACTGTCTATTTGCTCACACAAGGTGTCAGTTTCATCCTCTGTAAAATGGGGATGTCTTGAGAATAAATAGAAAATAAAAGATCACCACTAATTGGCTATATGATTTTGGACAAGTTGTTTGACTTATGCTTCTGTTTCACCATCTAGACAGTAGAGACAATGAAAATGGTCTTGCCTAGCTCCTGCTCCATTGTGAAGATTACAAACTGTCTTATACATATAAAGAAACCTCTAAATGTCACATCACAGGTATTCATGCCTCCACAGGGATCCTAGGAGCTGAAGCTCATTTTTCTGATCTTGGCCCCTGTTACCCAAGGTTTCATCCTCCACAACCTTCTCTTCACCATCCCCTCAATCCTGTTCTATACCAAGTGGCATTGGTCCTGCACCAACCCACACATCCAGGGCCATCCTTCCCAAATATCACTTAACATCTGTCAACAGCTGACTTGCCCCTGATGTAAGGGAACAAGGAATGGATGGCCAGTTCCACAAAGACTTCTCTGATGGGAAAGTATGAGAGGTGCAGAATGAGATCCTAAGCCCCAGCATAAGCACAGGAAGGACACAGGGATCCCTTGACCACTGACATGCTGCATCAGGATGTTTGCCCTCTAATAATCATGAAGGTACCTGGCATGAGGGGCAGGAGCAAGAGAGTCACCACAGTGTCAATGAAAATGCATGTTCATCCTGCATTGCTGATATTAATGGATCCCAGAGAGCTAATGAAAGAAGGGAAAAGCTTACTCAGCTTAGCATTAAAATGTCAATAAAATCCCTCCCATTTATAAAGTCTGCTTACCACTCACAGCTACTTACCACATGCAGAAACATCTACCACTGAATGTGGATTACGTTAACATGGCGTTCATTCCACCACAACACTAACCTCCATGACTGTCCTGCTTCACAGTCCTCTTACTTTCTCATCATTTAAAACATTCAAGAGGTTTTGGATACTAGCCCTTTATCCAATATGCCATTTGCTACTATCTTTTCCCATTCTGTCGGTTGCCTATTAGTTTTTTTGATTATTTCCTTTGCAGTGCAAAAGTTTTTTTATCTTGATGAGGTCCCAATAGTTCACTTTTGTTTTTGATTCTTTTGCCTCTGGGGATGTGTCAAGTAGAAAATTGCTACAATTGAGGTCAAGGAGGCTATTACCTGCTTTTTCCTCTAGGATTTTGTTGGTTTCCTGTCTCACATTCACCTGTAGCTTGCTATAGCATGCATTTCCCAAACTGCAATTGCTGTACTATCCCCAAACGGCCTCAATTTCTGGTAACTCAAGCTTGCCTCAGTTTACCTCTTTATTTAGACTGCCAGTAGTCCTATCCTGAAGTCCTCAATTATATTGTTTCTGAAATGTAATCTAATAGCACTGCCATTATTCTTAAAGGATACATAATACCAAAATATTCAAAGGAGCGAACCATTAAAAATTTCAAACCAAAAAAACCCACAAAACATTCAAGTGGTATAAGTAACTTTTATGAATTAATAAATCAAATTAATAGTTTCAGACCATTGCTTTTCAACTTTTCTTCCCATTATTATCCTCCTAAGGAGTCTTTTTGGACATTTTATTCCCAATTAACCACTTCAAAGAAATTTTAGCACCACAGATTTCCTACATGTCTTTTACTTCCTATATGTGTATTTGTGATTTATACACAATATAATTAAGGTGTTTTTTCACTTCTTAAGAACCAATTTTCTCCCTCTTGGGGGTAATACTGTCCCAACTGAAAATCCATGCAGTTCACAACGATCAATGATCACCAGTGGTTACTGGCATCTCAAAAAAGAGACATGACACTATGTGACCCCTGTTGAAAGTCTTGCCAAACAGCAACACCCAACAATTACTAAATCTCAGCAACCATGCAGCTCTAGGTACTGATTTATAATAAAAACAGGACACTGAGGAATGTTGAATGATAGAATGAGGAGACGGCCAGCCAAATTTTAGATATTCAATAGGACAAACAACCCTCTTTTCCAATAATTAAGTTGTGGGGGAAAATAGAGAGTTGAATGGGAACCAATGGATTAAAGGATGTCAGAGACACATCACGAGCATATGCTAGCATGCACTGCTACATGTGACACTTGTTAGGAACCAAATTTGAAAATATGTATGAAACAAACAGGGTAGTCTGAACACAGACTAGCCATTTGATGATACTAACAAATCATTACTAATTTTTTAGGTGTAATGACATTATTGTTGTTTTACCTTTAGTCATACATATTGAAATATTAGGTAAAGCTTATATGAATTTTAGGACTTGTTGCAGAATAATCTGGAATGAGGGTAAGCATGTGGGGATGTAGATGAAACAACACTGACCATTAGTTGATCATTGTTGAAGCTGAGTAGTGAGCACATGAAGGCTTATTGTATTATTCTCTTTTTTTGTGTGTGTTTAAAATAATTCACAATTAAAGTTTGAAAGAAATACTCAGGTTGCCATCCAGTGGTCTTCTCTGGGGGAGCTAACTGTACTCATGGCTTCTGTCAGCAGTGGGTTCTCCGTGGAGGAGATGCCAGTCCAGAGCCATTTCCTTCTTCCAGGATGCCAACCACCCTTGCCATCTGGAGGCCTGCAGAGCATGAGCAGCTTTGCCACACAGGATTTATTCTGCTGGTCACATCTGCACAAAGGCTAAGATGTTCCTTCCTTTGCCTTGCCAGAAAAGCCCAAACTGCCTTTTTCTATTTTCCTCTCTATTGTCACAGTATGAAGAGCTGGGGCTTGGACTCAGACAAACTGCATTCAGTCCCAGCTTTGCAAATCAGGGTTGCATGACCTTGTTCTGTGACTGCCTGAGCATGGTGTCCCTGCCTGTAAAATGTAGAAGGTGAATAAGACAGTGTTCTTAATTTCTATTAACAAAGGCACTCTGACCAGGTTATGCAGAAAAAGACTTTCTTTAAAGATATTAAGTAGCTCATGGAGTCATTCTAAGTGTGTGTAGAAGGATCAGGTCTGGAAGCTGCTCAGAGAACTCCTGCACCCAGAGTACATGGCCATAAAGCCCATTAAATCCCCAGGAAGCCATGCCTCCACACCACTGGAAACTGTGTGCCTGGTCACCCTCCCCAGGGTCTGTTCTGTGTGGCACACTCTTCTCCATAGCGACATCTGAAAGAATGTCTCCTGTTGTGTAGCTGACTGGTTGAGCCAGGCCCCATGCCAGCACCCTATATGCAAAGGAGGAATCTGGGAAAGTCAGTTCTGCTTCTAACTCAGGGGTGGGGGCAGGGAAGACCCAAGAATATTGAATATTCAAAGAAGGATATTCAAAGATGCAGGATGACCACAGGCAATCATGACTATCTACCTTAGACATGTAGCCACTGTCATTCCAAGGCCTCCTTTTCACCCTTTCTGCAAATCCCCAATCCCACCCCCTTGGTTTTCTTTACTACCACATTGCTACATCCTCCAGTGTTATCTGTTTTCATTACAGGACTCTCTGATTACAGAACTCAAATTCTTCACAGTATTGAAATAAAAAGAAAAATAAAACTCTACTCACATAAAGGGTTTCAGGATTTATGTAGCATTTACCAAAGATTTGGGGGTGATGGGAAGGGATCTTCTACTCTCTTTCTCTCCTCCTTTCTCATTTCTTCCTTATTCTCCATTTTCACACAGAGAACTTCTGCCCCTCTCCCTCTCACTCCCAGGGGGTTTAGGATTCTACCTTCCAACCCAAGCTTTCTTCGAGGTATAATTTCTAAGTAAATGCAATGCTCTTCCTAGGTGACAATTTAGTGAATACAATTTTCTTCATTTCATCACAGAGCATGATTGTAAGGATTATATCAGATAATGATTATAAAGTACTAAGAACATAGTATATTCTCTGCAAAATTAAGAGAAACACATCATTTTCATTCCGAATGTGGGGGGAACAGAACAAGGTTGTAAGGATAGCTTTACGAGGATCTCAGTTGGAAGTGAGTTGGTGCCTCAAGTTCCTGTTTCCTAGGCCTGTGATTCCATTGCTACATGAGATTTATGTGATATTTTGTAACTCAGAGATGGCACCTTCCAAGTGACAAAGAAAGAGTTCTTTGTTTACAATGCAAGTAAACAGAGCTTCTTGTGTTTAAATCATTGAGGATGGAACTTTTCTAGTGTCAACTCTGTTCATGTCATCCTGCAAGTGAGCAGGAAAATAAGTCTGGACAGTGAGCTCTGACTTTTGTAGGTTTCCAGGTAAACTCTGAGCCTCTAGAGGCTCACACCAATGACTGCCTGGGATTGTAGGCAGCTGGCCACACTCGAGTGCCATGTTTGTTTTGCTAGACCTTCTGGTTTCCACTTGATTCTTTTCTTCGAGATATCTCACCCACCCACTGATAAACTGCTGGCCCAGTTGCAGCTTGCTCAAAAGCAATTTCCCCCTGGAATCCTCTCTTCTGATCTACTATCAAATTATTGAGATAATACTGTGAAGGAGGCTTGCCTCTACATTTAATCAAGAATTTAGCACAGAGCCCTCTCTTCTTCTCCAGCCCCATCTTGACACCCTGCCCCCTCAACCTAACAAGTGTCTTCATCCCTATGAGAAGTTGCCCATTTTCACCCATGTTGACCAAACAACAAACATGGCAGGAAGGTGGCAGGTCACCCCTCAGCCAGAACTGGACTAGACTGCCGAGGAAGGCTGAGTACGATATTCGAGATGTGCTAGATCACAGTCACTTTGCAATCCATTTCTCTGACAAGAATGCAATGTAATTGTAAAACAAAACCAAAAACAAATCTGTACTTTTTATTGCTTTTGTCATGATTAGGGACTTTAAAAATGAGGAACTCTTAGCATTTGAAACTCTACCTATATTTCCTCTTTCTGACCCTATGTGCAATTCAGCATCTTCCCAGCTTAAATTTAAAAAAAATGTGTTCTGCTATTTCCTGAGAGCTATTCTTGGCCAGGCCACAGCCTGGCAGGTCTGCTGCCTGCACCCCCATCCCCACAACCCAGGGCTCTGGGGTGCAGCTTCAGAAGCCGATTATCACACTGTGCCAGCCACCACATATGGCATTAGCCGACCCTAAGCTGGGAGCAGAATTCAAAGGAGTCATTCTTCTGTAGGTGAACTCCCACTTGGGCTAAGCTCAGGCACTATGCTCTCCAGGGAAAGAACAGCAAGGCCCAGGAGCTTGGTGCTCACATTCCGTTTGCCATCTCACAATTTGTGTCTGGTAAATGCTTTGTGTTGTTTTATACCGTGTCAGGGAGCTGGCCACATGTTCAGGTCCCTAAATTAGCTCCCTAGTATTGATGCCTAAAGAACCTGAAAGAGGAATGTCAGGGACGTCTAGGAGCGTGCTTGGAATAGCAGTGTTTGTACTGATAAGGAGAGTAGGATTAGTAGTGGTAACACGAACACCAGATGTTTGTGTGGAGACTGGGGAACACAGAGGAGACAGAGAATAATTAGAGTAGGTTGTCATTTCTGAGCTGTACATGGATTTTGTGGATCCTCCTTGCAGACACTTTGCTCTATGTTTCAAGTACCATTCACCCGAGGAAGATGGCAGAGAAAAGAGAAGACTTGCTGCATGGTGAACCAAATGGACAAGTTACTTATCATTTCACTCATCTGTGAAATGGAGTTGTAACAATCTAGCAGGGCTCTTGGGAGGATGGAATGCGGGAGTATGCCTTCATCTAACTTACTCTGTCACTGGCCAGGCCCTGTCCTGTGCACTGGGGGTTTACCAGTGGACAGAACACAGCAAGCCCTTGCCTTCACAGATAAAACGATAACTCATCAGAAAGACATAATTGTCTTAAGTAATTGAGTGTTGAGGTGCATAGAGCAAACTTAGAAGTAAAGGGAGAAACTGAGGGGAAAAAAACCATAGTCATGCCATAAAATTTGAGTATCCTTTTCCAGTAATTGATAGAAAAATTGATTTTTGAAAATAGATTTATATTATCAACCAACTTAACCAAATCAGTATTTATACTATACCACACACTATATAATATATATTTTTTCTCAAGTGTTCACGGAATGTTCCTTTAAGTCAGACCATATGCTGGTCCATTAAATAAGTCTCAAAAATGATCAAAAGATTGAAATCTTACATAGAATTGAAATAGAAATCAGCAACAAAATATCTATAATTATTTCTCCAAATATTTGGAAATTAAAAACACATCTAAATAACCCATTAGTCAAAGAGAAATCACATATGAAACTAAAAGATAGTTTCTTGTTGGATGATATTGGAAACACAAGACAGCAAAATATCTGGGATGTTGGTAATGCTCTGTGTAGAGAGAATTCTCTAGCTTTAAAAGCCTATGTTAGAAAGGAAGAAAGGCTTAAAGTCATGATCTATATCTCTATATTAACAAGTTGGAAAAAAAAGAGCAAATCAGACTCAAAGTTAAATGGAAATAATTAAAAAAACAGAAAATGATAAAATAGAAAATAAATGATAGAAAAAATTACAAAACCAAAGTTGATGATTTGAAAAGATTAGTAAAACTGACAAGGCCTCAGAAAAGACTAATCAAGAAGAGAAAACACAAATGATCAATATCAGAAATGAAAGAGTGAATTTCACTACTGATACTATAGACATTAAATAATAATAAGGTAATATGATGAATAGTCTTTCTGCCAATGAAGTACATTATCTTAGATAAAATAGGATCATTTCATTTTTTTTAATTTATTTATTTTGAGAGAGACAGAGAAGGTGAGAGTGGGGACGGGGCAGAAAGAGAGAGGTAGAGAGTCTCAAATAGGTTTCATGCACAGTCAGTGCAGAGCCTGATGTGGGGCTTTAACTCACAAAACCATGAGATCATGACCTGAGCCAAGATCAAGAATTGGTTGCTTAACCAACTGAGCCATTCAGGCACCAAATTGAGATCATTTTTTAAAATACACAATTTACAAAAAGACTGTTTCAGGAATAAATTGAGCATATGAATTCCCTAAGTCTATTAAAGAAATTTATTTTGTGATTGGAAACCTCCTGTCAAAAGTCCTATAAACTCAGATAGTTGCATTGGCTTACTATATCCAATTTTAAGGAATAGATAACATCTGTCTTACACCACTTCTTTTAGGAAACAAGAAGGGAATACATTCCATTGTTTTATGAGCCTGAAACAACCCTGGTGCCTAACACAAAAATATTACAAGAAAAGAAAATTACAGACCAATATCCCTCATGAACGTAAATGCTACCACATTACATACTACCACATACTACCACAATGCATCCACAATAAACTATTAGCAAATTGAATATGGCAATGTATAAGAATGATACCTTATGACCAGTCCCTCTACTAGGAGCTATGGGCAGTATGCAAATGGTCTTTGCACTCAGCAAAGTGTTTACACTTGTGTAAGGCAGATACAGATAGTGTAAGTCACCATTCCAACTGAGTGAGAACATGTCAAAAGATGAATCAGCTCAACTCTGTTCATCAGTGGTTCTCACACTTGAGTGTGCATTATGCTCACCCAAAAAAAAAGGTCTCCAAAACACAGACTGCTAGGTCTCATCCCTGTCTGAGCTTCTGATTCAGTAGGAGTGAGAAAAAAGCCTGAAGATTTGCATTTGTAACAAATTCCCAGGTGAGGATACTGCTGCCAGTCCGGAGATATCATTTTAAGAACCACTGGTGTAAATGAATAAATCTCTACCCATGTTATATATTAAAATTATTCAGGGAACTTAGGAAAAAAAAAACCAATGCTTAAGGCCCAGCCTAGCCTAATGGAAGGAGTCTCTGAGGGTGGTGATGGATCATTGGTAGTTTTTTAAGGTTCCTCAGGCGATTCCAATGTGAAGCCAGTGTGGAGAACCACTGGGACAGATGCCACTTTGGTGACCAACCATCAAAATTTGCTTAGGACTGAGGGGTTTTCTGTGATGCAGGACTTTCAGGGCTAAACTGGGACAGTCCCAGGCAAATGAGGGCAAACGAAAACCCTGGATGCTACAAGGGGAATGTCTAGGTCAGTGTTCTGCAACCTTAGGTGACCTGGAAATCACCTGGGGAATTTTAAAGAATTTTAATGGTGTCTGGGCTCCACTCCCAGAGATTTTAATGTAATTGAATTGCTCTGGGTACAGCTCGGGCATCTGGACTTTTTAAAGCTGCACATGTAATTCTAATGTGCTGTCAAAGTTGAGACCCACTGGACCAGGTGAGGTAAAGAGTTTGTTGGATTTAGCAACTAAAACTTCTTTGGTGACCTCTACAAGATCCATTTCAGAGAAGTGTTTTAAATAACAACAATGTTTCAAGGACCAGGGTGTGTATACATACATATATATATATATATATATATATATATATATATATATATGCAGGAATGTGAGGAAAAAGAGGAGGTGTTGAGTATAAAATTTTTCTTTGAAAAGTTTGACAGAAGGGCATGAGCCTGATTGGAACGAGTTTGCCCTTCTTTTGTGGGCGATATAAAAATTTCCATCAATGTGTATGTGCTTTTCAGTTAAATCTACAAGCACCTCCAGGGCTCTCGTGACTTGAATACAGGAACCAGAAGAGAGTATCCTGGGGCCCCCACTGCATGTGAGGGAGTAGGCGTTGTAGTTCACTTTTTGGCATCCATTTTCCTATGTCCTCACTGGTTAGCAACAGTGCAGTTTGGGAAATAGACTCTATCTTCACAGGGGAATAGGGCTTTGAATAAACTGACTAATCATGATTAACTCTTCTCCCTTTTCAGTTTCAGGTTCAGGAATTCAGACCTAAACCAGTTTGCAAATGGCATTTCCATTGGAATAGATACTGGTTAGAAGTAAGAAATGATCCCAGAAGACTCTTGTTTTATGCTTGGAGGAGAAACGCTTCCCCAGTATAAGCCAGTATGTAGTTGGGATTGCCTCCAGGCCACCTTCAACATCTACAAGGGGACAAACCAGCCTTAGCATAGGACTGATGATGAGGACAACAAAAAAGAGACACGGAGGAACCAAGCTTTTGGTGATATCATCGACCCTGATGCCTGCAAGTCTATTATTACTTGAAGATTTCTAGTTGTAGAAACTAAGAAACTAATTTTGTTTTAGCTTTTCTAACATTTACAGCTGGAGGCATTCTAATTGATATGTGGGATCAGTAGGGGTAACAAGAAGCAAATGCTGGAAAAAACAGTCTAGAAACAGAGGCAGCTTTATGTGGACAACTAGTCATTCTGAGTCACAGGGCATAGAGAAGAGACCGTTGAGGGTGATTCAGGTAAGTCCTTGGTACCAGAAAGGCCAATCTTGTAGAACAGGGCACAGCAGCAAGAAATCCAGGCTGTGGAGAAACAGTCAGAAACCAAGCAGGCTGCAGTTATATTCCGCATGCCTCAGACCCGCACAGCAGGCCCAGCCACACAGTGACACATCCAGCCCTGGGGCAGGAGTGGGAGGTAAGGTGGGGGTACTTGCAAGAAAAGAAATTAAATGATGATATCTACTATAAATTATTAAGGGCTTACCACATGTCAGATACTGTGCTGAATGCTTTACATATATTATATCACCTTATATGCATTTAAAAAATATCTTAGAAGTAAGTGATGATTGCCCCTGCTTTCAAATGGAGAAGAAATTTAGCATTTTAGTGGAGCTGGTTCAACATTCAAAAATTAATTCATGTCATTCACCATATCACAGACCTGTGGATATGACCACCTCAATAAATAAAGAGAAAATATTGGAAAAAATTCAACCACCAGGTATGATAAAAAATCTCTCAGCAAACTAGGAATTACACCAGGAATTTCTCAAAACTGATAAAGGGCATCTAAAAATAGCACTACAGCTAATATCATATTTACTTACCAAAGACTAAATACTTTCCCCTACGAAAGGTAACAACACAAAATGTGTACACTTATCCTTCCTATTCAACATTTTACTGGACTTACTAGCCAGTGAAATAAATCAAAAGAGAAATAAAAGGCACCTAAGGGAATAAGGGAAGAAATAAAACTCTTTCTATTTGCAGATAATATGGCTGTCTACATAGAAAATCCCCCAAAATTGACACAGAAGCTACTAAAACTAATAAGTGAGATTTTCAAGGTCAATATACAATCAATTATATTTCTATATTCAAGCAATGGACAATTGGAAATTGAAATTAAAGTTAAGTGCAGGGCAAGAGATGAATAGTAGAATCTAGACTGGAGAATCTGACTGCTTGTCACGTACTCTCCTGTCTGCTCCAGTTTCTCTTGCCAGCAGGAGGCCAGGATGGTTATACTTGGTGTCCACCTGGGACCACAGTGCATATCCCTGAGCCAGATGCTGTAAACTTAATGCACCAAGACTGGATTCCAGATGTTTAACTGAAGGGACTAAGATACCTGACATATTACCATCTTCAAGGTTGTCTCAGAACTAGAACAGAATAGAAGCCATAAAAGGAAACTCTGGGACCCAGGTTTAAGGAACAAGAAATGGGAAGTAGAGACTGACAATCTTGCTTTGAAGAGACCATTTTTGGCAGACGTTATTTATTCAGGTTGCTATGAACTCACTTAGCAAATCCCCTTTTTCCTAGGTTAAGTGGAACTCTACTGGCTTGAAAATTTTCATGGTCAGCCGGCGTGCATGCTGGCTCCCACTCATAGTTTAGGCTGGAGGAGCCTTGGCAACATTTGACAGTCTCCCTTACGTGAGAACAGAAGTAAATGGGGCTTGAAATGCCCAAGAGGAAATGGTTAGACAGAGAAGAGACAAACAAGAACATGGGATATTCTTCTAGCCTAATGCGGATGTAGAAGTGGGCAGCATGCTTGAGATAACAACTTTTGCCTTCTAGGAAACACGACAGCAAATCCATGTTGATACTGAACTACACACAGAGTGGCATAGAGCATAGAGAGCTATGACCTGCCAACAATTAACAATGAAATCAAATGTTTGCTTTATGTTGGCATTATGGAGGGGATGAATGAAAAAGGGGGATGATCATTAACTGAGCCACTTCGAGATGCTGTCATGATGTTGTGTACTTGACTTACTGAATAAGGTACAAGGCACCTAGTATGCCGGTCGTGGTCTATGATCCCTCAGATCTGTGTTCACCTTTCCCTTTCGATACTCTGGACAGCATGCCTGGTCCTGCATGCTATGCTTCCCAGACTCCTGAGTCATGTGGCTTCTCAGCCAGGTTCAGTCAAAGGAAGAGACTAGCCAGAAGCTGGAGAGTAGCAGGAAGAGCTAGCCAGGTATTTGTCCTGCTTCCTGTCCACCTCAGGAACTTTCTTGGAATGTCTTCTCTATGGCTCCATTTCCCATCAGACAGCTCCTGCAGCATGATCCCAGCTCTTGGACCACAAAAATATAGTTCCTTCACATAACGTATCCAGTTTAGGAGTTGATATGGCTTCCTCTTGATGCCAAGCTCTAGGTAACTTCACTATCACCTGTCTGTCTTGACTGCCCCATCAATAACCAATATCCTGCATTAAATTCCTCTGAATGTTTGCAGTGGCTTCTGTTTTTTTTTTTTTTTTTTGATTCATCTCTGACACTCCTCCTGAGTGTCCAATAATTCAGAGTGGTTTTTCCTATACTGTTGTTATCACATCATTTATCCACCAATGGACTGAAAAACAACCATTATTTCCCTGGTTTTAAAGATAAAGAAACCAGGTTTTCAACACTTAAGTAACTTGCTTAAAGAGAAGATGGAATTTATAAACAGCTGTTTCGGACACTTAGATATATTTGTTCTCACTGTGCCATGCCACCTCTGTTGTTCATTATATTAATTTTTCAAAGTGTTGAGTATTCTAAAGTTTGATCAGGGATGTTGACTCAAAGAGAATGTCAGAGGGACAGTAACATTCCATAAGAATGTATAACTTCTAAATCCTAATAGAGAATGCACCCTAGGTAAGATTTTTTCTGTTTTCTGAAAAGTCAGCTTTGATACCAGAATATTTTGTTTCTTTCCAGAATTGTGACAGAAATGAATCCTCAAATATTGCCATCTAAATGAGAATGCTTCTGTAACTAGCAATAGGAACGCTTCTGTAATTGAATCATTACTTTCAGAACACCCTCCCAGTGTGGTAAAAAAATTACCTAGGCCACCTGTGATTTTAGATGTCAATTAAAAAAACAAAACAACCTAAAACTCAAAACCACGCATAAGTGCACTTATTTGAAACTAGTCCCTACTCTAGTTTCCGCTAACAAGATTTGAACTTGGAGGGAAGCAACGCCCAGCATCTGGGCCATCTATGGTATTATACGTTGGTCTTTGTAGTTCCCAGGGGGACAAGAAGGCAAGCAAACAAATTCATCATGAAAATGGTGATTTTTAGACAAATCTTGTGACCAAACAGAGCTTGTTTTATATGAATTCTTTTAATTCTTCAGATTTATATCCTCTCAAGTTTGGGAAAACCTGGAGAAATCACTTAGAACCAATCCTCACCTCCATCTTCTACTGTCATACCAACGGTTCTCTGGCAAAGCCTTTGGTCCTTCTTTTCCTACAACAGCTTTACTAAAGTGCAATTGACATACAGTAAATTGCAAGTTCTTAAAGTGTATAATTTGTTAAGTTTTGACATATGTCTATATCCATGAAACCATTGCTGCAGTCAAGATAGTAACATATCCACCAGAAATTTGGAGTAGAGTGGTAGATATGTTTACTCATATTTCGGGTAAGTATGGGTAATTATGTTTACATATTTTATGAAAATTTTTTGTTCTGTTTTGACTTATTTATATATTATTTTTAAAATCATGTGGTTCAGTGTTGGGTCACCTGGGTGGCTCAGTTGGTTAAGTATCCGACTTCAGCTCAGGTCATGATCTCACAGCTCGTTGAGCTCAGGCCCCACATCAAGCTTTGTGCTGACAGCTCAGAGCCTGGAGCTGCTTCTGATTCTGTGTCTTCCTCACTCTCTGCCCCTCCCCCACTCATTCTCTGTCTCTTTCTTTCAAAAATAAATAAAATATTAAAAAATGTCTTAATTGTGTGGTATGTGTTCTATGGTAGTCACACAATTGTGCTATCATTACCACTATCTAATTTGAGAACATTTCTTCATCCCTAAGAGAAACCCTATATCCATTAAGAGTCAGACAGTAACTCTTCATTCCTTCCTGCCCAGCCCTTAGTAATCACTCATTTACTTTCTGTATCTATAGATTTGCCTGTTCTGGACATTTCATATAAATGGAACTATTCGTTTCCTTTGTGTCTGACTTCCCTCACTTCTTATACTGTTTTCAAGGCTCATTCATGTTGTAGCAAGTGTCAGTACTTGATTCCTTTTTATTGCTAAATACTCTTCCATTGTACGGACATATCACATTTGGTAAATTCATTAATCAGTTGATGGACATTTGGTTGTTTCCATTTTTTTTGGCTATTGTGAATAAGGCTGTAATGAACATAGCATAACTCAGGCCAGAACTGCTGGGACAGTGTTGAGTAGCAATAGTGAAGTCAGGTACTTATGAGCTTTATTTATATAATAACCAAATATTTAGTCAATTTATTGTGTCTTAATCTTTGTATATCTTCTATTTTTAAGTGCTTAATGAGTACTATATTGCTATAAAAATGTAGTAATATAATTAACCAGCCATTAAAAATTTATCACTACAGATTTTTAAAAATCCTGGTCTTTTCCCTGATGATTGAGAGAAAGCTATTTAACCACTAAATAAGAAATTATGCTGGTCTGGAGCTCCTGGGTGGCTCAGTTGGTTGAGCGTCTGACTTTAGCTCAGGTCCTGATCTCACAGTTTGTGGATTAGAGTCCTGCATCGGGCTCCATGCTGACAGCTCAGAGCCTGGAGCCTGCTTCCGATTCTGTCTCCCTCTCTCTCTGCTCCTCCCCTGCTCATGATCTTTCTCTCTCTGTCTCTCAAAAATAAATAAGTGTTTAAAAAATTAGAAAAGAAGAAATTATACTGATCCAAATTGGAGTGATAATAGAAAGGTGGTGAAAAGTAGTCAGATTCTAAATACGTTTTGATATGGGATGTGAAGGATTACATGTGATGTATGAGAAAAAAGACTAGTATACAGAATGACACCAGGATGTTAACCCCAGAGACTGGTATAAGGGAGTAAGCATCACTGAAATGAAGTACAGCAAGTTTAGGTGAGAAAGGTCAGCAGTCCAAAAATCCCACTTGATTTAAATAAGTATGCCATCTTTGGTAAACACTGAATTACAAACCTAAATCTATCTTCCCCTTATTAGAGAGGCACTAATTCTGGTCAGTGTGGCGATACGCTGAATCAAAAAAACAAAACAAAAACAAAAGAAAACAAAACTGCTTTATTTTACAGCCTCCCTTGTAGCTAGTATTCAGAATTCTGGCCAACTGGATTCTGCTAGGGAAATTCTAGGGCTTTCCTTATATAGGACATTGACACTACTTAATCTGCTTCCTACCTGGAATCTGGATGTGTGCCTAGAGGTAAAGCAGCCAAGAGGTAACCCTGAGAATGGAAATCACACATGGGATAACACAGAAGGGGATTTAGGGTAGCATGAAGCTTGGACCAGCCCTGGACTCCTGTTTTTGGTCTTCCTGTTCGTTGTCAAAAATAAACCCCTATTTGGCTAAGCCTCCGCTATTGAATTTCTATAGCAAGGAGTCAAACACAATCTATGATAACACAATGGCTACGTCAAAGTCATCAACTTGAACAATGGCAAGCTGAGCACTAGAGGTCTGCTTCCTTTATACAGGAATAACCTGTTTTGTTTTTCATTTTCTTATACTAAATTCACTAATCATATTACCATCTAGCCCTTGAAACTGCATTGTGTCCACAAAGACATAATAAGGAGTTTTTCCTAGAAATCCCAATACGCTATGCCCATGTCACTTCTCTGATCGGTCTGCAGTTTCTCCCGCCTTCCTTGTTCTTGGGCAAATCCGGTCAGCTGCTGGTGTCTCCTCGTAGCCTTCCAGAAGTTCACAGGCCACTTACTTGATTGTCTGTGTCAGTGCTTATCCTAGGATCCACATCAAGCCCACTGCTCTGTGGCACCACATTCTCCCCATTATACAAAATAAGCACCACATCTGTCCACCTCCAGAATCAGCCTCTTCTCCCACTTTCCACAGTTTCTGGGAGATCATCCCACTAGATTGGACTGAAGTTCTGCCTGATGAAGCAACTTGCGATTATGGCGAGCTGCTAGTCACTCCTCCTCAGTCTGCTGGGCTGTCTTGGACATCAGTTCCCTCAGATGCTGCTCCTTCTACCCCCACCCTCGAGATGGCTCAGCAGACTGTATTGCTCTCCAACATCACACCACTCACCATTCCTCTTCCTCTTCGCTTTCCAAACAGCGCAGCTGCCCCGCTACTGGCATGGCGGGCTACTTTCGTAGATTCTAGGGTTAGACCTCCTGACCCTGTCCGTACAGACCATGGCGCTGTGTCATCTTCATCCTTAGAATGCATCTTTCCTCCATTTTCCTTGTTCATTTTCTTGAATAGCCTTTTTATTCTGGGTTAATTTTAAATTTACAGAAAAGTAGCAACCATAGTAGACTGAGTTTCCATATACTCCTAACCCACTTTCCCCTAATGGTACATCTACTAAACCAAAGAAACTAATATTAATGCATTATTAACTGAACTAAAAACTGTATTCAAATTTCACCAAGGTCCCCTCTAATACTCTTTTTTCTGTTCCTTGATCCAGTCCAGGATTCCACATGGCATTTAGTCTGCATTCATTATTTTTTAATCTGTTTTCAAAATTTCTTTATACATTTTCTTTCCCTCTTTGTCAGGATTATTTGATTTGAACTAGAGGGATCACTCTGTCTTCCTGGGATGTTGTTTTAATTTGCCAGGCAATAGAGTTTTTCCTTGAAATGCTTTCCCTCAAGGTGCTTGTGCCACCTGAGACCCAGAAATCAATGTGTCCAGAGCACGTACCGCCTCAATGAGATGCTTGCTTGGCTCAGAAATTGTGGCAAAGAGGTCAGCTTATCCCAAGGTTTTTTTGGCTCTATTTCACCAACTCTTCC
Organism: Suricata suricatta; assembly: GCF_006229205.1. Classification (NCBI taxonomy): domain Eukaryota; kingdom Metazoa; phylum Chordata; class Mammalia; order Carnivora; family Herpestidae; genus Suricata; species Suricata suricatta. Next base: position 24,362,013 of record NC_043706.1, on the reverse strand, counting down.
TTCATGGTGGCCAGCAGTATGCCTTGAGTAGACAGTCCCCTCAACAATTCCTTCTAATCTATTATAAATTATGCCTAAAATGATTTGCTCTACATGAAAATTGCAAGGCACAGAGAAGCCTGGCTCGCAGCCCACTGTGTAACTGAGAGAGAGCTTCTCTGGGAGCCCTGAGGATAAGGCTGGAAGAGGGGTGTGAGGAGAGCAGCATGGGTTTCAGGCACAGCGTGTGCCTCCTGGGCTGCAGGCTGATTGTCACTGAAAGAAAAATCTTTAACTTCTCTAAGTTTATAAACCTTTAACTAGGTTAAAAGGCAAATGAAGTGTGAGGAGCATGGCTGGGAGTCTGAGACTTGACTTGAGGGGGCCTCCTGCCTGGACAAGTGACAGGTCTGTGATTGGATGGGACAGTCTCCCCACACAGTGATTTCCACAGAAACAGAGCTTTAGCATCTTAGTGCAAAATAGAAAGCAGGGTAGGGACTGGATGATAACTTCATTGTGATTTAGAGATTGCTGGCCATTTCATATGACAATTTGTTTTTAATCACGTAATGTGATGAATGTATAAAGGTTTAACATTTGTTTAAATATTTTTCTCTGTTTGATGCTATCTCTATACATCAGGATAACTGAAATTCTGAACTGGCTAGAACTCATCTCAAAAATACAAATAGTCTTGAATTGAATGGAACTAAATTGAATTTCTAGCACCAGCAACAAAATGTAAAATTCTTGGTTGTGGCATTTAAAGGCCCTGGAACCCTACCAATGAAATTGTTTTATGTTAGAGTGAATGTTACTTGGGAGCTGAAAATGACCACAGTCACAATATTAGAGAACAAAGCCTGGATAATGGCTAATATTCCAAGAAATAAGACATGTATGTTGAATACTCACATTGCTGAAGTTCTATACATATTTTTAGTCCTGTCAAATCAATCTATAACCATCAACGATTGGTTCAGGAGCCATATTTGTCTAAAAATAAAAGAAATTGAGGGGCACCTGGGTGGCTCAGTTCAGTTAAGCATCCAACTTTGGCTCAGGTCACGACTCACAAGTTTGAGTTCCACTCAGAGGTTGGAGACTGCTTTAGATTCTGTGTTTTCCTCTCCCTCTGACCCTTCCTCACTAGCATTCTGTCTCTGTCTCTCTGTCTCTGTCTCTTTCTCTAAAAGAAATAAACATTTAAAAGTTAAAAAAATAAAGATAAAAAAACTGATATAAAGATGCCAGAAAATGTTCACGATTTTACCCTAGGCCTTGGTTCCATAACAAGTTATGTGGATTTGTTTCTTCTTTGGAAAGACAAGAGGTCTCTCAATGAGGTCTGGGATAAGCAGTGAAAACAGAGTCTATCCTGCTGGACAGCCAAATCAAATAAAAGAAATGGCTCCAGGCTTTTCAGTTATAAGCCTTACAGTGTAACTAATGGCTTCTGTACCTGGTGGGACAGCCCTATCCTTTAGCAGTGCCACTGGAAAATTATCATCCATTAAAGTGAAGAAGAGGCAGATATTTTAAGTAGCTGGCACCTTCAAGGAGCTTTCAATTATTTGGGATGTCAGTCTCTAAACTTCACTCCCAGAATTTGGGCACTAATCTTAGAGAATAAGTTGGACAAGTCATATAATAAGAATGAAAATAATAATGAGGGGAAATGAGAAGCATAATGTTAATTTTTTAGTCACCATGTCAAAATGCATATAGTTATTCACTTAAAAAAGCAAAAAAGATGGACATATTTGGGGGAGGTATTAAATTATTGCTGATATGGCTATTTAAGCAGTATCAAGAAATTCCCACAAAGAAAGAGATATTTATCTAGGGCTTAGACTATTCCCTTGGAGTGTGGTTCAAGGAACTGAGGCAGCAGCAACAGCAAGAGATTCCCTTTATTTTCATAAGAAAAGTGATATGGAAAGTCATCCCTAGGCAAGTGAATATGAAGGTAAAATCAGTTTTACACGTGAAATTTCAAAATCTCAATTGAGAAATATTCAGTTTCAAGCATTCGTAAAGTTTTTCTATTCTACCTCTGCATATGTTTCTCATTACTACTCATCAAATTATGTTTCAAATTTATGAAATGCTTATTATTTGCTAGTTGCTGAGCTAAAGGTGTGGTATCTTATTTTACTCTCATAACAGCCCTATGAGCTTGAGCATACCATCCCCATTTTGCAGACTTAGAAACTAAAGCTTGAGGAGTTAACTAATCCAAGATCGTATCAATGTAGATCTGAGCCGAGATCCAATACGTGAGGGATATAGTACTCTAATTACAGCAAATCCCAGGTCATGTATGTGAAAGGTTTAAAAACAAAAACACACCTAATAATCAAACCTATAATATAAAGTCTGGTTTATAAAGAGCATTTACATATATTGTTTTATCAAACAGCCTTGTGGGTTACATATTTGTATTCAGTAATTTTATTTTGGTTTCAACAAAAACCAGTCTTGGTTGACTTATGCATAAAAAGGGACATTTAAAAAGTATATTGATACAACTCATAAAATCTGAGACAAGAACTGAAAACCCAATCCTTGGGAAGAGCAAGGGGAGAGCAGTGGGAGAGATCATGAAAATGGCCCTGAACATAACTCTGTTCCAATAATCCTCAGTGTCTGGGTCACTGAACAGCTTGATTCCCAGAAGGGAAATAATGATTGGTTGAGCCTGAATCTGGAACCACTTTGCATAAGTCAGTTGTGGCCAGAGGTCAAGGACCATGCAGCATGGATGGGCAGTGGGTTTGCCTCCAGGATCATAACCTTTTACAGAGCAGACACAACCAGTGTGTACTTTGGAAACTAAGCATCTCCATTCTCCAGCCTTTTTTCCCCCCAGAGAAAAGGAACATTCCATCCCAGAGGTAAAATCAAGCCTCTACCTCATAGAACCTGCCTGCAACTTTTTTATGCTTTATGCCTACATCTGTCTGGGTTTTAATAAATTCTTTAGCACTAAGTGCTGGGCTTTACAAATGAAGAAACAAAGCTCAGGAAGGCTAAAAGATTGTTCAAGGGCACTTGGCTCATTAGTCCAGGGCTGGAACTCATACCCATGTCTTATGACCACAGCTGCATGCTGTCTGTACTAGAATTGAATGCCATCCAATACGGCAATATTCTGTCCATCAGGTGACCCATCCCATAGGGGGAGAGCATTAGAACAAAGAATAAATAACAAAGCTTAAAACCTTAGGCCGCAGAATGAGTCACCAATTGGAGCACTTTTTGGCAAAATGCCTGGCATCAAAGAGATGCTCCATAAATATTTGTGTAATGAGTACATTACTTCGGGGGTGATGAAACAAATATATTAAGGAAGCAACATGGGAGAAACTGTTTAAGAGACAGGAGGTGTTTTGGGCATGTTAATTCCTTCCTTCCCCATCTAGATTTCTTGATTGAGACTCAGAAGTGACTGGACATGATATTTCTTCTGTGGTATAGTCACCACTGGTGCAAAACCAAAGACTCTTCCCAATTCACAAGAATTTTCAAGAAGGGTTTTCTCTGTAGGCCACCTGAACCTGCCTGGGTCCAGTTACGTGTTTACTGTGAAGTGTAAGCTTCTCTGCCAGCAGAGTGATCGTGAACGCATACATTTCTGTAAAATCTGCTCAAATTCAATAGCTTACTTTATTGATTTTTATTCAAATTTATATTATCTTTCTTATTTGACATTTCAAATTCAACCTAAGAACACAACATATAATAAAAGTAAATTGCATAATGATATACATTAAGCACAACAGTAAAACAAATAAACAACAAAAAGACAAAAGCTATATGTTTAACTTTTACAAATATGTTATTTTAACTGCAGGTAGTTAAAACTGCTGTCTTTTTCCATCCCAATGGTCCCGTTACAAATTCCCCTCTTGTAGGGTGGTATGGAAAGCTGAAGGCATTGCTAGGACTCCCTGAGGAAAAGTTAGGTTGAAGAAACATTTAGTTTGTACTTAATGTATGAACAAGGTTGGCAGTTACTTCCCTGCATGGTTAAGATTTTGCTAGCCACCCAAGTGTGCTAATGGCTTCCAGAAGGCCCGAACCCCTCATTGCACCAACTCACCCGAATCATGACATGAAGGTGCAGAATCAGATGGGAGCCCACAATGAACGTGACCTTGTGTGGCACCCAGCACCAGCAATGTGTCGGAATGCAGGAGAAGCCAGGTTGGAATGTGCAGGGCTAGAAACTAGTCTGTGGAGAGCTTATCTACTTCCTGGACGTGTCAAATGGCAAGCAGAGGAGCTGGTTCTCCTCAATATCCAGGCAAATAAAAGTCCCCTGTCAGGAAACCACTTGATAACCCAGCATATACAATATGAAATATACCATACTTTCCCCCCCCCTTTCTCATGGAAATTACGGTGTTTGTTAGCTAGGATTTCTGTAACAAATGTCATACACTGCGTGGCTTCAACAACAGAAATTTTTCTTCTCATGGTTCTGGAGGCTGGAAGTCTGAGATCATGGTGTCAGCAGGGTCACTGTCTCCTGAGGCCTCTTTCCTTGGCTTGTCTTCATGTAGGTTCCCTCTGTGCCTGTCTGTGTCCAAAATTCTCTTACAAGGGTATAAGTCACACTGGATTGTGGCCCAACTTAACCTCATTTTAACTTAATCACCCTTTTAAAGATGTTATCTCCAAATAAGATTACATTCTTAGGGACTGGAGGTTGGGACTTCAACATAAGAGTTTGTATGAGGACATAATTTAGCTGAAGACATATTGGAAATAGAATGTACTAGAAATGTTGTGTAGCCGCAGTGTTAGGAGATCTGTGTGTGGAGTCACATGTTATACACATCCATCCTTCAATAATAAAAAGCCAGATCTTGATCAACTATGCTAGAAAGACAACTGATTTCTCTTTCCAAACTCCCTATAGAAAATGATATGATTAAATTGCTGGCAAAGGAAAAAGCAATCACAAACTAATGCACAAAAAATGCAGGACAAAAACTATAGACGTGTCTCTCAATTATTTGATAAAAACATAATTCAAAGGGAAACATACACCCTGATGTTTATAGGAGCATTACCTATAATAGCTAAATTATGGAACTAGCCCAAGTGTTCACTGGCTGATGAATGGATAAAGAAGACGTGGTACACACACACACACACACACACACACACACACCCCACTCATATAAAATGGAATATTACTCAGCCATAAAAAGGAGATCTTGCCATTTGCAATGGCATGGATGGAGCCAAGGAGTATTATGCTAAGCAAAATAAGTCAGTCAGAGAAAGACAAATGCCATATGGTTTCACTCATATGTGGAATGTAAGAAACAAAACAAATGATCTAGAAGAGAAAGAGATAGAGTGAGAGAGAGAGAGAGAGAGAGAGAAAGAGAGAGAGAGAGAGAGAGGCAAACAAAGAAACAGACTCTTAACACTACAGAAGGGTCACCAGAAGGGAGATGGGTGGGGGGACGGGTGAAATACATGATGGAGATTAAGGAGGGCACGTGCCACTAATTGTACACCTGAAACTAATATTACACTATATGTTAACTAACTGAAATTTAAATAAAAACTTTTTTAAAAGGAAAGAAAGCCATCATGTTAATTATCTGGATTTTATGATATTTTTCAGTTTTCTAAGAAGTATTATTTATTTTGATTTCTTTTCTAATATTAAATAAACATTTATTTTATGACTAAATTTGTGTTTGTAATATTGTGCTATTTTATTTAGAGAGGACCTCAAAAATTGTACTGCCTTTAGGCCATACAGAACCTGGATCTTCCTTGGTCTGTTACAAATCAGCCAATTCCCACCTGTTTTCCTCTCAGAAATAATGGTCACTTAGACCTCAGTCACATGCCCTCCTGACAATTTCACCTGCACTGTGAACTTTGTAAGGAAGAGAGATCATCCACTCAAACCCCTGTTTTTCACAAGAATCTTTAACTGAGGCCCCAGGGGTAAGAAAGAAATTCTTGGAAGCCCATAAAATATTTCTGCTAAAACATCTGACATGAGATTTCTCTGAACAAGCTGAAGCAACTTTGATTTAAGAGAAGCAACCAGCGAACGCCCTCAAAGCCCCTCTCTGTCTCCTGAGGTCCTACTACTTCCTGGACAGGGGACTGAGAGACCTTTCTCTTTTGGGGATCTCAGCTGAGGTCCACTATGACCTTCAGGTATTTCCAAACATTCTCCAGAAGTAAAGGCAATCGTCCCCCAGGATGGAAGATATGTGGTCAGGAAATGGACAAAAGTATTTCAAAATGTTGAAAGACAGAGAGAGGCAAACCATAAGAGACTCTTAACCATATAGAACCAACAGGGTTGATGGCGGGAGGAGGGTGGGGGATGGGCCAAGGAGGTGATGGGCATTAAGGAGGGCACTTGTTATGATGAGCACTGGGTGTTGTATGTAAGTGATGCATCATTAAATTCTATGCCTGAAACCATTATTAGACTATACATTAACTAACTAGGATTTAAATAAAAATTTGAAATTAAATAAAATATTAAATTGAGTTTAAAAATATTAAATGTCAAATGTTAAATGCTAAGTGTTTAAATATTAAATGTTTTAAAAACAAACAAAAAAACCAGGATGTGACAACAAATATGGCAGCCAAGCCTTGGCACCTGCAGGCAGCTGAAGGGCAGAGGGACCCTGAACAAGTGTCAGAGCTGGGGACGGGCGGGGGCTCAGGGGGCACTGTGGTCAGTACCTATGGTGGGGGAAGGCAGCCTGGACACTGAGGCCCATCCAACAGAAGAACTTCACAGTGGAGCTTTTGTGGGTAAGCTGCTAAGATGCCCCAATTTATCTGAGGTATGGTACAAACTCTTTACATGAAAAGGGAGATGGGCCAAGTAAGTCATTTCATCAAAGTCCAAGTGATCTCAAACAGTGACAGAACCAGTTCTTTGCTAAAACGTGTGTTTTTGTTAGTGTCATTGAAGGTCTTTTGTAAACAACAGAAAGCCATAGAAGGATGTGGCACAGTTTGGTAGGCGAACCCAGGATGGAGACAAGAAACGCTTCTAGACCACTCTGCTACTTTTATTTTTTAATGAACATAAGCATTACCCCTAAAGTTTTCTTATGCCATCTGTAATCTCTCTTCCCCATCCCCATCCCCAGGCAACTACTGATCTGCTCCCTGCCACTATAGATTAGTTGCCTTTTCTAGAAGAGTATATAGATGAACTCATAAATATGTATTTTTTTTGGTCTGGTTTCTGATTCACCATATTGTTGTGTACATTAATAATTCATTCCCTTTTATCAACTCTTGAGAAATAGAGGCACATAAACGATTTACATGATGCAAAGAATCCATTCAGGAAAGCTTGTTCCAGAACCTGGTGTAAGCTCAGTTGGAGATTTGGTCACATTGCCTTCTGTGCACACAGTCAACAACTTGACATGTATTTACTCAGCACATGGCACATACCAGGCATGGATGTGAAACTATGGGAAACAATGGTAAACAAGTTACCACTCTACTGTCAAGGAGTATTTAGTCTGGTGAGAGAGAATAAGCCGTCATGAGGAGAAACACCGGACTTGGTGAGATCTAGAAGTATCTCCTGAATAAAAGAAAGATTACTTTACCTTTAGTGGTAAGTATGTTTTATGACATTTTTATATTTTGTACTAAAAAATAATGTATTAGTTATCTATTGCTGTGTAACAGAATTCTCCCAAAATTTAGCAGCTTAGTGTAACTAACATCTGTTATCAGACAGTTTCTGTGGGTCTGGAATCCAGAAGCAGCTTCTTGGGTGGTCCTGGCTCAGGGTCTCTGAGGAGGTTGAAATCAGGCTGCCGCTGCTGCAGTCACATGTGAAGGCTCAAGTGATGGAAGATCTGCTACCCCAGGCTCACCAGCATCATTGTTGGTGGCTCTGCTCTTCACTGGTTACTGGCCAGAGATGTTAGTTCCTTGTCACAAGAGCCTCTGCATTGGCTGAGTGACCTCCTGGCCTGTGTGATCTACAGAAGTCATGATTTTTCAATATCCTAATATTCGAAGTGACATTCCATTGCTACTGCCATATTGTGTTGGTGGCAGAGATTGGTCAGTAAAACAAACAAACAAACAAACAAACAAAACACCTGGTAAAATTAGGAGAAAAGGATCACATAAGGGTCTGAATACCATGAAGAGGCCGTCTTGGGAGCTAGCTAGCACAAGATAACTTTGAACAGATGTGTGTACTTAGTCATCATACTTGGTTCTGGAGTGTATTCTCTATGAATGCAAGTTTGATGTGATTAAATCTGCCAAGAACATTAAAATACCACAATGGGTTTGAATAGGACAGATTGCTGGTAAAAGAAGGAATGTTGTTGCCATACCATCACATTCATCCCCATTTATTTACATGTCACGGATTTGTTTCACTAAGATGGTCCCCCAGTTACCATGGCAACAGTTTTTAGAGGTAAATTTCACTGAAGCACAAATGCTGTGTGAGAAACAAAATTAAGGAGACTTGGAACAAAGAACAGAACAACTGTCTTTATTTTTACCAGTGGACCTGGGCAATTCAAAATTAGGCAGGAGAGCCCAAAGAGAGAGTCCCCAAAAGAGATTCTTTTTAAAGAAATGTTACAGAAACATTAAAAAAAATTAGAATCATGATAGAAAATACTCAAAATGTCCACAGTAAATGGCTTATATAGAAATGTGGAAAGGAGCCTCGGGTGGCTTGGGGAATGGAGGAACAGTGGAGTTGGAGCGCGGCAATGACTCCAGAGACATGGGAAGGAACCAGGCTCAACCAGATCTCCTAAATTAATTCTCTCCAGCATTTGGTTACAGTAAGGTCTGTGGTTTCGGCTAAGTCAGTTGACCTCTCAGTATCCTTCTATCTTCTTCCCAAAGCTGTGTTGAACAATGTGAAACCCACATCTGAGGCTCCCGAATGAAGGCAACCTGCCCTTGGAGGATTCCCAAGTGCCAGCCAGGACCCTCACATGCCCCAAGTGCCCTTTTCCTGCCTGTTCATTCCATGGTCGAATGAAAAACAGAGATCAACGAAGGCCATGCAAAGCGGGTTCATTGGAAAACAATCTTGTCATGTGTGAGGTAATAGGAAATATACACTGGTCTCTGTCCACAGTTCCTGGCACATGGCTCCTGAAACCCTTGTAATTTCATAAGTGATAAGAGCACAGAAGCATCTTTTGTTCTAATGTTTTTTTTTTTTTTAACTGACACAGAGCTTCTGAAAACATTGTGATTTCATGGGCAATAGAAGTGTTTTTTGTTCGAATGAGGCAACTCTGGGTGAGTCCTGGATGAAGGCTGGTCACAAGAAAGACCAAGACATGATTAGGAGCTTGACATTTTCAGCCCCACCCCCATTCTCATGAGAAGGGAGAAACGCTGAAAATGGGTAATCATTGATCATACCTACATGAAACCACCACAAAAGTTTCAAAAGGATGGGGTACAGAGTGTTTTCAGGTGGGTGAACACATCCACACTGGGAGGGTGACACACCGCAACACCATGGGGACAGAAGCTCCTGTATTCTTGACCCTCCCAGACCTTGCCCTATGCATCTCCTTATCTGGATGTTCATCTGTATCCTTCATTGGATCCTTTAATAAACTGGTAAAAGTAAGTAAGTGTTTTCCTGAGTTCAGTGAGCCACTCTGACAAATTAATCAAACCCAAGGAAGGGGGACTTTAGAACTTTCAATCTATAGCTGGCCAGTCTGAAGCACAAATGATAATCTGAGCTTTCAACTGGCATCTGAAGTTGGGGAGAGGGCAGTCATGGGACTGAGCTCTTACCTGTGGGACGTGACGTAATCTCCAAACAGACAGTGCTAGAACTAACTTGAATCGTAGGACATTCAGCTGGTTTTGCAGAGAATTGGTGGACCTGTATGGGAACCCCACCCCCACAGTGTAATGGCTCTTAAAAGCAATATACCATGCATAGATTTTGAAACATATGTCTCAGGAAATTGGAGTAGGAACTTCTCGCTGCCTGCCCAGGGCTTTCCAGGAGCAGTTGATTCTCTTATTGTCTCTGAATGATGTTCTGTTATCAAGTAAGAAGAGGGCAGATAATAACATCTGGCATACTCATTAAAATTTCCAGGTATCATTATGAGTTTGGAAATTTCTCCTTGTAATTCTGTATACTTTGAGGCTATGTTTGAAAAACATATAAATGTGCCATATTTACATATTTTTGGAGGTTTTTTCTTTTACCATTAACTAATGACTTTCTTTATCCCTATTAGTGCTTTTTTATATCCCATTTTTCTCTGATATTACTTCTGCATCACCTCCTTCTTAGTAGTGGTCTTTTAGGATTATTAAATTTTAGGTGTGTTTCTTGTGGGATCAGTTTACCAAATTTTTTTTTCCGACCAAGTCAATAGTCTCTTTTTTGAAATAGATAAGTTTAATCTGTTTATATTAATTGGATTATGAATATACTTATACTTATTCTACCATCTTCTTTTGAATCTTCTATTTACTATATTTACCCCCTTCTCTTTCTTTGTTCTCCTTTCCTGTCTTCTAATGGATCAAGTTTTCTTTATTCCCTATTTATTCTATAATTTTTATTTTTTATTTATTTATTAAAGAGGAAATCTCTTTCTTTTAATGAAATGCTGACAAATAAAGAAATGATAGAATTAGTAAAACTCCATTTTATTTTTTAAAATAGTTTATTGTCAAATTGGTTTCCATACAACACCCAGTGTTCTTCCCCATAAGTACCCTCCACCATCACCACCACCTCTTTCCCCCCTCCCCCTTCCCCTTCAACCCTCAGTTCATTTTCAGTATTCAATAGTCTCTCAAGTTTTGCATCCCTCTCTCTCCCCAACTCTCTTTCCCTCTTCCCCTCCCCTTGACCCTCCATTAGGTTTCTCCTGGTCTCCTGTTAGACCTATGAGTGCAAACATACGGTATCTGTCCTTCTCCACCTGACTTATTCCTATTGAGGTTAAAAAAAAATCCTCCATGGATGCCAAATCTGGAAAGAAAACTTTGATAAAGAATGGGTTATTTATATGGTCTCAAAGTGTCTCCCCACAAGTTATATATTAATTACAAAAAGATAGATAGTAACTGCACAGTAGCCAAAGCAGAGCAAAATAGAGACTGTTCCCTCAAACATGTCCAAAGATTTTCAGTTATTCCTTACTAGGAAAACAATGAGGAATAAGATCAGATCCCACTGACTATATCACATACATCTTTGTTATAAATGCTATGCATAAGTTTACACACTAGGTATGTGTACCTAGGGGTGGGGTCATAATTAACTACTCCCTTTACCCTTTCTGTAAAGCCTGGGTTTTGTTAGAGAACCATGCCACATCCAGATTGAGTCCCACCTGATCCTCCTTCAAAATCATCAGCATTCAGTATTGAGAGACAAGGAAAAGGACTGTGCGTGAAAGGGAATGAGTTGAGCCTTCACTGATGGAGCCCTAAGAATGCCAAGGGGTCTCAGGCAGGCAACCAGCACATTAGTGTGCTACCCCTTTGGTGCTACTCAATCACCTTCTGTCCTGTTGTATCTACCTAGTATTTATACATCAAATTGTGGTATAAGTGACTTTTCCTACCCCCAGCAGAGAACCCAAAAGGTTGAGGACCTTTCTCTTTGTTTTTAACCAATTTTTCACATTCATCATTTAAGATCAGAAATTTTTAAACTTCTTTAGCAGCACATAGTGGGTTGAATATATGTCCAATCCATGTCCTAATCTTCAGAATGCATGGATGTAACCTTATTTGGAAAGAGACTTTACTAAAGAGTCTTTTAGGTTATCATTAAGTTAACTAATTAAACTATGTTAAACAGATCTTTTAAAGTATAATTTATTGTCAAATTGGCTAACATACAATGTGTTCACAAAAATGAACTCAGAATAGATGAAAGACCTAAATGTGACACAGGAAAGCATCAAAATCCTAGTGGAAAAAGCAGGCAACAAACTCTTCGACCTCAGGTGCAGCAATTTCTTGCTCAACACATATCCAAAGGCAAGAAAATTTAAAAAGCAAAAATAAACTATTGGGACCTCATCAAGATAAAAAGCTTCTGTACTGCAAAGGAAACAATCAACAAAACTAAAAGGCAATCGACAATATGGGAAAAGATATTTGCAAATGACATATCTGATAAAGGTTAGTATCCAAAATCTGTAAAGAACTTATCTAACTCAACACCTGAAAAACAAATAATCCAGTGAAGAAATGGGCAGAAGACATGAATAGACACTTTTCCAAAGAAGACATCCAGATGACCAACAGACACATGAAACAATGTTCAACAGCACTCATCATCAAGGAAATACAAATCAAAACCACACTGACGTACCACCTCACACCAGTCAGAGTGGCTAAAATTAACAACTCAGGAAACAACAGATGGTGGTGAGGATGTGGAGAAAAAAGAACCCTCTTGCACTGTTGGTGGGAGTGCAAACTGGTACACTCTGGAAAGCACTGAGGAGGTTTCTCAAAAAACCAAAAATAGAACTACCATACAATGTAGCAAAAAACTACTAGGAATTTATCTAAAGGATACATAAGTGTTGATTCATAGAGGCACATGTACCTCAATGATTATAGCAGAACTTTCAAAAATAGCCAAATCATGGAAAAAACCTAAATGTCCATCAACTAATGAATGGATAAAGAAGATGTGGTTTATATATACAATGGAATACTACTTGTCAATGAGAAAGAATGAAATCATTCCATTTGCAGCAATGTGGATGTAACTGGAAAGTATTATGCTGAGTGAAATAAATCAGTCAGGGAAAGACAGATATCATATGTTTTCACTTATATGTGGATCTTGAGAAACTTAACAGAAGACTACTGGGGAAGGGAAAGGAAAATAATAGTTACACAGAGAGAGGGAGGGAGGCAACCAATAAGATACTCTTTTAAATATAGAGAACAAACTGAGGGTTGTTGGGGGACTGGGGGAGAGGGGAAAATGACTAACGGGAATTGAGGAGCACATTTGTTGGGAGCACTGGGTGTTGTACGTAAGTGATGAACCACAGGAATCTACCCCAAAAACCAAAAGCACACTTCTTCCATAATTTTTAAAGTTGAACATTCAATTTGTATTCTTCTTCTGATTATCTTATTTTTGGTATGCATTAATAATTTATATTTTAAAAAGGCAAAAAGCTAATCAATATATTTGTCTTATTCTTTAAAAAGTCAAGGACATTTAACCTTCTTCCATTTTCTACATTATTATTGTCCACTATTAAAGCTTTGCCATGTTTTTAATTGTCTCTCCAGAGTAAGTTACAATTAAAATTTTAAGAGTTACTTTTTTTCTAGTTCTACCATCAGTTTATTCTAATTTATTGTTCAACATTGCTTCTTGCACTATACTCTAGTTCACTTTCCTTCTTGATAAAGCACTACCTTTGTGGGTCTTTGAGCAGAGACCAGTAGGTAGTAAAATCTTAGATGTTGTTCATCTAAAAATGTATTTACTTTACTTCCTCATTTGAATAAGGGATTTGCTAATTATAAAAATCTAGGTTTTCAGTTATTCCCTTCTATCATTTTGAAGATATCATTCTGTGGTCTTCTGATGTTTGTCATTGCTAATGAGGAATCTGAATGTTATTCCTTTGTAAATTATCTGTACTTTTCCTTCAGTAATCTGTATTGCCTGCAGTACTTCTTAAGATATCTCTTTGCCTTTTTTGTGTTATTTTGTTTTTGTAAATTCATCTATGTTATTTTGCATATTTGTTTTCCTTGAGATATGGCACAGTTTCAATATAAAAATGTCATCCAGATTACATCATTAGAGATAATTTGATGAGCTTGGAGTTGCAAAATCATAGAATTAAGTTGTCTAAGCACATAAATTTAGAGGCATATTTAAAAAAAAACATAAACACACGCTATAAAAAGATAGCCTATAACACAGAGCAGAATCCTGAACAGATAGGAGAATTTACTGTCCAGTTAGTCATGAAAAAGTTTCTGATCTTTAACTTTCTGTAATTTTGTTTGCTCATGATGAAGGGAGCAAAGAAGAGGACAGAGGTAATCTTATGGTTGCAAAGGAAATGGCTAGATATATATTTAACTAACACAAAGCTGCTGAACTGGAAGGATCAGTTATAATGATAATTTTTAGAAGGTTACAAATAATGAAAATGACAAGGCAAGAATAAACCCTGTGGTGCTGGATTTATAGAAAGTATCAGTAGGAACTCATGCTTTTCACTATAAAAGTAGATAGGTAGATTGATAGATAGATAGAAGATAGAACTCATGATCTTCATTATAAAGATAGATAATGATTTTCAATATAAAGATAGTTGATAGATAGATAATAGATAGAACTCATGATCCTCAATATAAAGATAGAAAATAGATAGAACTCATAATTTTCAATATAAAGATAGATGATAGGTAGATAGATAGATAGATAGATAGATAGATAGATAGATAGATAGATATGTCTATGTATTGGTTAGTATAAAAAATACATTTATTTTCTAGTTCTGTTTGCTTAAAGGGCCTAGAAACTGATACACAATGAACGCACATAGTGCCTGATCTTCATTTCTAAATACCAGTCATCAATAAAAGGAACCAAAGATCTACAAAGGACTGACTGATTCCAGGGAAATGTAATAAAATAAAAAGTGCCCAGGACATATTGCAGTGCCAGAAAGTGAAGAAATGTTCAAAAAGATTGAAGCTTCTCAAAAAAGGCATGGAGCAACAAATTACCAAAGCTGACACAATTTTAGCAACAAATAAATAGCAATAGCATTAGTTATAACCCTCAGAATAAAGTCAATGTTCATGAGTCCATACTGATAAATGCATAGTTGAGTAGATAAATATTATGGGGAGAAAAGAAAAGTAAAGGTAGAAGGAATGAGGAAAGTAGAAAATGGCCACTAGAAACCACAGTAATAGTGATTGCAGCAGACAAGATCCTCTGGTCGGTGTCAACATTAGTGAGCCAAAGTTTGAGGAGAAATGGTATATTTACATAGTCTCAAAGTATCTCCCCTAAGATAGTGCTAATTACAAAGGGAAAGATAGTACCTTCAGAGTGGAGAAACCCAGCCGACACTACTTTAACCAAGTGCTCAAGGCCAATAGCAGTAATAAACGATAGTGACATTATTTTCCTCTTGATATGATATGCTGAGAAGAACACATTACTTCCATGATATTCTTACCCAAACGGGATAACCTTCATCTAATTTTCAGACAGCACCAAACTGAGGGGACATGTGACAAAAATGATTGACTGGTATTCTTCAAAGTACAAAATTATGAAAAATAAGGAAAGACTGAGGAATCATCAGAGACTGGAGGAGACCAAGGAGCCACGACCACTAACACAAGGTGGGACCTTCGAGTGGGTCTTGGACGAGAAAAAAAAAAACACTAATGGGAAAATAGAAACAAAGTCTGTGGTTTGGTACCATGTTGTACTAACACTGATTCCTTAAGTTTGATCTTTGAGCACTAGTTACATAAGATATTAACAGTAGGAGAATTCCAGTGAAGAGTTATAGGAATTCTCTGAGCTGTTTTCGAAACCTTTCTGTAGATCTAAAATTATTGCAAACTAAAATCTTTGGGCTTTTTTAATGGAGGCAGAGGTTGTAGTTGTGAAGAAACTTATAGTACTGGGGACAAACGGATCGCAGGGGTTTGGGCTGCTGGTGAGAGTACGCTGTGCCTGAAATCTTCTCTTCCTGGAGCTGTGCACACATGTTCCTGAGCCACAGGACAGGAGGGTGGAGTTGCAAAGAGAAAAAGCACTGATTAACACAGAAGGGACAAGAGAGCTGCATTTGGGGTGTTAAATCCCCACATGAATGTGTAGATGTGTAATAAAGCTTCCAAAAGTGCCATGACCTCAAACAAGCCAGAAAAGAGAGCAATAAAGGAAGGAAGAAAAGGAGGGAAGCACGTTCAAGAGGAGCCAGAACCAAATGACTTAGGACAGCTCTTCAAAGTGGGGGGAGGTAGGAGGACAAAGGCATACTTTGAGAAAATATGATTAAGCCACTTGGTTTAATCATAGACAATATTATAGGCAATAATGTAGGGTGCTTAAGGTAGTTGTCTGTACTTTAGCTTTTGACTTTTTAAAAATTCTTGCTCTGAGTTGAATTCTATATTTTCATTTAGCAGCATAAAATGTTCTTGTTTCATTATGGCAAAAAAGGCTTCTGCTTTTAGTTTATAATAAAAACACGATTAACCTGAAAGGCATGTGAAGCTCAGTTAACTGTCTCTCCTTGAGGAACCACAGCTCCTCACCATTCACCGAGTGGGGACTTGCCCTACCATCTGGCAAAACATCACAGAATATGAGCCTTTATATGCAGGGATTTTTTTTAAGTTTATTTATTTATTTTGAAAGAGAGAAAGCAAGAGAGCAGGGGAGAGGCAGAGAGAGCCAGAGAGACAGAATCCCAAGCAGGGATGTGGGGCCCGAATTCACAAACCCTGAGATCATGATCCAAGCCGAGATCAAGAGTCAGACGCTTAACCAACTGAGCCACCCAGTTGCCCCTACGCAGGTTGGTTTTGTAAACCTGCAGCTTTAAAAAGGCAGCCAACAGTACAGACCAGAAGCCTGAGCAGAAAAGAGTTCCCTGACTATTTAGTCAAGGAAAAAGTTTCTGCTCTTCTCTCTCTACAATTTTGTTTGTGCACACCGAGGGGAGCAGAACCCTGAGGGAAAAAAAAGCCATGGAGAGTTCATCTCGTAAGAGCATCAGCAGCCTGAGAGGATGGGGCCTCACCTAGAACTCCCCTACTTTACCATTATTCTTGGGGCAGGCTCTTCAGCCCCTGAAACCCTACAGAGGATCTCCCCCCGAAATAAGACATGCATACAAGTACACAGCAGGTCCTCCTCACGATTCCAGAAAAGAATGGACCCTCCACCCCATGGAGAGAGCGCCCAAAGACAGAAGAAATGTCTCATCTTTTTCTTTTTTCATAGAAATGTACGGAACCTTGCAGGGGAATAATTTCTAGAGGTTTCTGAGAGGCTTACTCTGTGGTACACTGTGCAAACCCTCCTAGAGGAGCCTCATTAAAACAACAACAAGCCTACTGTAGTTCTTTATTATTCCTCTGGGCATACATTCTTTGTTGTTCTGTTTTTTTATGATTTTTTTTTTTGAGAGAAAGAGAAAGACAGAGTGTGAGCAGGGAAGGGGCAGAAAGGGACACAGACACAGAATCAGCAGCAGGCTCTAGGTTCTGAAGCTGTCAGCACAGAGCCCGAAGTGGGGCTTGAACTCACAAACTTGAGATCATGACCTGAGCTGAAGTCAGACACTTCACTGAATGAGCTCATGTTCTTTGACTGGGCCTGGGTGACCCTGGCAATTTACTAGGGCTCCAAATGATAGATTCTGAGATTTCTTCCAAATCTAATATTCAGTGATTGTATGCTTTCTAGAAACAAAGCTAAGACCACACAAGCAGACAAAGTGAAGAACAAAGACCTTTATCTGCATATTTAAAGCCACTCAAATTCTCCTCTGGAAAGAGGGGGTGCAGTGAACAGTCTGGATTAGAACAGTGGCCCATCTCTACATCATGATGTCATCAGTCTCTCACTTTGCCCTTTTGTTATTTTTATGAATAGGCATTATTTCTTTTTTCCTTTGTCTTGGCCATTAGCAGGGGATGTGAAAGCTTGTGAACTGAGCCTTTAAGGAATCTGTCAGGTCCTCCTAGAGAAGCCGGATTCCCCTCCCTGGAGTCCCTCCACCCCCTACCAGGTCTACTGATGCTCAGTAGGCACCAATCTTCATCTCCCCATTTCCCTATCCAATGGGCCATGGCACTTCTCTCTTCTCTTTTTTTCTTCTTCTTTTTCTTTTTTTAAAAAATCACGTCACAGGCTGTTAAACATGAGAGAGACTAATCTTTCCACTTTTTGTATTTTTGGCCCTTTTCCCTCAACTTTGAGATAAGTTCACACCTAGTACTGTGATTACATGCTGAGTCATCCATTCCTGCCACCCTCTCCTTCCCAGACTTCATAAGATTCATGTTGCAAAGGAGCATCATGGAGCCAGGGTAGGCTGGAAGATTTTATAAATCTTCCCAGCAATGTTTTCCCAGCAGATACTTCAATGAAATGTGAGAAATGCTGGAAATATTTAAGGCCACAGAGCATGCAGGCTTTCTGCAATCTGGTCCCCATATAACTTTCTTGTGTTACTCCCTCACTAGGCATCCACTTTGTCAATATCCATTAAGCCATTGTAGGTGCTGGGAATTGAGCTATGTGCTGAGGCTATCGGAGAACAAAAACCACTTAATCCCTGCCTTCATGAGGCTCATAGTCTAGTGGGAGAAAGGAACATTCAACATTGAATTGCACAGATAATCCATTTCAGCTGGGAAAAGTGCTGTAAGTACTGTAGGTGCAATGAAAAATGATATCTGGTTTTTGTCCCAGTTCCTGGCACAGAGTTGCAGAAAGCTTTGGTATTTCCTGGGTGACAGGAGTGTCTTTGTTATGCTAGTGAGGTAACCCTGATGGCCCCTAGAGAGCTTTAGGATGGGACTGGTCACTGGAGGTTGGAATGTTTAACTGCCCAAGCCTCAGGGAAGGCAATGGGGCTGGACATTGAATTCCATTGCCTGGCCAAAGATTTAATCAGCAACACCCATATTATGTAACCCCAGTAAACAGTCTGGATGTGAAGGCAACAAGGCTCAATGGAGCCTACTGGTTGGTGAACACACTGATGTGCTGTGATGGTGGTGTGCCCGGACTCCACAGGGAGGGCAGGGAAGTTCTGTGTCTCCGCACTCCCCCGATCCTTGCCCTGTGCTGGTCCTGCTTTGTATCCCTTACAACAAAACCATAATCATAAGTATAGCAATTTCCTGAGTTTTGTGGGTCATTCTAGGAAATTATCAAAACTAAAGGGAGGCTGTGGGAACCTCTGAATTTGTAGTCAAGCAAAAAAAAAAAAAGGATGGAGGTGGCCTGGGGACCCCAAAAGTGCAGCTCCCATGTAAAGTGAGGATAGTTTTGATGAGACTGTGCCTTTTGATGTGTGCAATCACCAGGTAGTTAGTGTCTGAATTAAACTGAGCTGCAGGACACCCACTTGGCATTGGAGAATTGGCATCAGAATAGGAATTTCTCCTCACCCATCTCTCCAGACCCAGCTCAGAGTCACCTTCCGTATGCTTCCCCCGGTCCTGCTTGAGCCCCAAAGCTCACCCTCATGTCAGCTGCCACAGCCCTCCTTATCTGCTTCACACATTTGATACTGATGGGATGTTGTTCCTTTGCTGCTGTGTCTGTTTTGTTCAGAGGCTAAGCAACTTGGATTCAAAGGCATGCTTTCCACACAGTAATAATGATAATGGTTAGGGGAGCCTGGATGGCTCAGTTGGTTGAGTGTCTGACATTGGCTCATGTCATGATCTTGCAGCTCATGAGCTTGAGCCCCGCGTCGGGCTCTGTGCTGACAGCTCAGAGCCTGGAACCTGCTTCAGATTGTGTGTCCCTCTCTCTGCCCCTCCCACACTCATGCTCTGTCTCTCTCCAGGAATGCCTCACTTAATCAGCACCACAAATTTATGAGGTAGACATTAGTATTCCCATTTCATAAATAAGGAGGCTGAGGCCGGGAGAGGCTGAATGATGTGACCAGGTTTCCATAGCTAGTGAGAAGAGAGCTGAGTCTCTGCATCCTTGTCTCACCCTTGCGGTAATTTCCTTGATGATAATAAAACCTGCGTGAAGGCAGTTGATGAAAATCTAAAACTTTTGATAATTGTGGTACTTGTTACAAGATGGTAATTATGGAGTGCTAACATAAGAGCCCCCTACCCTATATGGTGCCTCTGTGTGAATTAAAAAGATGTGTCCCTCTAAGGGAGCCCAGGGCTTGACTGGCAGGACTTGTGGAGTGAAGAGGCACCTTACCTTTGGGAGGCTGCCTGTCTCTGCTCACCAGGACACAGAGCACAAGGTTGAATGTTAGCCAGGCCCTCGGCTGCCTGCCTTGGAACAGAGCACTGGCTCTCCAGAGCATGGAGGCATCTGCAGCCCAGATTAGCCAAAATGTAGAGGCGGGGGCAGCAGAATGAGGAGCTAATATCAGGGTTCTAGGATTGGAGCTAGGCTCAGAGCCAAAGCTAGTTCCCTGTGTGACCTTGAGTGAACCAATTCACTACTGAGGTCATTTTTTTCCCATATAAACATTAAAAAGAAGGAAAAAATGGTGATGATGATGATGGTGGTGGTGATGATGATGAGGTAGCCCCACTCTTAGATTTATTTTGAGGGTTAAATGAGAAAATGCTCATAAAGCCCTCAGCACAGGGCACACTCTTAATAAACGTGAATTCTTGTTTTCATTAAGACAAGACCTAAAGGATCAATGACATCTGAAGGATCTCCAAAAAAAGAATGGGCAGTAAGAAAAGGGACTCTAAGGAGTTAATCCTGGCCTGTTTTCACCCACGTGTTTGCTGTGAGCCGTCCTGGATCTGGTACATGGTCTGCTGACACTTCTGGGAGCTGCTTGCCTTGCCCAGACACCAGCTCTTCCAGGAAAAGATGGAGCCACAGCACTGCTGTCTGGTCTTCCAGTGACTGATGGGACATTCATCTCTCTCCTTTTCCACCCCAACACAAGGATGGCCAGTGAATTCTGAGGTCTGCCATTTCTATGGATTAAGATGGTTCAGCTCAACTGTGTGCTAGTGGCCAAAATGGCAGAGGCCAGGTAGCAACTAGGAGAGAAACCCTACGCCTGGCCTCTTCCTCTGGCCATAGTCAGAACTCTGTCCAGGCTCCTGGGCATGTCCCTGAATTAAAACAAAAACAAAGAGAGACTCCAATAACATCTCTGCTGAGTGAATGTGTGTGTGTGTGTGTGTGTGTGTGTGTGTGTGTGTGAGTTTGTGTGCCTTTGTGTGTGTGTCTGTGTGTGTTAAAAGAAAGATTAAGATCAGAGGTGAGGCTGGAACCATTTATTTAGACACATTTAGACACAAGTAATTATTCCTTAAGGATTCCTCTATGCCACATGGAGAGCTAAAGCCTCAGGAGACCTAGCCTCTCAGATCAAGAGAATGTGAGTTTGGAAGCACATTTAGAACATTGGGTTGAAAACTTAATTTTATTCAGATACACTAATCCATAGGTTCCCAAAGAAGAAAAAATATGCTCTATTACAGCCTCTTTATTTTAAGTTTATTTACTTATTTTGGGAGAGAGAGCACATGTACGAGCAAGGGAGGAGCAGAGAGAGAGGGAGAGAGAATCCCAAGCAGGCTCTGTGCTGACAGCTGGGCTGGATCTCATAAACCCTGAGATTACTACCTGAGCCCAAATCCAGCGTCAGATGCTTAACTGACTGAGCCACCCAGGCGCCCCTGCTCTATTACAGCTTCTGAGGCCAGGATGGATCCGCGAACCTCACTTCCCTCTCCAGAATCGTGACAGACTTATGCCATGATGTGAGGGAACATTGTCAATGTTTGCCCTTTATGAGACACAGTGAGCAAATTGTTGTATCTGTCTGGAAAAGAGACAGTGGTGACTGGGACTGGCAGTAGCAGGTGGCAGTGGAAAAGAAGAGAGGTGAATGGAGGTGAGATCAAATTTGGAAGTAGAATCTATAAGATTTTTTGATGGCATGAGTGTGGGGGAACGAAATGTTGGGGGGTGTCAAGAATGGTTCCCAAGTTTCCAGATGGAGCAAATGAGTAGATGAAGATGCCATTCACCAAGCTGGAGATTGCTTGGGGGAAAGTAGGTTTGGAGAAAGAAGAAAAAAAGACAGAAATAGAGAAAGAAAGAGAGAAGGAGAGGGAGGAAGGAAGGAAGAAGAGAAAGGAAGGAAGGAAGAAGAGAAGGATCGAGGGAGGGAGAAATATGAAGGAAGGATCTTTTTGTGTGTGGTAGTAAACACTACACCATATCTGCATCTAGTAGATGGAGAGGTTGAAATGGGTAAGAAAAGAAACAGCAAAGGGTATTCTTTCTAATCTAATCTTATTAGATTCTTGAAAGATGAGAATGGATGGGATCAGGAATTCCACGTTTAGAGACTCTGGCCCACAAAGAATACAGAAGATGAGAGTAGATGAAAATAGGTCTGTGGATTTGGTAGCAGGACCTCCCATCTGGTGGCTTTTTTTTTTCCATTGGAGTGTAAAGCAAGGTCATCAGCTGAGAAAGAGTTTGGAGACGTGAAGTTCTACTGATATAAGATGATTGAATGAATAAATTCACAGAAAGTGCTTAGAACTATGTTTGGCTCGCAATGACCACTCAGTGTGTGTTAGGCTGTTATTATCATAATGGTAGCAGCAGTCACAGTGGAAATCATAGTAGTAGCAGTGCATTAGTTCAGGCAAGGAGAAGGCAGATGGTTGGGTACCCAAGCTTGTGTGAAGAAGAAAGAGAGGAGCCAGGGAGTTGAAATGTTTGCAAGAAAGCAGTGATAATGATGGACCATGGAAGAGAGCCTGATGAGAGGCTTGATGGACTGGGAGAGCTCCAAAGTAAAAAAAAAAAAATCCCAAAGAGAAACATTCATCTTAAAATTTATTTGGAATCTTAAGGGATCCCTAATAGTAAAGATAATATTGGGAAGAAACACAAGAACAAAGGTAGAACATTCATACTTCTTGATTTCAAAATTTGCAAAACTACAATAACCAAAATAATTTGTGGCATAGAGACAGACACATAGATTAACGGAATGGATAGTTCAGATATAATCCTCACAAGTCCGGATGACTTTTGGCACGTGTACCAAGACCATTCAACGGGGAGAGGACAGTTTTTCCAACAAACAGTGTGGAGAAAACTGGATATTCACATGCAAAAGAATGAGGCTGTTCCTTTACTTTAGATCGGATATAAAAGCCAAGTCAAAATATTTGAAAGATCTAAACATAAGAGCTAAATTCTAAAACTCACAGGGGAAAAGCTTCATCTCATTGGATCTGGCAATCATTTCTTGGATATGACACTAAAAGCACAGGCAACTAAAGTAAGTAAATAACTTGGACTTGATCAAAATTTAAAACTTTGTGCATCAATGGACACAATCAACAGAGTGAAGAGTCAACCCACACAAGGGGCAAAAATATTTGCAAATCATATACCTGATGAGGGAATTATATCCAGAATATGTATTTTTAAAAACCTACAATCCAACAACAACAAAACAGCCTGCTTGAAAAATTGGCAAAGGACTTGAATAGATATTTCTCCAAAGAATATACACAAAA
Organism: Suricata suricatta; assembly: GCF_006229205.1. Taxonomy (NCBI): domain Eukaryota; kingdom Metazoa; phylum Chordata; class Mammalia; order Carnivora; family Herpestidae; genus Suricata; species Suricata suricatta. Next base: position 24,338,703 of record NC_043706.1, on the reverse strand, counting down.
AAATGACCAGTAAACACATGAAGAGATAGATTTTCAGCATCACTAGTCATTAGGGAAATGCAAACCAAAACCATAATGAGAGATTGACTCACACCCACGAGAGTGGCAATTATAAACAAACAAATATGTAAGTAAGTAAAGAAGTAAGTAAATAAATAAATAAAAATAAGTGTTTGTGAGGATGTGGAGAAACCGAAATTTGTATGCATTATTAGTAGGAATGTAAAATGGTACAGCAGCTATGGGAAACATTTTGGTAGTTCTTCAAAAAGCCAAACTGTATGATCCAGCAGTGCCATCTTGGGATATATACCCAAAATAACTGAAAGCAGGGACTCAAAAAGATATTTTGTATACTCATGTTCGTAGCAGCATTACTCACAGTAGCCAAAAGGTGGAAACAACCGAAATGTCCATCAACATATGAATGGATAAACAAAAAGTGACCCAAACACAAAATAGAATATGATTGAGTCCTAAAGAAGAAGGACATTCTGACAAGTGCTACAACACAGAGAAATCTTAAAGACCTCGTGCTGAATGAACTAAGCCAGTCAAAAAAGGACAAATATTGTATGATTGTACCTATAGCATAGTCAAATTCATAGAGACTGTAAATAAAATGGTGGGTGCCAGGGGCTAGGAGGAGGGGGTGGGAATGGGAGATAGTGTTCAATGGGAACAGAGTTTGGGAAAACAGAAAAGTTCTGGAGACGGATGCGGTGATTGGATGCACCACAATGTGAATGTACTTAGCGCCATAGCACTGTACACCTAAAGTGGTTTAAATGGTAAATTTTATGTTGTGTATGTTTTATCACAATTTTTTTTCTTAACAGTGAGAATCAATAAGCCAGTGAGCTAGAAAGAACAGGAAGCTGTGGTCAGAGGGTGACATGTTTGGTTCTATTATTTTGGAGCTGGTAATTAGATCATTAGCGTCTAGAGTGTGATCATGACAACGGGTGGCTGAGGGGGAGCAGGATGAACTGTTCCGAAAGGCAAGAGATCCAGGAGCTAAGGCTACACCATCACCATCCCCGTGAGTGAGGAGAGGGACCTTGAGCAGCGCTGCCCCCTGGAGGCCAGGGTTGACTTGGTGGTAGAGAAGCACCTGCCTCCTTCACAAGGGGAGAGAGCTTATGGCCTGCCTGTGATAAGGTGCAAAGTTTGGAGCTTCTGGGCTGTAGGAAAATGAACATTCTCCACTGCCATAGATGCAGGGAAAGGGGTGCTGGGGCAGAACCAGGGCTCTGCTAGGGTGAAGAGGTGAAGTTGGGCAGGGGAGGGGCACAGGGGCCCCGAGAGGCGGCTCTGGCCATCTGCGTGAGGTATCTCAGAAAATCTCAGCCACCTCGTCAGCAGTAAGAGTCCACATTTGTCTTGGGATTTAGTGCCTTGTCCTTGGCTCTGCCAATTTCCAATTTCATGCACTCTAGGCTGGGAGGAGAATTTGTGCCAAAGTTCTGTTTCACGAACACATTTTATAACAAATGATCAAGAATGAGCCAGATGAGGCATCAAACACATAAGAAATCTTGGCAGAGCTATCACCAGTTTAAGATCAAATATAACCTGGCCCCAGGAGCCATGCCCTAGAGACAAGGTCTAACCACATTTCTCCTCCCCGTCCGGAAAGTATAAGCAAAGTTGCTCTTCACACCAGCAGAGAGCTGCACCCTGAAGTCAGTGTAAGTGATCACTGAGCAAACCCCTCTGTCCATACACAAATGAAATCATCAAGGGGCCTTGTCTCCCCTGCCAAACGCTGTTCACATAGCTTCCTGTTTACTAGTAAACCCACACTGCACACACCAATTCATCGTCTTGAATAATTAATCCAACACATATGAATAATTAAGGCTCAGTTGAGACCTATAGCTGAAAAATCCTACAGTCATTTGGCTTTCTCATGCAGTGTAATGGAAGAAATCAAGAATTCTTTGACAAAGGTACAGTAGCAGAGTAGGAGACACTCATGCAGGTGGCCAGTCCCAGAGGGAGCCAGATGAGGCATCAACCACCTGCTTCCTAGTCCCTAGGCGAAGTCACACAATCTTACCCCTTTACAGCCCAGTCCTTCTGGAGCTAGTTGTTCTTCATGCTGTGTGAGGCTTTCGGCTTCCTGGATCCCTGTGGTTTCAATTCTTCTAAACTTCAGAACATTCACTCTTTGTGAAGGGAGCAAAATTTACTAGCATTTTAAGAAGAAAATGATGGGCACCTTGGTGGCTCAGTCAGTTAAACATTCGACAGCTGATCTTGGCAAAGGGCCCGATTTCACAGTTCATGAGATCAAGCCCTGAATTACGTTCCGAACTGACAGGGTGAAGCTGTTTGGGATTCTCTCCTCTCTCTCTCTCTCTCTGCCCCTCCCTGGTTCTCTCTCTATCTCCCTCAAAATGGGCAAATAAATAAATTTAAAAAAATGAGAAGACAGGCATTCACAGTTCTTGGGAAAAAAAAAGCATACCGGGGGATAGAGAGCCAGTCCAACAGGGCAGTGCACCAACACTGTGCAAGACACTTCATATTCACCACTGCCTTTCACTTGTTCCCTTGACCAATGTTGGGAAGAAGCTGGTAAACAAAAGTGTGCCCCATCACTCAGGGTCAAGATCCTTCCTGCTGAGGGGCTGTGCTTTTACCGTTCCCTCTCCGGAGCTGTTCTTTCCCACCACCCAGCCCCTCACTAATCCCCCTCCACATTTCAGTTTACCTGTCACTCCCTCAGGAAAGTCCACCCAGACCCTTGGGACATACCAGCTTCCTCGATTTATATAAGCTCTTATTCAATTCTGCTTCCCTGTTGTGATTATGTGATTAAACACTGCCTGGTGTGTCCCTGTGTCTCAGTCTCTCCAGTGAGAATGCAAGCTGCTTCGGGACAAGGACGAGGGTCTTATTCTGCCCCCTTTATGCTTGCGGCTCCACCTTCACATATTTACAGGATGACTCAACCCAGTCAGTAATGAGGATTTCAACCCACATAGGTAGTTATTCCAGAGCTCAGGTGCTTTTGACCACACCAAATGGCACCAGAAGTGTGGGAGGGGAGGAAGGACTTTAGCACCCATGATCACAGCTATAATATATATCATATATAAGTGTCTTAATATAAACTAAAACCTTAGTGTCCTCCTGAACACTTGTAGAATCTGCAGCTGGAGGTGGCAGTGGTAGAGTGAGAGCTTGCCTAATGTGCTTGCCCCACGGTCAAGTCCAATGGTCGGGGAAACTGGTTCCTCACAGTCCTGAGACCACACCTGGCCCTTCATCACAGCTGTGCTTCGACAATTCAGGGTTCATTCCCAGCACTATTTCAGCGCCTGCCTCTGGGTGTTGTCGTGATACCGAATCCCCTATTCTCTCCCTGTGCACAGAGACCAAGCCCTGAACTCCCATCCTCTATCTACCCTTTGGTTTGAGGTTTCGATCTCCTGATAAAACTTTCAATACCCAGAGGAGGGATGACTCCCTATACTATAATCAGGCTTTAGTGCTCCAGGAGAAATAAGCAGTCTGGGGGCAGGTGAGAGGCTGCCTGTGAGGACGTATGTGGGTGACTCAGGGCCAGACAGCAGACACACGACTGACACAGGGACAGATCTACATGGTGCCCAATGCCTTTCCTCTCTGAGTTTGCTTAGTGATAACAAGATGGTTAAAGCAAAACAGAGTCCTTCACCCTTTGTCTTCACCCTACTTTCCTCTTGTTCCTTGAGCATATTCCTCAGATGTGTGCTGAGTGTTTTCAGCTGAATTATCCATGAAAAGATCACAAATGCCCACCGAGTCTGTTGGATGACCTGTCCAGTTCATGGTCACCAGCACAGAGCATGAGGATGCCCATGAGAAGGCAGCATTTGTTCCAACTTCAACACCAACAGGCCCCCCGTGCCCATTTCCTCAGTTTCCCCTCTCACAGCTGTAGATACGCAGGCTGTGTTTGTACCCTTCTTGTACTAACTTGAAATAGAAATTTGTATATATAAATATTAACTGTGTGCTTCATCTTTAAGAAAGCAAAAAGAAGTTGTTCTAGACCAAACTCCAATACACAGTGGTTCCAAAATAGCTGCATGGAGCAGAATCTATCATCTATTGCCTGCATATTATTTTCTAGACACTAGAGTTTCACATTCCTTGTTTCATTAACATTCTCTAACAAGTCTACAAAGGAATTATCATTGTTCGTGTTTCCAGCTGGATAACTCAGACTCGGAGAGGTCATGTGACTGGCTGAATTTATGGCCATTCAGTGGTGTGGCAAGATTTGAACCAGGTCTATCTGGCTCCAAAGACTGTACTACAACTATGATGCTCTACTGCTGGCTTGTAAGTTATCACAGCAACTTTGAACCTTGTCCTTTATACATAACTATAAAAGAAGAATTATAGCAGCTACTTCCTTGCTGAAGTGTAACAATTATGAACTACCATGACCTAACAAGAGACTAGCACTTGAACCCAGTCTACTTAGGATAATCAGAGAGGAGAAGTAAGAAATTATGGTTTACAGAGCAGGTTCGGTGGGAAAAGCCAGGCAGCAGGAAGCAGGGGCAATAGCCACTGCCAACATCAGGCCACGCCAAACCCACCTATACCGACCTAATCTTGGCACTGTGTGGTGTTGATTTTCAAAATTAATTTTCTTAAGTTTACTTATTTTAAGAGAGAGAGAGAAAAAATGTGAGAGTGGGGGAGGGGCAGAGAGAGAGAGAGAGAGAGAAAGAGAGAGAGATCCCAAGCAGGCTCCCCACTGTCAGCACAGAGCCCAACCTGGGGCTTGAACTCACAAATTGTGAGATCATGACCTGAGCCAAAATCCAATTGAGCCACCCTGGAGCCCCAGAATTAATTTTCAAGGTGATAGTAAACCGTGAGATCTTATCAAGCTCTTAGATTTGTAGAAAAGATTGGAGAAAATAGAACTTAGGAGTGCTCTATTCAATTCATCACTGAAACTCATTTTTATCTCACCGTGACAGAGCCAGCAGCACAGAATGGATTATGTGGTTCTAGACTGTGTGTTTTGGGGTTGGGGCGGCAAGTTTTAAAGAAAACATGCAAAGTGATAAATCTGCGGGAAGTCCGAAGCCCCGCTCATGGAAGTGGGGTTCTGCTGTTGGCGGCCGATGGTGGTGCATGTGGCCACAGACAGGGATGCGGCCACAACCACACTGCAGAAGCAGGGTGCCTGGCAGGAGACGGGCAGGCTGTCAGGGCTCCACACAGGACAAGCTGGATTCAGGGAAGGCCCCGGCTGCCAGGAGCCTGGACACTTCAACAAGCCCGAACTAAAGTCCAGCCTTCCCAGGGAGCAGATTTGGCTGAGGCTGAATCAAGGCCAGTAGCTTCTGGGCACCCAGATCACAGCCCGCCTGCTGATGGGGAGCAGCTCCGAGTACCCAGCTGCTACCTGCTGGAAGAGCGAGGACCTTTGGAATCCAAACTTGCATGTCGCTTCTAGGGATCCAAGCAGCCCAGTAACCCGTCACCCACAGCCCAGGAGAGCCTACCCAGGGTCTTCGTCACCCTCAGGTGCCAGTCACAAGGATCTTCCTTTAGCAGATAAGCCAGACACAGAGAAAGTGTGGTTTACATGTCCTCGTTCTTATTTTCTTTGTGGTGAGCAAGAGAAAAAATTCCTTCTGGTGGACACGCACAAGCCAGGCCCCATGCCCCCACCCCCACTGGGACTACTGAAGATCAAGTTGAACCAGATTCCCAGAGAGGATAAATAACTCCCCAGGGCACTGCGGGGGTTGGGGAAAAAGTATTAACCTGTTCGGGCCATAATGACATGCTCTCACAACACATCACCACTTAGTGCCTCCCTGTGTGCAAGGCATCCTTCTAGGACTGGGATGATGAGGGGAGCAAGACACGCTGGGCCGCTGGTCTCATTTAATCAGATCTGAGGGACCTGAAGGAGTTGCTGAGACTTTCAAAGTGCTCAGCTCTTGTCTGCATGCCGATCTCATACCAGTGGAGTCTCGTTCTAAAGAAAGAAGTTCCCAGGCTTGTAACTCTAACTCACAAATCCCAGCTCAGAGTGCAGACCAGACTGAAGCCTAAAAACCACACAGGCTGTGGACACTGTGCATCCAGCCCCACAACCAGAGACAGATTGAAAGCTCGAACTGCTCTATGAGTTGACTGCTCTCTTGAGCTAAGCAGAGCTGGAGTCAGGGCCCTGTCTAAATGGATAAAGAGAGGCTTCCAATGCCCTTCACCAGGCAGTTGGTCCATACACATCTTCTCACTATCCTTACTTTTCTGGGATTATTTTTCTGTCTTATCCTCTTTTCCTTCTTACTCATCTCCTCCTTCTTCTCCCTTTCCTCCTTCCTACTGTGTTTTGTTTTGTATTTTCACAGGCTAGCTGCTATCTACCCGGGACTTAGCATCTTAGACACCTCTGGACATTTAATGTGTTGAGCAGCGCCTGGAACAGAACAGATGGTCTGCAAATGTTCTGACTTTTCCTCCTCTTCCTGCTCCCTGTCAAGGGCCTTCCGTGGTTCCCCAGGTCTGGATGTGCATGGCAACAGTCATGTCACACCAACCCTCATGCCTCAGTGGTTGGAAGTCATTGTCCACTGTCTGCCTAAATTCTCAGAGGACAAGTTTCATGGATTTTCTCCCAAACAGGAGGCTTCTGGGATGACTGAACCAAGTCAACACCACTCACAATATGAAAAGAAATAAATTGGGTGGAGGAGAAGTGTCAATCAGACTATTCTCAATGAGTTAAAATTTCAAGACACTGGGAAACTTTTAATCCAATTATCCAACCATTCCAGTCCATTTCTGAAAGCCCTACTGTGGATGTGGTCTGTTTCCATTTGAACAAATTATCAGCTGAAATCGGCAAACCCCTTTTGGGTTGCATGGAATGCCTGAGGGATACTTGGTCATTAAGCTCCTTTTGAGTGAAGGAAAACAAACTTTTCAGAAAATAAAATTTTCTTTTCTTTTCTTTTTTTAAATTTATTTTTGAGAGACAGAGAGAGACAGTGTGAGCAGGGGAAGGTCAGAGAGAAAGGGAGACACAGAATCTGAAGCAGGCTTCAGGCTCTGAGCTAGCTGTCAGCACAGAGCCCAATGCATGGCTCGAACCCATGAACCACGAGATCATGACCTGAGCTGAAGCTGGACGCTTAACCGACTGAGCCACCCAGGGGCCCCAAAACTTTATTTTCAAAACCAAAAAAGGAGGTGTATTCCACATTGGGTAGTGGCCTTGCCCCCTGGGTCTCACTCCCATTAAATCTATCTCATTTCAGAAGAAATAAACTTCAGAGGGAAAAAGCTCATATTCTAGACCTGAAACTGGTTAGATGCAAGGGCTTGAAGACCAGAACTTATGTATCTCCCATCTTCGCACAGTACCTGGCTTTATTGATAATAGGGACTAGATGGACCCCAAATACTTAAAACAAAGAATTAAAATTGGGCACTTAAGAGATATAGTGGATTCATTGCAGTAATGGCTCCAACTTGTTCAAACCTCCTTGTACCCATATCATTGGTCTTTCCACATGGATTCAGGGCTTAAGCCGATGGATGGTAACAAATGTGATGGAAACAGTCTTGAAAAGCACTTGCACATTGGGGCGTTTCCTCTTTCTGCCTGTAGAATCCCGAGTTCCCATGTGGAAAGCCTGGACTGGTGAGCTAGAGAAGAGAACACTTGGAGCAGGGATGATGGACCATCCCAGGAGCTCTGCTGTACCAGCTCTTTTGCAGAGAGCCCAGCCAAAATCAGCCAGGAGAGATCCCAACCGGCACAACTACCTAGTGAATCCCAGGGTCCAGTGCTGACCCATAGGACTAGAAGCTAAACCAACAGCAGTTCAATCACTAAGTTTGGGGCTGGTGGTGTGCAGCAAAAGCTAAGTGATACAAAGCCTAATTTCCTTCATTGAAAAACACAACAGGGGCACTTGGGTGGCTCAGTCAGTTAAGCTCTGGAAACGCCCCAATGTGTCTGGTCATGAACTCCCAGTTAGTGAGTTGGAGACCAACAAGAGGGTCTGTGCTGACAGCTTAGAGCTTGGAGCCTGCTTCAGATTCTGGTCTCCCTCTCTCTCTGCCCCTCCCCTGCTCGCACTTTCTCTCTTTCTCTGAAAATAAATAAACATTAAAACAGAAACAAAAAACTCCTATACATCTTTTACATGTAAAAATACTTCTAAAATCAATAAGGCCTTATTCAACAAATACATTCATCCTTATTCGTGAGAAATTTTATAGGCTCAGGTATACCTTTGCTTCTTACTTGGCAATGGCAAAATTATTGAAGCGCTCTTACTCTTCGTCAATAGAAACCTCGTTATAGTCACATGAATTGTTGGTGAGTGTACAAGCTGGTCTAGCTCCTGGGGAAGATGATTTGACAATGTCTACCAAATTATGAATTAATGGACCCTGTAACACAGATCTCTCACTTTGGAGGGATTACTCTACAGACATATCTACATTTGTATTGTAAAAAGGTTCTTCTCTTCAGTATTGTTTGTAATCACTGAAGAAGATTGGAAACAGTGCACATCTGTCTGTAGAGGACTGGTCAGATAGAGTACTCCCACAGTGAAATGTTGTGCAGATGCCAGCCAGGGATAAGGAAGCTCTTTCAGAATGGATAGATAAAGATGCTCAGGGTATCTTGTTAAGGAAGATGTAGAGAAGTATGAATAGTATGCTTTTGCACCTTTTGTGCAAAAAAGGTGAAGAGTAGGAAAAAATGGGTAAATGTATGCTTATATTCATATTAAAACTCTTGATCAACTGATAAGGAACAATGAAAGTGGTTACCCAGCTGGGGGAAGAGAGTTGGGGGAAATGGCATATGGGGGAGACAGAAAGCAAAATTTTCACTGGGTATCTTTTTATTCCAATCAGGTTTTTCCCCTTATTATTCCACCTAAACTGCTCTTAAGGTCAACAGTGACTTCCACTGTTCTAAAATCCAACATTCTTTTTTCCATCATCACCATACTTAGTTATTAGGAACATTGAATACACTTGATCTGTTTCTGTACCTAAACTACTATCTCTGCTTAGCTTCCAGACTCCACATTCTCTTGGTTTCTCTTTTACTCACTGGCTCTTCTCATTGTTCTTTGCTGGTTTCTTCTCTTCTATCTCTCAGTGTTGGAGGGCCCCAGGGCATAATCTTTGGGTCTCAGAAAAGACTACACTCACTCCTGTGGTGATCAAATCCAGTTCCACAGCTTTAAATAGATTTTTATTTTGGTAATTCCCAAATCTCCACCTTCAGATCTGCTCTCTTTCTTGAACTTCAAAGCCAAGCAATAGTGATAGTCATTTCAAATTTAATGTGTCCCAATCATTTCCTGCTCTTCCTTCCCAAAACCTGCTCTGCCTTTGGCATTTCAGTTGGGGCAGACCAAATGATCTTGTGCTTGGGCCCAAATTCTTGTAGTTACCCTTTCCTACCCAAGGACCGACCCAACCACTGTTTTTACTTTCAATGTTACCACCATGGTCTACAGTCATCTCTTCCTGGATTACTGAAACACCTCCTGACTGGTCTCCCTACTTCGACTCTGGCCTCTCAGTCCTATTCTCTACCCAGCAGCCAGAATGACCCTTATATTCTTCATATCCTATTACTCTTCTGTTTAAATTCCTGCCAGGGTTCCATAGCACGGTAAAGCCAATGCCTTACTATGACCTATAAGGTCTTCATGTCACCCCAAAATGTATACACATTAAAGAGCCAGGTGCATACATTAAAAAATATAAATACATACATTCATATATACTTCTGGAGTATACCCAAGAAACTGGTATAATGGTTGTCCCTAGGGTAGCTAGGACAAAATGATGAGCAGGAACTTGTTTTCCAGGCATACCACTTTGTATAATTTTGAATTTTATATCATGAGCAAAAAATATCTGCTCAGAAAATAAAATCAAATAATAATAAAAGGTTACCATTGTGAATTATATTCCAAAATTAACCATTAATCAATTAGAAAATTAAGATATGCCAATTCTCCTTTAATAGGAAGAATGGACCCCAAGACTTGACTATAAGACATGTCTGAATATATTCAAGGGTCTGAAGAAAGAATGTGTCTCAGAGAAGAAGTGCAGTCAGCCACAGTAGTATTGCAGAAGCAAATTTGTTCAATGCCCACCAATCACCACTTGGTGGAGAAATTTTGATCAACCCAGCCAACTCTGACCAAGTGTTTGGTCCAGTAGGAAGCCATAATTGTTCCATCCAAAAGAACATAAAGGATGAAAATTTATGTGACCCCACCTCCCACCAACAAACTCTTCCTGGAGAAGTGTTTACCTGCTGAGCAAGGATGTTGCAGGACCAAGAAGAGGGTCTACCCTCCCATAATCTTCACCTGAATATTTGAGTCAGCCAGGCAAGGCCATCCTGATTTTGGAGATGTTACTGCTTATAACATTGGTGAGGTCATCTCTATTGTCTCTTCATTCAGCTCTTGGATTTCCAATAATTCATTGCTTGTCCATGAAAAATTTTCACTTGTCCACAGAGAAATGAGAAAAAAACATAGTCACATTTAGAAATTTTAATCTGTTAACTCTGGTGTCAAAATGCCTTCCATAAAACTCTAGAGTCTTGGTACCACTGCTATTTCTAGTGGCATTTAATATAATTAATTTCCTCTCTTCTAATTTCCATACTCATGAACAAGCTTTAGATCATTATTCAACTCTTCCCACTTGCCAGGAGTAAATGCACTGGCCAGCCATAACTTCTAAGGATTCTGGTTCCTGGATCAGTTGTGTCTGTTGTAAATAAATAAATGGCCAGGAACTTTGGTGTTTAGACATCTGTCTCAAGATTGTTTAACGTGCATATGCCCACAGAAGAAAAATTTGCTCTCAGGATTTACTGCCTTAAGACCAAGGGCAGCCCCTAGCTTATGGTGAATTCACAATCCTCTGCCAAATCCTACTACCCCTATCTTTACCCCCACCCCCCAAAACAGGAGCAAATAAGAGAAATTCTAACACTTTGCCCCACATTCTAATAAAATTAAGTATGTCTAAGATTTGATATACTGAGCACCTGCCAAGTCTGCTCTTTGATTAGGAGCAAAATTAATCAAGCTTCAGCAGACCAGTGAATTCTGAAGAGTTTCAAGACACATTGTTATTGACCATGAATGCTAAGTTATATAGACTTAAGAAGACTTCTTTAGTTATTGTCTAAAAAATAGGTATATTCATATTTGTTTTGTATTTTCATAAAGAAGTACTAGAAGCCTGCACTACAAACTAATCAGTATTAGGGAAGATAGGTTAGGGGCAGGGATAGGAGTGATACATTCTGTGCAAAACTCTGATAAGCCATTTTGAGTTTTGCACCACAGGAATATATTACCCATTCAAATTAAGAAAAAGTAACATCTATGGGCCTGGGTGGCTCAGTCGGTTGAGCGTCTCACTCTTGATTTCAGCTCAGGTCATGATCTCATGGTTCATGAGATCAAGCCCTATATTGGCCTCCATACTGATGACATGGAGCCTGCTTGGGATTCTCTGTCTACGTCTCCTTCTGCCCCTCCCCTGATTGTTCTCCCTCTCTCTTTCTCTGTCTCTCTTTCTGTCCGTCTCTCTCTCAAAATAAATAAACTAATAAAAAAAGATTTAAGAAAAAGTAATACCTATATCTACATAGAGCCTTGTACCTGTTGGAAGATTTTTGCATGAAGCACAAAGTCATGCCACAAGTTTGGTTTTCTCTGTCCTCATCAGGGGATAAAATCAGATCCCTCTGTAGACCAAGGACTCCTAGGAATTAATATGTGTAACAATAACAGCATCTCCTAGTTTCTATATTTGATGCTTAGACATCTTGGAGTCTTGCTTATATTGGAGGAGCTGCCCCTTCCAGGATTAGTCAATTCCTAGAGATAGTAAACAACTTGCCTTTGAGCACACATTTTATATGCAAACCAGCCAGGGCAGAGCCCACACCCTACCACCTCCTTTATGGGCTCACATATTTTGGGCCACTGTCCACCTGTCCTAATCACCGCAAGGCCAGGTATCCATGAGTAGGGACAGCCCCGGTGCCCCAGAGCCCACTGAAATTATTCAACCTAGCCAATCCTAAAGCTGCTTACCTTGCCTCTGTTTCCATCCATAGAAACCCCAGGCCCTCCCTGCTCTGCCTCCTGACCAGCCCTGTGTCTTTCCATATGGTCCTGTGTGGTGGTGTGCCTCCCTCCTCTTGGGACCTGTGAGTGACAAACTATCTTTTCAATGGCAATCATCTAATCTGGTGGCCTTGCCATACCTGTATAATCATAAAATCTACATCTTACCTTTTTTTTTAAAGCGAGAGAGAGAGAGAGACAGAGCAGGGGAAGGGCAGAAAGAGTATACCAAGCAGGTTCCACCCCAGCAGCACTGAGGCTGATATAGGGCTCAAACCCATGAACCATGAGATCATGACCTAAGCCAAAACCAAGAGTCCGAATTTTAACCAACTGAGCCACCCAGACAGCCCCTCCCCTCATAAAATCTACATTTTAAAACAGTATGAGCCTAGAGTAGCATACTGATTTGCAGGGGATACCTTAGTGCACCCGACGTGGATCAGAAACGTCATCTGCAATAAAAAGGCTTGTAATTTGACAGAATGCCCTCTGAAATGAAGACCAAGAGTGCATTCTATCCCCAGCAGGAGAGCACAGCCAAGGTGAGGATGCATTGCTCAGGGTGGTTTGGCTGCCAACACCCCTGCATATATTTCTATTAATGAATGCTCTATCTGTGAGAACTGTGTAGTTATTAATCGGCCCCCAGCCTGCTCCATTACCAGGTAGCTTGCGCTTGTCTGCTGTTCCACAGCAAGGACGTGTCCTGCCCAGCATGTCAATTCTGCAGGCTTGTCAGAAGGCAGACCTCGATCATGTGCTCATTGTGCATCTTCCCTTCAAGCAAAGGTCCTCCGTGAAATATAGCGCCTATTTACAACACAAAGAGCAAATGAACCCCCCCCCATTCCACCCTTTTAAATAGCCTTTGTTGAAGGTTCCTTTTGAATAGAAAACTTAGGCAACTTTCATTTGATTTGCCAAATAATTGTTTTAACTCCATACTCCTTTGCAGGGGCCTCTCCAGCAGAGTAAATGAATTTCTTGACAGTGTTCCTCACGATTCAGTAATAAAGGGCTTTGTCCAGGCCACCCTGCCAAGGGCTTCTTGGTTACCAAGGCAGCACAAGGGACATGTCACAGAAGAAATAAGATGAGAGGCAGGTTGTTCTAAGAGAGGTTCTGGAGAAATTGTGGGCAAGAGTGCAAACTTCCCACATGAGCTTGACCTCCTCTGCTGTTAATTCTCTGAACTGATGGTTTAGAAACTCAAAGTTCCTCATTCTTTTACTTGGAAAAGCTTCTCATCTCTGTTGTTTTTTTTTGTAACCCTTAAAAACTGGAATATTTCACATGAAAAGTCCCAATTTTCAGCTCCTGCTGAAAACCTGGGAGAACCGGCCACACCGGGCTCACACTGCTGGGTGGAGCAGTCAGGTGAGCAAAGCGGTGGGATCGGCTCCCTTTCTACAGCGCAGCAAGAGCGGTGTGTTCGCCCCAGGCCCCACCGCTCCGCACCAGCCTTCCCACAGCGAGGCAGAGTGCTAGCAGCCAGTTACCACGCCACTTAAAGAAATATTTATCTGTACTTCTGATTCTTTCAAATGTGGGAATATGAAGAATAAGCCTACATTGTGTTTTTCTAGGGAAACAAAAAAGAAAAAGGAAGTCAGAGAATGTTCTGACGTGCTTCATAGGAAAACAAATATCCCATCACCTGACCCTTAGTTGATAAATCTCACAGTGCGCGGACTGGAAACAGTGAGGCTTCTTCAGTGAAGGCAGAGAGGGGGCTCACGGAGCCAACCTTGGACCTGAAGGGGAAATACAGTCCAAATCAGCTGAGAAGCAAAGGCAGCTGCCTCATAGCGGCTGGACAGAAAGGAGAAGCACTTCTGGGGAACAGGGATAATGAGGGTCAACAACCAAAATCTAGGTGGTGATTAACTAAATGTGGTGATTGATTCTAGTCTTAACCACCAGGCAAACAGCCCTATTCTTACGAAGAACAGAATTCACCATGCAAGAGAAGAAAGGCAACTGGTCAACCCCCATCAGTCACCCAACAGCCTATTTGAAAACAGGCTGCATTCAATTGAAGGCAGCTGGAAGGCAGAAGGGAAATGAAGGTTCCATGGAAATCCCATATGCAGTGCACTTGGGTCATGAAGAGGTTTCCTGGAACCACCAAGAGGAACATGGAAAGATGGACGGACAGCTTAAAGTAAAAAAAACACAAAACACAAGCTTTTTGCTCACTTTTCAGTTTGGACAGATTATTCCCTAGGGTGAGAACAGAACACATTTCCTACAGAACAATGAGACCAGAATGCCCCGTGGCCAGTCCTGAGGCCGCACAGAACAAAAAGAGCCATACCTTGACACAGCAAACATCTTCAATCCATGAGTAGAGTAATATGCTTTATTTAATTAAAATAGATTAAAAAACAGACTGTGTAAAAGAATTAGGATTCTCAATAATTTACTAGTATTTACATTAGCAAACGTTGGTCGTTAGTAGACACCATGAGAAGAAGAACAGAACCCAGACCCACCCGCTCAGGGGCAAAGGGGAGCCGCAGTGCCTTCCTGTTGATCCCCTGCTGCAGGTCAGTGCGGCCATGACAATGATGTCACTGAGAGCTTGGTAAGCAGCAGGAGAGGTGAGCCTCCTGAGGTCCGAGGCTCACAGCACTGCTACCCCACGCCGCCCGGCTGAAGAGGTGCTGGCAGGCCAGGCAGAAGCTCTCTTCCTCTTGAGGAGAATCAGTAAATCTCAGTCCCCGCTCACGGGCACCTGCTCGGCAACAGTCTCCCTGTCCCCGCAGCCAATTCGCACCATTCACAATGACCCTTCTGTGAAGAGCCCCTTTGGCTGACACAAAACCCACAGTTTCCAGATAGAAGATCAAAAACAGAATCGAAAGCCACACATCCTGGTTCCCAGGGAAATCCTGGATTACCTAACATTCCCTGCGTATGTCGTCTTGAAATTGGCAACCCAACATGATCTCACAGGCAATGTTAGGGCGCCTGTCGTGTGAAGGAATGGTCGGGAGGGAGGGTGGCCGGGCGGCCCTGGGCCCACTGCACCCAGAGGAAGGCTCCTCTCCAGGAAGCAGTCACAGAGGAAGAAGGAATGTGGCTGGGTCCTGGGTGTCGCGCTGGCACCCACATGTCCTGCAGGCACTTGTGGGTCTCCCACATGGGGTGGGGAACGAGTCCCAGGGGTGCAGAGACAGGCTGGTGGTGTCGGGCACAGAGGGAGGAGCCCTCAGAGGCAGCAGGCTGTGCGGGACTCTGGTGACCTGGCTGACCTGAGGGTCAGTGCTCACTCCAGGAACCTCTGCTGCTGCACCGGCAGGACACCCAGGCCTCCTGGGCACCGTCCCCCCAGAAGCACCACCTGGCCCAGGCCTGGGGCAGCTGCTTTGCCCACTGCCCGGCAGTCAGGGTTGGGGGGTGGTGGGGGCCCAACAGAGACTCAGTCCAAAATGTCTGTCTCGAAGGGGACCAGGTGGTAATAGGATAGGTTGGTAACATAAGCCGCTGGGTCATCACCGTCTTCCAGCTCTGAGGTAAACTCACCACCGTTCTCAAACCTGAAATGGAAAAGTTCAGAGGTGAGGGCTGAGTCTGGCTCACTGACTCCCCATCCCCACTGAAGTAGAGAAGGAAAGGGCAGAAGGTCATTGGCAGGAGGGCGCTTTGGGGTCAATTGCAAACACTGTGGAAACGCCTTTCCATGATGCTCTTCAGGACGCATCGGACCAACAAGCCGGGTCCTTTCAATGCATGAAGTGTGGGAAGAGCCATGATTACAAATTAATTAGGTGAAATGGACCCTTCTGCAAAGACTGTGATAGCTCTGGGTTTTCCTGCCTATCTGCATTCATTAGGCAATATTTACTGAGGCATTCATTCATTCGCAGTGACTATTTTTCTCTATCTAGGGATCGTTCTGTGTCTGGGGACATGGCAGTTAGCCAGACAGGGAGCAGGTCTGTGGGTCTGTGGGGACGCAAGCATACCACATGCCGGGCCCTGCAGAGACAGCAAAGATGAGTGAGCGAAGCCACTGTGGTCACAAGCTGACAACCTAACCACATCCCTGGGACCTGTGCACGTGGGACTAGAGACTGTGAGCGGTGGTGCAGAGAGGAGCTGGAGGGGGGGCAGGGGAGGTTCATGGAGGGAGGGTCAGTCCCCACAAAGCGGGGCAGGGCAGAGGTGGGTGGAGGCACCCCCCCCCCAGGAAAGCGGGGCCACAGCGCACAAGGTGTCCTTGCGCTGATTCCTGGCACTAACTCGTACAGCTGTAGGAGCTCCGTGCTGTACCTGGAAAGGTTCGGCAGAACCAGGAAGGGTATGAACTGAGCAAAAGACACAGCAAGGGTCGTCTGCTTGGCTGTGCCAGCCAGAGACACATAGGAGGCCCAGCCTGTGCGTGCACAGCGCACTGTGCAGAATCCCGCTGATTCCGTGGGGCTCCCAGAGAAACAGGCTTCCTCTCAGTGGAAGTTGAAACTTAAAAGTGTTGGAGGAGGTTCGAAATTGGCCAGAAAATGCCACAGAGGCGCGTCTTCTTTAACTCCAGGGTGACGGTGTGGGTGGATGTGTGGGGCCTCCCGCAGGCGCAGGGGAAGGGCTGGGGGCCCAGCTCCTCCTCCCCACTCTGCCCGGTGGTAGCCCCAGAGCGTAGTCATGGACACGAGTGTGCGCAGCCAGGCAGCATGTCTGGCGGAGAGAAGACCAACTCTCCAACTTTACTACAGGATGTGACATCTCTTCTGGAAAAGTGGGATTGCAATGAATTAAAAGAGGCCTTGGATGCAGGGAAAGGCTCAAGCCAGGAGAGGGGCAGGTCCAAGATGCAGCCCTGTGGGGACAGCTTCCCACCCTTCCTACACCACCTGGACCCAGGCGGGGGGTGGGGCTGGGGGGGGCTGCGATGTTGGGGAAGGTGAGTCACCAAGCTGAGTCCGGTGGCCCCATCAGGCCCCAGCGGTCCTCAGCAGGTGTGGCAAATACCTCTGTTCCTAACCTGTGAGGACAGAGTGGGGATGCCTCAGCCCTGAGTGAGTTTCCTGGAAGCCCAGCCACCACTCCAGCCAGCTAGGATGGTCACCAGGCAGAGACCCCACTGTCATGCTGACTCATCTCCGTTAGGCCTACCCCCCCATTCCCTGTACAGTGGGGTCCCTGTCCTGCAAACGGGAACCTGCCCTCCCCCGTAAGCATGGGGACTGCCTGCTTGGCTTTATGGAACGGGTCCTAATGGCAGCCTTGACAGCAGCACTGAATTCACCGTGTCAGGGCCAAATGGTCACTCCCGGGCACCACTGAGGACAGCTGTGGCAGGGAGGCAGAGCCCGCTACTCATTCATCATCTCTCTGTGACCTCCTGTCCCATCGTCGCCCCCCTCACCTGCCTGGCAGCCCTGTGCAGTGTTAAAACAGGCTCTCCTGAGAGAGCCCAGCCACAGACCCTTAGCTCAGCTGTGCTGCTCTGCATTAGGCACCTAGAGAAAATCCTGGCAAGCCGGAGTCAGGAATTCCCTCTAAATGCTCCCCTGAGCCATTTGGAGGCAGACGTTTCTTTGTTAAGCTTTTATGGGATCACAGAGGTTTTTCTTGCTCGCTTCCTGCGAGTCGGGCATCCTGGAGCCAGGGGGCCACATACTGGGGGTGTATTATGCTTGTCCATGCAAAGCCATGGGGGTCATGTGACCACCCTCGCTTTCTCTCTGTGTGCCCCTCCTCAGCAAAACTATGCACAGTTCCACTGGCTTGTCAAATCGGGCCAGGTGCAGAGATGGCCTCCTAAGGCCTCCTGACAATGGAAATGGTCCCTCCTGGGAAGAGTGTGGGGCCAGAGCCAGGACCCTGCAGGGTGATGAAGGGAGGGTCTCCACCTGTTTCTTCTGCGCCAAGACACGCCCCCACCAGAAGCTCCTCTCATGAAGCTAAAGGCCCTCTTCTTCCTGTCACCCACTTAATACACAGCCATCTTGTTCCCCCATGGTGCCAGCCCTGTGCCAGCAAACCTTTGGGTCAAGAACTATGAGCTACCTATCTATATACACATACAGTGGGGTGCAATGCCATGTGGTACCATGCAGAAGAGACCATGGCATTTCAGAGAAGACCTCCCCCCCCCACCGCCCCCACTCTGCAGCCTCATCAGCATATCCTTTTACACAGGCATTTCACAACATCACCATTGTGAGGGACCCCAGGTGCCATCCGCCTAGGCAAGTGGGCGCTGCTGGCCAGAGCCAGTTCCATGGGCTGACATGGCTCCTGCGGTGTTCAGTCACACAGCAGGGGTGCAGGAGAGCAGGCTCCAGTCTCCTGTATATCCTGGGGCCATGCTCTGCTCTGCAATCGGCTGGCCTGGGTGTGTCTCAGCACAGAATCTGTCCTAGTTCATTCTTATTTGCAGTGCAGCTGGTAGGGCAGGATGTAGGACTCCAAGGCCCCTTGACCCCGGGCTGTGCTGCCCATGCATCACCCACAGGGAGACCCTGAGCACCCAGAGCTGCCTGCAGGGGCTCCTGGGCCAAATGTCTCACAGTGACCATGTGAGATCTTTACAATGACCCTGCGAGAGCATAGTGGGCCGCACTTTGACGGGAAGAGAAGCCAGAAGAGGTTAAATAGCTTTCTGAAGCTCACATAACCAGGAAGAGCCCTGGGATTGGCCTGGGAGGTCAACAGAAGCCAAGGTGTGATGTCCCCTCAAGCTGCCTCCCAAGGATCCCCAAGGACATGGAGGTATACCAATGATGGAGGCTGTGCCTCTCGGGGACCCCAGGTGTTGGCTTTCCTAGAGCACTTATCACGGTCAACGTTCCTCATTATTAGAGCAGGAAGAACAGGGGAGGCAGTGGTGTGTCTGGTGGTCCCACCTTCACTAATCAGCAGGCCCAGCAGGGCCAGGCCGTAGCCCGTGAGCCACACAGAGGCCACCTCAGAGTCAGGAGAACCTCCAGCCCTGCGATGTAAGACAACGCAGATGACACTTCTCCCCATCCCAGGAGACCAGGCCCTTTGAGTGAGGAAGCTTGCAGCCCCCATGGCCCCTCAGGGCCCAGCACAGCCCAGACCCTGAAGCCTGGCAGCCTCTCCTCAGTGCTCCCTCACAGCCAGCCACTTGGTCCCACATGGTTTATGTGGTCCCACACTGTCCCCTGGAAGAGGCAAACATTAGATAGTAGGTATTTAGGTAAGTATCCAAATACAGGTATGATGGCTCAGTGTTTCTGGCCACATCTACTTCCTCCAGAGCTCTGTCTGGACAGTGAGCCCCAGCCCCCGGCACCAGCTGACCATTCAGGGAGCCTTTCTATAAAACTATATTCAAATCAATGTACTTACAAATGCTCTGTGGGATCCACACCCAGGTGTTGGTCCTTTCCGTTTGGTATACTGTGGTCAATAACAATTGTTTCTGTATTTGCTAAGCAAAATCCATTGGACCTCATGATTTCTGAAAAATGAGAGCAACAAAGTAAAAATGCAGGAGAGGCCAGAGTTTGAAGTTTTGGGCTTATACTAATCTCCCTACTTCCCTCTCCATCTACTGCCCCAGATTCTTCCCCGCACTCTGGGAAAATGTTCTGCACCCCAGAGGCCCATTCTGGAGCTCTGCCACACAGATTCAGGAGCTGATGCCAACCTCCACACAGAAACCACGCCTGCGGACCCCATGCAGGCCAAGAGGCACATCACTCCCCCGAGAAAGATGCCCTGGCCCTGGGTGTCCCAGCACCCTCCCCAAATGCCTTCCCCACTGGTTTAAAGCCAGGGTAGAAAGAGTAGTGCTGAGCTCACATCTATTGGTCTGGGTTTGGGTCCGGGTCCATCACATAGTGCCATGAGGCTCTGCCCAGGGCATCCAATCTCCCCTGTGCCTGAAGTGGGATAACACTGTCTATACCACCTTGGGCTGCTGTGAGGGTCAAATGAGATCGGTATGCATTGTATATATATATATATATATATATATATGTTTATATTAATTATAATAAATACATATAATATATATTAAGTTTATTTTGAGAGAGAGAGAAAGAGTGTGTGAGCAGGATTAGGTCAGAGAGGAGGGGGGAGAGAGAGAGAATCCCAAGCAGGCTCCATGCTATCAGCACTGAGCCCAATGTGGAGCTTAAACTCCCTAACTATGAGATCATGACCTGAGCCAAAATCAGGAGTCAGATGCTTAACTGACTGAGCCACCCAGGCGCCTTGAGATCAGTATGCATTTTAAACCAATGGCCAAATTCACTTTTTTACTTTACATAATTCTGTACACAAATTTTTTTTTAGCTGTAAGCACAAATTTTGGTAATTTTAAAAGGCTAACAAAGAAAACGTCTGCATATTCCTACGTTGGCGGTTTGGGGTGGAAGCGTGGTGCTTACCCAGCACTGGGAAAGGAAGACAAGGGATGCGTGAATGCGTGGTAGCCGAAGGAGCACCAGCCTGGGGCCGAGCACCGCAGCCCAGCCCAGCCGTGAGTTCCATGGTCTGGGGCCTCAGCATCCTCAGCTGGGAAAGTTCAGAATAATACTGGGTGATCTCCAAGGATCCTTTCACTTCTGAACTCCCATGAACTTCCAGATTCCATCACATCATCTGGTGCATTTAAGTATGAGGAACCAGCTGGCTGGATTCATTTGTAATACCTGGTGCGGTTTTTATTCCCATTTCCCCAGGGAAGGCGGTTCTGTCACTTCAGCAGGTTAAACACACTCCAAGAATACATCTGGTCGCCACTGCCAGTTCTCCCTGGAGTTCTCCAGCCCTCGGTGAGGCAGGCTTCACAGCCCTCAGCTAGGCCCCATATTCATGGTCCTTGTCTGTCTTCTCAAATCAGGCCCTCTATTTATTTCATCTTAAAAAACATACTTAAGGGGCGCCAATCAGTTAAGCATCCAACTCTTGATATCAGTTCAGGTCATGATCTCACAATTCCTGAGTTCAAGCCCCGCGTTAGGCTCTGCACTGACAGTGTGGAGCCTGCTTGGGATTCTGCCTCCCTCTCTCTCTCTCTGCCCCTTCCCTGCTTGCTCTCTCTCTCTCTCTCAAAATAAATAAAAATAAACTTAAAAAATGCTTAAAATAGGCTCCAAATTTCTGGGGCATTCTCAAATTCAAAGGATTATCATCTTCCCAGCCAAGGCCTACCACACAGAAACACACACAGCTCGGGGTAGCTTCCCTCTCCTAACTGGCCTGGCCCCGCCGACGAGAACACCCCTCACTGTCCACGGCCTCGGTGGGCATCTGAAGCAGTTGTTCTAGGGACTGTTTCCTTTTATTTTTTTCTTATATCTTGTCATAATTTAGATTATTTTATTTGCTTTTTTCATAAGGATAGTTATAACTTCCTACTTATTTTTAATCTTTGTAGGTATTTGGTTCTTAGTTCTTCGAATTTTTCTCAATACGAGGAGAATTAGGGAAACCACACAAAAATGGACAAAGAAAAATAGAAGATTTTCTCCTCACCCTCACAGGACTACAATGACTCTTCCTTAGTCAGATTTGCCAAGGAATTGCTAAAATTTCCTGTTGACTTTCTGCAGAAATGACAGCTTGAGTTTCTTTGGTCCTTTGAAACACCAGCTCAGTCACCCTCTGGGTGGCATCAGCACACTGCTCTTCCTGCCCACCCCACTTGGCGCCCACCCGTCTTCCCTGTGTAAGAACAAGCATGGAGAGCCTGAGTCATGAGCAGGAGCACCAAACCCCAAGAAGTCAGTGCTTGGCGCCTCTGGCAGCAACGGCATTTCTAGGTGAGAGAAGATGACTCTGAAGATGACTAACTCTTAACAGGAAAGATTAAGATTCCCTCGCCACTCAAATAAAAATGCATGACAGCACAGAACCACTTGCTTTATTGCATTTTCTAACTGATTCAAATCTGTCTGTCTCAGAAGCACATAAAACCTCAGCCAGCTGATAGCTTCCAGCTCCCAACCCTTTGCTAAGGGAATTTGGAGGGGAAAACCCTACAAGTGAACACAAATGTAGGCGTAGCAAAACATTCTGAACATGTTCCTGAAGAATTACCTTGCATGGGACCTTGTGAACTTCCTAACCTTTCCTAAATGTGAAATTTGGAGCTCTAAGACAGGGAATCTTTACCAATCCCCCAAAACAGATTTGTAACACATCCCTTAACTGCCTAGGCAAAGAAACCTCTGTACACAGTCATGTGGTCTAATTGCTTGCAGGGCAAGCTGGAAACTCTAGTTCTGCGGCTTCTGCCTGGGGAACAGGTTACTTCTTGCCCAGATTCCTCATCTGCAGAATGGGAGTAATGCTACCCACCGTAAAAGACAGGTGGAGATGACCTGAGACGGCGCTTGTAAAGAATCTAACAAATGTGGAGGGCTTGAATAATGTAGTGATGATATCATTATTGCTAATGTCTCGTCTTAATATCTGTCATGTCCTGCAAATAAAAAGAACTAAAGAAAATGTTATGATTACAGAAAAATGCTAACCTCGGAAGCCTATCTTCAAACAGATTTAAATGTGAGTTTCTTAGAAGTCAGCCTAGTACCTATAGCAAAAATCACTGGCCAATGTAATTGCTTTAATCACATACATGACTGATTCCATGAAGCAGTTCACTTTCAAGATACTTTTCTGCATTCATATTTTTTTTTCACATGAAGAGTTTTGCTTTGCCATTTCTTAATTTTCTATTTTGAGCTAATTTTATAATACAGAAAGGTTACAAGAACAGTATAGATTTCTCATAGAGCTCCCCAGCTTCTCCTGTTGTTAATATGCTACAAAACAATGGTGCTGTGAAAAAAGCTGAATATAACTAAATACTTCCCCTATTTGAGTGTCACAGGCTTTTTCACTAATGTCCCTTTCTTTCTGTTCCAGACCCAATCCAGGGCCCCTTCTTTCCTTGCTGTGTCCTAGTTTTGCCCAGCCTCTGACGGTCCCTCAGTCTCTCCTCTCATCTCTCACGACAGTGACACTTGGGACTCGTGGGGTGTTTTATCGAAGCTCCCTGGATTTGCCTGATGCTGTCCCACTGTGACTGAGGTGGTGTGTTTCCAGACAGGAATCCTGCACCGTGACCCTGCATCCCCAACGTGCATCCCGCCAGGGGGTGTCTGATGTCAACAGGCCTTGTTCCTGGCTCACTTGCATAAGAAATTTCTGCCACGTTTACTCTTTCTCTTTGTAGTTAATAAGTATCTCAGGGGAGATGCATTGAGACTGTGCAAAACCTCAAACTTTTCCCTACCATCTACCAATGGATCTTTTCTGCAATGATTGTAGTTGACACTTGAATGATAGGAGTTTGAACTGCGTGGGTCCACTTATATGTGGATTTGGTTTTGCATAAATACTGTAAATCTCTTTTCTTTATGATGTCCTTAATAATGTTTACTTTTATAAGAATATAGTATTTAATGCATATGACATAGAAAATAAATGCTATCAACCATTTATGTTATTGGTAAGGCTTCTGGTCAACACTGGGCTACCAGTAGTTAAGTTTTGGGGGAGCCAACGTTATGCATGGATTTTGACGGCGCGGGGTGGGTGCTCCTAAGTCCTATGTTGGTCAAGGGTCAACTGTACTACTGTGGCGTTTGTCTGGTGGCGACTACTACATT
This sequence comes from Suricata suricatta, assembly GCF_006229205.1. Classification (NCBI taxonomy): domain Eukaryota; kingdom Metazoa; phylum Chordata; class Mammalia; order Carnivora; family Herpestidae; genus Suricata; species Suricata suricatta. The sequence continues at coordinate 24,314,924 of NC_043706.1, read as the reverse complement.
TTTAGCGGTAGCCATGTTTTTGTATGCCCCCTAGGCCACCATTCCTTCAGTTCAGTAGTTCCTGCATTCCTCTTCTTCAGCAGACACTAGCTCATTTCTGAAAGCATTCATAGTGCAGCCACCCTCCGCCCAAATCCTCTCTCCTGTTATACTTTCAGTGCAGTCCAGCAATAGAACAAACCCAAAGCACTACCTTTTTATTAATTGGCTAATGGATCAACCTTGTAAGGTGAAAATTAGAGTTGAGATTGTACATATGTTTGGTTAATAAAATATGAAATTATAGTTCATTTCCAGGCCCCCCAAACCTGAATAATTAGATTTTTTTGGCTTATGTTATTGGTCCAAGTAGCCAGATCTCAGCTGGGGTTTGTGCTTAAAAGCACGGACACAGCCACAGCGTAGAAAAGTATATTGAAGGTTTTTTTAAATTCCATAAACATTTAGATCAACACGGGATGAAGAATGTTTGAGGCTGTCCCGGACTTCATTTCCCGAGCGCCTTGCTGGGGCCCCAGGGTGTCCTGCTTCCGCACGGCTAGCGCCTGGCGCCATCTAGGGGAGGTCTGGCCACGAGGCAGTCTCAATAGGAGGAAGAAGAAAGAGGCTGTGAGTTCAGAGCCTATGTGCTCGCCTCCCTCTAAAGGGAAGCAAGCCTCTGACAGCCCAGGCCAAGCGACTGCCCCCATGGTGCTACCTCCATAAATGCCACATCCACAGCATAAAAAGGTATTAAGAAATCAGACAGGAGAGGAGGAGGAAGGGTGCGGGGAGTCGCAGGAGGCTAGGGTGTTTCCACGACTGAGTGCAATTTAGCGGGTTTTCACCACTAGGCAGAATTTAGCAGGATGTGACAGATGGGCAGAGTTTGTGTGAACACAGAGAAGACAGGGGAGCCCCACTGAAAGGAGGCTGAGGGTCTGGAGCAAAGGGTTTTGTGGTGACAGGATCAGACTCTGGCATGTCTGGAATGACTAGGGCACTTGGCCTTTACCTTGAGTGTAAGGTCCTGAGAAAATGGATGAGCCCAGGAAGTCAGAGTTCTAGGATGGCTGACCTCAGTATTCAGAGTGTGTGCTGGGGCATGTTCCCAGACTGGCCCTGCTCTCCAGAGCCTGAGACTCCCTGAATCCATAAACACCCACAGGGGAACCTGCCGCTGTGCAGACTAGTTCTCCAAAGGCTGTTCGTGTTACTGTAAATAAAAGTTTCACTGAAAAGTATTTTTGAATTTACCATGGTTCATTGTCTTACTATATTGGTTTCCTCCCTCTGTGAATAATGAAAGTACATCTTACCTCCTGGGGGACCCCCCCCCCACTGCCTGCACATCTACACACTAATTTATGGTAAGAAGCACTCATTCAGAGTGAGGACCGGCTAGTCCTGGAGCAAAGATGGGAAGCTTCCGAGGGAGAAGCCCCAGACTTGGTGCCCAGTAGATCAGAGCTGATGAACAGGAAGGGAGAATCTTAGCCCTGGGGGGTGCGGAGGCTTCTCCCAGCCTGCTAACCAGGGAGGGACGCCTCTGACAGGCCCCCTGGCCTTTGCACGGAGTGTAAATCTTTCAGCACAGACTCAACAGTAGCTGTTTATAGACTTCACTGTTAGGCAGGCCCGGTTGTTACAAAGCATTCTGCACTGACCCAAAATTGTTTCAGGGTCTTGCACCCCCTGCTGTGTCCCTGCAGGCTGAAACCTGTCCTCAGTCCTCGCAAACAGACCCAGAGCATGTAGTTCAAACCTCAGCTGAGACACCACAGTCACCGTGTTAATTTTCACCTCATTGTTCTCAGCCCTGTAGGATAAACATGGGTCCAGTGTTTACACAAGTCACAGGTACAAACAGGACCCGAAGACAGAGGGCTGGTTGTGTTCCAGCTTGCTGCACTCCTGGAATGAGTCAGAAGCAGCTCCATGCAGCTCACGTCTGTCCCTCTCATGCTGGGGGCCTTCGGGTCAGCCTGAAGCCACTGTTCACCTCCTGCCACCAACACAAGGCCCTGAAAGGTTCTGTGTCTCTTTGCTGTCCAATGTGCTCAAAACAGAAAGAAATAAGGCAAAACAGAGACACCAGTTCTGGGACTCTTCTGCTCAGGGTTAAAGAACAGAGACTTGTCCACAGTCCCTGGGACAGCATGTAAAACCCAGCATGACTGGCAGTTTGGTTCCTGGAGCCCTGGCTGTGCCCTACAGGACTGGGGTCCATAGACACCCAACCAGCACAAGTGACTGCCGTTCTCTTACAAAGGAGTTTCTGGATGCCAGGTGCCAGCCAAGGAGAGATGCCCAAATAATGCTGCTCTTCGAAGACCACACAGGAAGCTCTGCTGGGTAGACATCAAAAATAGCAGACCCCAGCAGAGCCAGGCCCAACAGCCATCCTGCTCAACGCAGTCACATTCCATTCCAGGGCCCCAGGACTTGCGCATCCGGTCCACGCTGCCACCACACACAACTGGGAATCTCCTGCCTGCTGTGTGATGCACAACTCAGTGACACTTCTCTGCCCAAGATATCAGCTGCCGCCATGCTGATGTGTCCTCTATCTCCCAATCACCACGGACCCCGATGCCTTCTGATGAGACAGCTCTGGGCTCCAACGTGCTCACATCTGTGGACTCTTCCTCAGCAACTTCCTGAGCCTTCCTCCTCCACTGCTATTTCTTCTCTCCTCCCTCCTCCATTCAGAAATAGAATGCTGGACACAGAGTCCCTCCTCCGCATCTTCCCGCAGATCAAGATGTTCTGCAGGATCTCACCTTCAGCCAATCTCCTCTCACAAGTGCCTTTCCTCCTTTTCCAGCCTTGCAGGCCCTCACTCATCTGCCACTTTTAGGGCAAAACAAGCTAACCGTCCATTGCCTGGGGAAGCTCCGTACTTGAAGCTCCCAGGATGGAGCTCTTTTCTCCACAGAATGTCCCTCAGCAGCCTTCACCACAACCGGACTGCAAAAATAAAAGTCTAGTGTCCTAACAACACGTGCAGCCCAGATCCAGAAAGCTACCACACAGGGTGAAGTGAGTCCAGACCTCCGCTGCCTTGCCACCCGCCCCACAGCTGAGCCGGCCGGCAGCTCCGCGCGGCTGACCTTTCGCTCTTCCTGCTGCTGAGACATCTGCCTCGTCGGGGCTAGAAGTGGGGGCTAGAAGGCATGGTCCGACATCCAGGCTGGTGATATCTAACCTAGCTGGCCTTTTCGTCCTGGGTGTCCTCAAACCAAATCCACTGCCACCTTGTAGGAACTATCTTATTTTAGCACGCTAGACTCCTGGTGCCAGAAGTTCACTTCAAAAAGCTCCATTAATGTTTTCATCATATACTATTTTTTTAAGTTTATTTATTTTGACAGAGAGAGAGAGAGAGAGAGAGAGAGAGGGAGGGAGTAGGGGAGGGGCAGAGAGAAGGAAAGAGAGAATCCCAAGCAGTCTCTGCACTCTCAGTGTGGAGGTTGACTCGGGGCTCAAACCCAGGAACCGTGAGATCATGACCTGAGCCGAAACCAAGAGTCGGACACTTAACCAACTGAGCCACCCTCTCATGCCTCTCATTATACTATTTCTTAGGCATGTTCCAATTTATATGCCACGTTACTCACTTTGGCAATCAGAAAAGTGTAAACTGCAGGGCAGGAGGTAGAAAACACCGTGTTATGAAAATCAGGCCACAGCCTACACCCACTGTTTTCACCCTTCCGTTACACTGTCTTTCTGGATCCCACAGAAGGCGCGCCCAACCACACAGGCAGCCAACTGGAAGGGTTTCTGGGAAGCCGCAGCCATCAACAGCAGCATCTGCCTCCCATGCCTTCCCCACAACTCTTACCTGATATTTTCACCGGGCTTTGAAAGCTGGGTTGAATTTTATGGACATTGTCATTTTTTAACACCTGATCCAAAGGAGATCTTTCAAAGAAGGTGAGCACAACTTCTGACCTAGAATACTGGGAATAAGTACATTAATTACTCAAGGTTCATCCTCAGTCGCGGTGGCCTCATCTGATGCTAATGTCTCTGAACTGTTCAGACGCTCTGTGGGACTTCACTCAGGGCACACTCTTCATTTACTTCAGGCCCCACGTGGCAAAAATGCAAGGCCCCAGGGACAGGTAGGATGGGGTTAATGGAATCACTGGCGAGTGTCTCTGAGCACTTGGTATGTGCCAGCGTTCCGCACCCACCTCCCTTCACTGTACAGTAAACTGTGGTGTGTCACCTTTCCCTGTTCACAGCTGAGGAAACGGACGCTATGGGAGTCAAATGGGGACCTCCTGACCCGAGCCCAGGCTCTCACTCACGACCCCTCATGAAGCCTGCAGACTTCATCTGCTAGCACTCGTCTTGGCTCCCTTATACCCTCTTCCAAAACACCCGCTGCAAGACCAGTGGGCTTCTGAGTGGAGGCAAGAAAGCAAAGACCACGGCAATGGAAGGACCTTGTCTCTTCAACGCCTCCTAGGCCCCTCATTCCCACTTCTTCCCCAAGGGGAAAACAATGGAGCCACAGCACCCCACAAAAGTCTTCCTTTCCCCTGGTTAGACCGGCCGCCCATTCCACCATGGTCTGAGACTTCCAGGGAGGAAGCAGCCGGCAGGAAGTGTCCTGACCTTCCACCCCCAGCCCGGACCAGACAGTACTCACTTTGCACGGCATGCTTATGATGGTCTTTAGCAACTTCTCCACCTCATTGAGCCTGGTCTCTATATCATGTGCATCCTTTATGGCAACCAGTCCTGGAATTGAGACAGAAATGCCTTAAAGTCAAAAAAACAGACCAGGAAGTGTGCCCCTAAATTAAACACAGAACAACAGGCATCCCAGGACATGGGTGCCCCCTGCCATCCTCCATAAAAGATGTCTGGGAGTGTTTCCTTAGTTCTAGCCTGAAGGCCCTCCTCTAACCCTCATTTTGTTTCAGCGATCCAATGAATGGTCTGCGTGTGTGCTGGAGGGGACGACGTCCATCCAAAAGAAGTCAGGCTGGGGACCGCTCAGCCCCTGCCAGCGCCCCCTGCCAGCGCGGTGGCGGCAGCCAGGGGAGGCTGCCGGGGACCTGCCTGCCCCGGACCACACAGTGGAAGGGCTTGCCCGCCCCCTCCGCCGCAGGCCTCAGCTGACCTCGCCACGGGGCATATGTAAATGGAGCCCATACTTAGGCAAGTCATTCATATGCTGGGTTTGGAAGGCAAAAAAATCAGATCTTTAACCAGAAAAACCCGAAGTGGGTATGACTCACAGCACTCTTCAGGAATCTGAACATCTACCCTTGTTACACTTACCAGAGGTCCCAAGTGGCTGTTAGAAAGTACAGTTTTCTGTTTGTGACATACTAGAGCTGGCAGCCTGGAGACCCAGGGTGCGTTCCCCTCTCCCCATGAGCAGCAGAGGACACCGACCTTCCCCTTTCAGTTTCTACACATCAGGGGCCTCGGGGTGGGGGATGGGAGATTCCCACGGGCACCAGCCTCTTCTCCGTGCTTCCTGAGACCCAGCAAGACTGTCCCTGAGTCACGACCAAACCAGACGCCGAAACCCCAGAACCACTGTCATTTGCTGAATCTACGTTTTTCAGTTCTGGTTTGGTTTTGCTTTGCAGGAAAAAGGGTTTTTGTTTTGTTTTAAGTTTATTTATTCATTTTGAGAGAATAGAGCGAGTGGGGGAGGGGCGGAGAGAGAGGGCGAGAGAGGGAATCCCAATCAGGCTCCTTGCCAACAGCCGGAAGCCCCTCAGGGCTCACTCACGAACCATGAGATCATAACCTGAGCTGAAAGCAAGAGTTGGACACTTAGCCAACTGAGCGACCCAGGTGTTCCAAATGGGTTGTTTCTTTCTCAGGCAAGTCATTGACTGAGACTGTGTAAATGATAAAATTAATTTCCTGAACTACATGATGAAAATAAGATGACCAGGACATACATTCCTTGGTGCCGGGGGTGCCCCCAAACATGGGTGAAGACATTTCTGAGAGCCTGGGTGGCAGCAGGGGGTCCCTCCCCTCAGCCTGAGTCAGGGACAACTTCTACTCAAGGCCAGGAAATGTTCCCTCAACGCTCTAAAGTACAGGCCACCTGGGGAGTCAGAGAGGCTGTCTGACCCTGCCCACCTCCTCAGCCATGCAGGCCCAGGGGCCAGCCCGTAGCCGTTCATGGAGCAGGAGCCCCAGAGGTGGCTGGGTGGCCGTGGGTCACCTGCTGAGAGACCTATGGCCCCCGTCACATGGACACACACCCAAGTCACCAGAGAAAAGACCCCCGGCCTTCTCCCCTCTTCCTTGAGTTACCAGGCCCCACCACACCACTAGGCCCTGAATTCTCTGCTTAGAAACACACACACACACACACACACACACACACACACACACACACACTGTACACTTGGCACCAAAATGCTTTCATCTTCTGCTTGCAACAGGGGAGTCTACACAGGAACAGGGCCATGCAAAACCCACTGCAAAGCTGTGTTTAAAGAGAGAGAGGACAATTACATAAATCCTCTCCACCGAACGCTTCTTTATCCTAAGACGATCAAAACTATTACTAAACTACAACCTTTATTGCCTTTAGAATATAAGTTTTAAATCAATCAAGTTTGTGAGACAGTAGTTGTGTTTTGATATTCTATAGGTACATTTGTAGGATGTTAGCCTCTTGTATGATAAATGCATGCAACATATTCACACCCATTTTATAGGATATAAATCGTAATTTAACAATCTTAAGTTACCACAGAGGTTTCTAATTCTTGCATTTTTGCCTTCATGACATAATTTTGGTTATGTCATTGATTGAATTAATGTTCACCTCCTGGTTGGGTCTATAACCTCAAAGGGTAAGATTTAGTCAGATAAATGCATTCTTTTCTATACTGATCTTTTTATAGGATGGCTGGATTTTGCAAATAAAACATAGAACACCTAGTTAAATATGAATTTCAGATAAACAGTGAATAATATAATAGCATGAATAGACTTGCATGGAAAAATTATTGGCTGTTTATCTGAAATTCAAACTTAACTTGGGGTTCTCTATTTTATCTGGCAGTGCTGCCTTCCTGGTAGGGTATTCCATTTTCCAGAACGAAGTGGAGAAAGGCAGGAAGTACCTGAAAAGGCGTCTGGAAGGAACTGATGAAGAACCTGATGAAGATACTGGAAAAAGTATGGGTGTCTTAGCTCAGTGCACAGACCCTCCGTGACCGACTCCACCCCACCTGCCCATCTCGAAGGTCCATGCCACCCAAACCCCTTGACCTTCCCCCACCTCCAGGCTCCTGGGCAGGAACCCCCCATCCATCCCTCAAAAGTGGGTGTGTGCCATCTGCTTTGCGAGGCCTTTCCCACACGGGAAAATGGACTTCGAGCTGCCTCTGGGCTCCCAGGAATCCCCTGACCACCTCAGTATTTGCTGCTCAGCACTGTGACTTCTCCTGGACCTCTGGGTCTCCCCAAGTCCGCCGCGCAAACCTGAGGGTAGGACGTGCCTGTGGCTCATCCCACCATTATCACACTGAGCACAGGGCCTGATACAGTGCGGGGGTCCGTGTTGGCTGTTTGCTGACTGCGTGCACTTGCATAAGAGAGCACAGAAGTCCGGGATCAGTGAACACAAGTCATGCACGCGTTATCTTCCAAGCAGGAGCTCCGTCTCGCCCGTGGGGCAGTGACCCTAATTCCTGCTTCTCGGCACCACACTCAGCCAGACCCCAGCCAGAACCTCCTGCCAAAGACTGTCTCTAGGTCACAGGCCTCACAGGATTGCTGCCTGGGAGCAAAGGGGCATAACGTGTGAGTCACCGGCCAGCCTGGCTCGATTTTATTTGTGAAAGTGTGCGGAACCACACTGCTGCCTTCCACCATCTTTATGTTTCTGAATGGCAGCCAGATGGTCCTCCTTGGAAATGTAAACATGCTTCCAAACAAAAGGCGGCTGAGGAAGTTTAACCGGGGAAAGGAAGATGCTAGAATCCCTCCGTGGGAGAACAAAGAGGACAGATGATTACTGTTTAAGCTCGGGCCTTTAGCCGGGGGCGTGACAATAAAGCCAGCGTGCTGGATCAGCTCCCTCAAGGTGCCGTCCTCCTTTCTCTGAAGAAATGCATCCACGGGGGTTACAACCAGCACTGGCCTCTTCCCCAGCAGGGGCCTCGGCTAATAAAAGGCAGAGATTCCTGAAATGAAGGATGTGGTGGAATGGAGCAATGCGTCAGTTACCACCACCAGGGCTAAGAGCACACAAATCTCCCAGCGCCCCAAGCGCAGGTGTGATGGAGTTGCCACTCTCCCAGCAGCTGCTGGCTGCCTGGTCGGCCGTCTGCATTTCCCTTCTGTCCTGGGCCCTGGACATCACCCTTCTCCACTGTTTTAAAAGTGCCTCCCATTGAATGATGTGTACCCACCATTCGTTAAGAAAATATTTTTAAGAAGACATACCCCAAAAGGCCTTAGTGCAAAAAATGAAATTAATATTTACTTTAAAACTTCTCATTGTTGGAGCACCTGGGTGGCCCTATCGGTTAAGCGTCTGACTCGGTTTCAACTTGGGTCGTGATCTCATAGTTTCAGGAGTTCGAGCCCCTCATCGAGCTCCGTGCTGATAGTGTAGAGCCTGTTTAGGATTCTCTCTCTCCCTCACTCTCTGCCCCTCCCCCATTCACTCTCCCTCTCTCTCTTTCTCAAAATAAATAAATTAATTTTTTAAAATTTAAAATTTCTAATTGTTTCATACTCACAGGGACTCCTTTCAGCTTTCTATTTTCATAACTGGTGGAAACCTTAGACACCTGCTGGCAACACCAAAAAGTATTATAAATTCTCAAAATGCTACAGTGCTAATGGGTGTAGTGAAGAGAACCCACATGTGGGTCATTGCATTACTTTTCCGTGGCAGGTGGCAAGAACTGAGCCCATCCCAAACAGACTAATTCTATGCATTGAGGTTGCTTTCTACTCTATCACTTGTGTTTTTCCTTTGTGAGCCAACAGCTTTCTTTTTTAATGGCTGGTAAAGCTTCTCCAAATAGCAACTGTTTACAGTGAATAACAATTTTAAAACTTGTTTTAAAAAATATGTTTAAATACAATAATGTAAATACTAGGTTTTTATTTTGAATATTGTGGATGGAATGAAAATTCTGTGTAGAACTTGTTTGGCTCCCCTGTATTATCTGAGATGGTAATAACAAAAACTGCAGGCAGGCAAATGGCTGTGATTTTGCACAGCTGAACAGAAAAATGTGTACGTTTGTTGGTAATGAGACTGTCATTCCAGAACTGGCCAGCAGGGGGTACTAGCACTCTGTGGAAGCCACGGGATTTAAACCAGGGAGGGCAGAAGGGATAACCATCCACCTGCACATTTTCAAGTTGACTCAGAAAACTTCACAGCCCCTGGAAAATTTTCTAATTTCTGATAAAGCATAATCACTAATATAACCTCAATTTGTAAAATTTCAACCTATAGCTCGTGATGTGGAAATTTTAACCAGGGGTGCCTGGGCGGCTCAGTTGGTTAGTGTCGGACTTCAGCCTAGGTCATGATCTCACCATTCCCAAGTTCAAGCCCTGCGTCTGACTATGTGCTGACAGCTCAGAGCCTGGAGCCTGTTTCAGATTCTAACTCTCCCTCTCTGTCTCTGCCCCTCCCCTCTGCTCTGTCTCTCTCAAAAATAAATAAAACATTAAAAAAAATAAAGAAATTTCAACCAGATTAGCCTAAAATAGTTAAAGATTTGAAAGACTGATAATATGATTATGTAAATTATAGTGTGCCAGCTTAACACACATTTGGGGGCCAAAAATCAGCTTAGAGCAGCCAAGGTGCCCTTTATTTCTAAACTAAGTTTAGCACTGAAAACTGAGAACAGAAAATGTGATTCTGTCATTTTCAGGATTAACCTCTTTATGCAGTCATAAACACTGGACTTATTCTTGGAACCCAAACTGAACATGCCGGCATCAGCACAAAAACTTATCAGTAAGAGCTAATGTACACAGACCAGTTTCCTGACCTCAGAAACCCGGGTCCAAAGTCCCACTGATCCAGTAAGTGGAGGCTTTGGGAGGAACACCTCTGGTAACTGAGCCAGGCCTCCTCCGAGGCTGGACTCCAGGTGTCCGCATTTAACCCGAGTGCCTTCTGCCTCATTCGAGAAATAAAGACAAGCTTCCTCTTGGGTCAGTTGGGAGGGAAGACTGTCCTTTTCGAAGCACGTTAAGAAGTGTCCATTACCTAAGAACACAAGTCTCTTAGAGGAGATTCTTACAATAGAGCCCTAGGGAAATTTTCTGTAAAGTGACCTTTCAGACTGACTCAAATAATAAATTACATTTAAAGAGTTCCTTCTCCATTTAATAAATGTGTCCATCAACACATTGTGCAGCAAGGTAGATCGGTCGGGTGAGGTGAGGGATGCAGGGCCGTCCCGGGAGCACAGGGGTAGGTGCTCTTTAAAGGTTGCGCCTAATACGAATTTTAGAAGCAAAATAGTTTAAGGGAAATATTCTTCTAAGGGAAATGTTCAGAGCTGATTTCCTAAGTGCATGTTTTCTAGGCAGGTAGTCGACATTCAAGAAATGGAGGGTAAGAAAGGATTCGCTTGAGAGCATAACCAAGCTGGTTATTCTATGCCTTGAGCATCCCAGGGGACGTTCTGATTCCTGGGAGCCCGTGGTTACTCACGCAGGTCTCCTTGTTGCCATGTGTGAGGGGTCGCACGGCGTTTCTGGAAGGACTGAAGCCTTGTCTGCCCCTCACTCCTGGGTGACGGTGGTGCCCGGCCGGCCTACCCTCTCTCTATAGGCTGCCCTCATTCAGTGATGCTCACACCCCCTGTAAGAGGTGGGAGTCCTGATGGGCACTAATTTCTCCCCTGCATCTCTCCAAGAATGAAAAGCAGGGCAGAGAAAGGAGAGGACACAGAAGAAGCAGAGAAGAAATAGCACTTCCCTGAGGATCCCTCCTCTGCTTCTTCGTGAGCCTGGGAAGGGCTCCCTTGAGTCACATGTTCTTTTATCAGCACAAGCGAGTGAGTAAGTGCCAGACTTAAACGTATTGGTCTTTACTGTGCCCTTTCCCAGTCCCTCCTTTCCTGGGCCTCTTCACTATTCTCCCCCAATAAAAGCACAGTTCCCTTCCTGAACTTCACACTTCATGTGTTTAGGATCCACTCACTCGGCCAATCTGTCCTCAGACATCAAAGGTATTCAGGGCACACCATCCCATGCCAGGCTGGCAAAACAAAAAGCACGTGTTTACCCACACTTCCTAAATCACTGACTGGCTCTTGCTCTGTGTCAGGCATCAGGTGGTGGAGGTGCTGTGGCCCACAGGACAGGCAGGACCCCTGGCTCCCCAGAGCTTTCCTGAGAGCAGGCGAATGGAGCTGTGGCAAACACTGGCCACAAGAGTAGGGTGTCACCTGGGGGGCTAGGAAGCCTGAAGAATGAGCAGACACAGGAGGCAGGGAGGGAAGACAGGAACAGTGGTCAGGAAGTGTAGAGGCCCTAAGGAGGTCGGAAGGGGAGGACTGAGGCGAGCAGGGCCTTACACATGGCACTAAGGGGGTTGCCCTGTGGCAGGCAGGAGGGAGCCTTGACCTACTCAGGCTCTGGTCCCAACAACTCTACCCACTTGGCAGTTCTGTTTCTTATGGTTCATATACATACCTGCCCTAGGATTCCACACGAATCTGCCCCCTGTGAAACTGCTCCCTAGAGCACAGTCCCCAAGCATGACCCATGACCAGCACCAAATTCCAGTTTCTGGATCAGCAAAGCCACAGGCCTGGTCTGTAAGCATCCCACTGAGGTAACGGTGGCGACCTTCTTCGTGGGCTCTCTTTAGCCTAGGCAGCGGCCATCACCATCCCTGCCTTCTCGGGACATGAGGGCGGAGAGCCACACCTGGAGAGGACACTGTCAGAGGCAGTGGGCCGGGCACCGGTAACCGCACTCACTCATCTGGTTGACTCTGGGTGAGGGACGGCTGTGTGTCGAAAGCAAAGGGCAGGGCTCCAGGGACACATGGTGCTGAGTCCAAAGCAGCTACCCTATGTCCACCAGGGGCTGGTCCTTTGTGGCTGTCACCGCTTGGGCACCCCAGCAGTCCGGCCTTTGGATATCATTACTGCTCTTTCATCAGTCAGACACCTGGGGCGTGAGGAACCAAGCAGCTTGCCCGAAGTCACCCAGTGAGTGGCAGGTGACAGACCCAGAGTCTGAATCGTCACCTGTCTGGTTCCAAAGCCCATGTCTTCAGCCACTCAGCCTGCTCCTCTTCCACAGTGACCGTGGACTGTGACCCTGCCCCCTCCCACCTGGACCCTGTGTCCCCAGCTGGGTCCTCAGTCTTACAGGGCCTTGGGGATTTTCCCCTGCAGGACACAGGATTCAGATACTCTATGTAAAAGCTTTAATCACACGTCATTCCTTCCCTCCTCCCTCTCTACCCTCTGTCCGATTGCTGTGCATCATACATTTCCTGCTGATTCTAAGTTACATATCTGTAAAGGGTGATTAAGATGTTTTTGTTCTTGAGACAAATATGAAAACTTGCCAGTGTAAATCGGCCGGAGAGCTAAGTGGCCCTGTCCACGGTCATGACTCAATTTAGGGGGCGGGGTAAGGAAGCTGGAGGAGGAGTCTGTCTGGAGAATACCATCATCCTGCACGTGGTCTGTGCCAGGCGTGACACATCTGTGCTGCCACCATTTAAGAGAGACTGCAGCTTGGCCAGGAAAGGATGGTGCCTGGGTGCCTTCACCCCACATCACCCCTGCCCTGCCCATCGATCAACGAGAGGATGCAGATGACGTGGCCCTGGGGAGCTGCTTAGGCCCGATTCCAGAACACGGGGTCCAAGTTCCAGTGATGACCACCAGAAGTGTCCAGTGGATGCCTACTCTCACCCCATAAAGTAAAAGTGAACACAAACACCAATGAAAAGGTTTTCCAGTGCATTCAGTGGACCAGCAACCAACTCCTGACAAGGACTCGCTCAGTTTACTGTCTCTCACACTCCCTCCCAAGGATGCATGAAGGGCAGGCCATGGCCCATGTCTGGTGGGGAGGCCGCAAGGGTAAACTGGGTTCATACTCCCAGCCTGTCCTCACTCTCCGGAATCCCACCCTCCTCCACACGGAGCTTCCCTGAGAAGAACTGATCAAAGGCCCATTATTATTATTTATTTAAATGTTTATTTATTTTTGAGATCGAGAGAGGGTGGAAGAGAGACAAAGTCTGAGCAAGGGAGAGGCAGAAAGGGAGGGAGACACAGAATCTGAAGCAGGCTCCAGGCTCCTATCTGTCGGCACAGAGCCCAACACGGGGCTTGAACTCATGAGCTGTGAGATCATGACCTGACCCAAAGCCAGACACTTAGCCGACTGAGCCACCCAGACACCCCAATCAAATGCCCATTATTTCACTAACTTTGCATGGCACTCACTATCCACTGGCACTTTGAATCGTCCCTTTACTTGACTCTTCACAAAGCAGAAACATCTTTCACCGTTTGGAAAAGTGTCTGTAAAAACAGACAGCAGAAGCCAGGCAGAGAAGGATAGAAACCATATGTTTGCACTCATAGGTCTAGCAAGAAAACAAGAGAGACCTAATGGAGAACCAGGGGGAACGGAGGAGGGAGAGAGAGTTGGGGAGAGAGAGGGATGCAAAACTTGAGAGACTATTGAATGCTGAGAATGAACTGAGGGTTGAGGGGGAAGTGGGAGGGGGGAAAAGAGGTGGTGGTGATGGTGGAGGGCACTTCAGGGGAAGAGCACTGGGTGTTGTATGGAAAACAATTTGACAATAAAATATGGAGAGAAAAAAAAAACAGACAGCAGAGACACGGGAGGATCAGACTTGTTTTAAAAGGGAAGGGGACCCATGTCCCCGGGGGGCCAGTCCGAGGGCAGCCAAGATGCCATCAGTAGGTTCACAATGCTGTCTGCTCAAGAAGCAGGCCAAGTTTCTCCTTGGAAATTGGGCGGAAAGTCACCGTGACCTAGAAGCAAGCTACCTAACCACCTGTGTAAGTTTCTGGCTGTCTCCTTCTCGAGCCGAGAGGTTAGGTCGGGTCACTGGGGGCCCATGGCACAGTCTGAGATCTGATGGGGTGCGATCCCAGGACTGAGGACCAAATTCAGCCAGGTGGACACTTAAAGAGAAAGGAGAGGGCCCTGGAGCCCTGGGAAAGGAAATCACAGAGAAGGCCGGGCAGCTGCAGGGTACATATCTGGGGAAGAGAAAACAGAAGGCAGAGAGAAGAGAGCAGGCTACGTGGAAACAGAGGTCCTGCCTGAACTGCGGCAACAGCACACCCCGGGCTGGGAAAGCTCACCAGCTCAGGTGCTCTGTAGATAGAAGAGACTCAAAAACACGTCTGTTTGTCAAAAATACCCCAAATCCCTGAGAAGCGAAAGCTGCCCAGGTCAGAAGGGACAGGATGCCCTAAACTGAAGCAGTGCCAGGGGCCTGGGGAGCTGTGTCTGGGGCAAAGGGCGACCCACATCAGGCTGCAAGAGCCCATCGGGCTTGGCAGAGGTGGGGTTTCTGCCTCTGGTCTGCTGCCCGGGCCTGTGTGGCCTCTGACCTTTTTTCAGCCACTTTCACCAGGTCAGTGGCTTTGCCCCTGCATCAGGGGTGATCTCCCCTCTAGTTTGGGGTAGCCCAGACCTTTGCCCCTGCAGTCCACATGAGAATAAGTACATGGGCTCAGGGCCTGGGAGCACAGTCAGGCTTGTGGGCGCTGGGCAAGCCAATCTGTGGCCAGCCCTTCCTGGCGCTGTCCTGGATGTCTTAACCCCATTCCTCAGATCTCGAACTGAAGAACAGGCCGTCTCTGGTAAGCAGGTAGATTACCGTCCTCGGTCATAAAGGTGAATACGGGCCTGTACACGGGGCCACAGCCAGGCCCTCAGTGATGGGCTTTATTTGGAGAAAATGCTCAAGTACCACACTCGAGCTGGGCCCCAACACCAGCCTTCCTGCAGGCTCCTCATTCCAGTGAATGGCTATCCCACTTCTCTCACTAAACGCTGTGTGTGGCCCTGCCATCCTTCATCCCCCACCTCTGGTGTCTCAGTAAATCTCCCGGCTCTCCCTTCCAGACACATCAGTGTTTGACCACTTCTCACACCTGCTCTGGTGGGGTACCTGGAAGGATGCCCCAGCACCCGTCCCCCATCGCCCTGCCTCCCCCTTGCCCACCTCCAGTCTTTCTCAGCAGCCAGAGTGTCATCCGATCTGCCCTGGTCACCTACTCTCCTCATCCTACTCTCTACTCCAGCCATGATGGCCGCCTCTTCACTTCCCGAAGCCATCAGGCATATGGTGGCCTCAGGGCCTTTGCACTTGCTCTCACCTCTGTCTGGAATGCTTTCTTCCCCAGGGATTGACAATGCACTTGCTCCCTCCCTTCCTTCAGGTCTTGACTCAAAGGTCATTTCCTTTGAGAATTTTGGAGAACATTATCTGAAAGTTAACTCTTCCTCTTATAGGTCAATAACCCCTTTCCTTGCTTACTTTTTTTCTTCAAATACTTATTCCTATCTAACATATTATTGATTTATCTTGTTTATTATTGGATATCTCCCAACAAGAAAATGAGAATCATGAAGGCAGGGATTTTTTTTTTTTTTGGTCTCTTTTCATCACTGCTGTGTCCCCACCACCCAGACTGATGCCAGCATGTGGTAGGTACTCAGCAAATACTCCCTGAATGGATGAGTATGAAATCAAAATGTTGATTTCAGTCAAGAATCAAAGATCACCCGACTATTTTGGAAATGGAATTTCTTGCTGCGGTAGTGACCAGGTGACTTCACAAGGCCTGAAATTGGTGCTATTAAAAAAAAAGAATCAAAACTGTCCATGAGCCCCAAATGGTCAATCAGAGATTCTGCATGTTGATGTTTTAGCATGTAAACCTTCCCAGATGTAAGGGATGTAATAAGCAGGGCACCCTGGCCAGGGTCAGGAGACTGCGGACCACACAAGTGTTATGCAGAGAGAGTGCAGCTTAAAGACTCAGCCCTGCTCGTGTCAGGTGTAGAAAAGGCAAAGGAACACCTTGGTCACCAGAGAGAATATCCACGGGAAGTCGCTATCTCCATCTTCCCAGGCTGGGGCCCAAGAAAGGACAGCGTGGTCAGCCCTGCCCGGGAAGGCCAAGAAGGTAAGTCAGTGAGCACCAGGCCTCTATTCAGGCAGCGCTTTAAGTATCTCTGCTCATGTGTCTCTGTGAAACATTCAAGGCCCACGGACTATGGCTGAGCTGAACACCAAAGCAAGTGTGCACAAGGGACAAAAAAGCACCTTCTCTCCAGGTAAACATTCTCTCCCACTGCAATACTTGGGGGGCTAGGAAAAAGGGCTCAACGCCCCTTTAATTGCATGCAGATTCAAAAATGCAAGTAGGGGCCAAGGCTTCCACACCCCGTGAGGGTGTTCAGTCAGACATTTATAAGAGCTACCAGCCGGCTGCCAGCGTGAGCTCTGAAACCCAGATTTCCTCACAAAGCTTTTTAATAAAAGTAGAGATCCCAGATCTAGCCCAGAACTATTTCAATAAATTTCAAGCGAGGGAATCTGATGGGGAATTATACTGAGAAAACCTGGCATTTCCAATATAATACATGCACCTGGTTGCTTTTTGTATTTACAGTTTGTGTGTCCAAACAACGTTTTTATGCAAATAATAAACCTACATGGAAATAAGGTAGAATCTTCTCTTAGTTACTGTTATGTGTTTTATTCCATGAACCATTTCCCTGGACTTAAAGGAACCTAAGAAAAGAGAAGGGCTTCCCTGGGATTGCACCACAAAACTCCTGCAGTGCAAGAGGGGTCAGTCCCAGCCTGCCTCCAGGCAGAGAATCTAGGACCAACCAACCGGAACAAAGAATTAAGGTCACGCCTTCCTCTGGTCCCCGTCCCCAATCTCCTCCCCTCCAGGGGGTGCCGGCCCAGCTCTGACAGAGGTCTCCACTAGGCAGGAGTCTAGTCCAGGTGGTAGTGCCAACTGGTCCGTGTCCTGACCACCCCCAGTGCCCCTACATCCACCAGCGGCCTGGCTGACACCCAGTTCTACTCCCCTTCAGTTACTTGAGCAGATACCCTGTCCCTCTGGATCTTCTTTTCTCCCTGTGATCATCTCTTCCAAACCTTCTTCACTTGTAGGTGCTCTGCTCTTCAGAGGCACGCTCTGTGTTTACGCTTCAGAATGGACCCTGAGCATGACTGCAGAGGATAGAGCCTGGCTGCGTGTGCAAGGCGGGTCCGGCGCCTCACACTCACCCCCTCTGCGCCAGGCAAGGTGTTTTCCCTACCATATCCTGGGGCCTCCCCACTGGTACAACCCTAACCAGAACCCGCTGATGCTGAGGGTAACGGTAACAACTAGCACGTGAAAAGGACTAACTATTGCTGTATGCCATACTATGCACTGTAATTCTCACTCACACACACACAAAGACAAGAAAAATAAAGTAGGAATAGTACTATGTTATGGAGGGGAGCCCAATTCCAGCTAACCTGTCTGCTAGGGGTCGCTCAGCCAAGCTGTGTCACCCGACCAAGTGAGACCTGGGGCGTGAGTGGAGAGGGGTGGGGGGTGCAGACCGGAGGGCCGCCTCTCTGCCAGCTCTCAGGGGCTCTCATTTGTTAATGGCCAGCCTTGTTCCAGCAAAGACTAAGTCACTAATAAATACTGCTGTTCCTGCATCTAAGCTTTCCTGATTCGGGTATTCATTTGGTAAATTAAAAAATACAACAACATCCACACCCAAATAGCAAATTCGAGGAAAACTCTGCTATGCTTGAAATAATACGAAGCTATGTCCAGATCGGCAATCAATGTGAGAATCTGGGGGGCAAAGAGAAGCCTGGAAGGCAGGCCGTCTGGCTCAGGGCCTTCAAACTTGCTGGCTTTGGGAGCCCTTCCAAAGGATGCGTCATGAGAACTGAGCTAATTATCCATGTAATTCACACACTGGGGCGGGGGTTCGCCCTGGAGAAGTAGAGGCTATTCTGAGACCTCAGGCAAGCAGACCAGCAGCTAAGGAGACTCCTCCCCGCCATCCTCCGCTTTAGTAAATGTTCCCAAAGTGCCCCCAGGTCTGTTTAGAAGACGGTGAAAAGTACGGCCTCTGGGTGACCTGTGACCATTCTCAGAGCTGCAGGTGATCATAAGCGGTGGCATGGACAGGCTGCTCAGGGCCCTATAGCCTTCCCAGGCCCCTGCTCCCCCAGCCCCTCCCCTTTCTAGGCTCGCCTCCTCAGGCGCTTCCTTCCCTCTCGCCACCGGCCACCGCTCCTACTGCCTCCGGAGTGCAGCCCCTGGAAGGGCGTCAGCCTGGCCGAAGGAAGCCACGGCAGTTCTCGGAGAACTCAAATCCCCAAGGGCCAGGGCAGTCACAAGGCCAGGGAGGAGGCTGCCGCGGATAATCAAACCCGAATGTTGGACCCACCCCTGGGGTGGGGACCTGGCTCTCCCTAGTAGTCGCCGGCAGGGAGGCCCCTCCGGAGGAAAGACAGAAGGCTGCGTGGCACCTCGCACTCGGGCTCCTCCGTCACCGGAGAAGGCAGGAGGCGCAGCCCCTAGCAGCGGAGCCCTCCGAGGCGCGGCTGCCAGACCCGACGCAACCTCAGCTGGACACTGTGGTTAACTCTTCCCAAATGTTTCACCGGCCCTCTCCAGTTCCCTTCCGGGCGGATCGGGGGCCGCAGCCTGCCCTCCGAGTGTTGGGAGGGAGGGAGACCGCCACTCCGGAGCAGGGGCTGGGGTCAGATGTCTGGGGACCACCCCAACACTGGCCGCTGTACTGGTACTGGTCAGTGACTCGTCCCTGGGGACACTCAAGGCGGCTGTCTTGCCAATGTTGGCCCGGAGGGCCCAAGGCTCCACGGGCTGACTTGACTCCTTGTCTTCCGACCTCTGCCGCCCAGGGCGCCCTTCATTTGGGGGCGGAAGATCTAAGCGCCCCCTGTCCCGTGCCAGGGATGGAAAGGAAAGCCTCAGTCTCGGTTTAAGTCACTTCCCCTCCTCCCTTCACTGCACTGTAAAACGACCATGCAACCACACGTCCCGCGAAGACCCCGTCCGAGGCGCCCCCCGCCCCCGCCCCGGTGCCCACGGCCCCCGAACCTTGCCGCAGCGGCGCGCGCGCTAGCTCGGGCCGGTCCTCGGGGAAGGCGTCGCGGAGGCGCTGCCACAGGCGGCCCAGGTCTGCGAAGCTGCGGTGCAGGTAGAGCACGCTGCGGTCCGACCACTCGGTGCGGATCTCGAAGAACTCCTCCTCGTCGCCGCGCCGGCTGACGATAAGCCTGCGGATGCCGTTCACCCAGCAGCCGCGCACGAACATGTTCACGAGCGAGGTGCCCTCAAACACCGCCGAGGCCATGCC
>NC_043706.1:24252645-24295420 GCF_006229205.1 Suricata suricatta | reverse complement strand
GGCTGGGCGGAGCGCCGGCGAGGCTGCGGTTCCAGGGGTCCGGACGCGCCGGGCGTCGCGACTGTTGGCCTCACCCTCGTCTCTGAGCCGTAGGCAGGGCGGTGGCCGGGGTCGGGGGCAGAGGCCCGCGCGCCCGCCCCGCGTTGTCCCGGCTCCCGGCGTCCCCTCCCCGCCCCGTGTCTGCTCCCCGCCCTGCGTCCCCCCGCGCATTCCAGTCGTGCCGCAGCCCCGACGCTTGCTGCAGACAGACCCGAACGCGGCGGGACGGACAGACTGAGAAGGGGCGTCCCTTAAGATCTCAGCCAGCCATCCAAGCGGTCGCCCTTCAAAATGAAAAAATGACACCCCCGCCGCCTTTCTAAGAAGTGGGACAAACCGGTGGTGGGAAAGGTGCCTCCTCCGAAGGAGCCTCCCCCTGGAGTCTGGTAGCCCCTTGTGAGACAGGGATTTCAGAAGTCCAGCTGGGGAAACTGCCCATATTGAAAACCGGGATCTGTAGCAGCCTTGATTCAAAGCCTCCTATTCTTAGGTTGTTCCTCATTGGTAGATAATTTCAAGCGATAGTTTAAGAATTGGAAGTTGGTTCCTGAAGTGTCTCAAGTGACTTCACATCGCCCTGGGCAGGGGTGGGAGAGCCAGGGTTGGCCCTTCAGCGCTTTGCGGAGTTCTAGAAAGTATCGGAAGGCCAGCTAGTGCACAAATACGTTAGAGGTTGATGGCAGGTTGCTGGTCACTTGACTCAATCCAGACCCAGACGTGTCCTCCTTCCCACTCCCGTCACCCCATCACCATCACCAGGTTTTGTTCAGACTGCTCCAGTGACTTGTGGGTGTCCTATCTTCATGGTTCACCATCTAGGTTTATCTTTACCTCTGGGACTAGTCACAGTCCCTGTCTGCTGTGCAAACTGGGAGGAGTTTTCCACAATTTGGCCTGGCCTCCTGGCCCTGGAGCAGCAACCAGTAAGTGTGGTGTGATTGATAGGCTGACCTTGGGGAGTCTGCCCTGTACCCCAAGGGGCACACACCCTTTTTTGCTTGCTGCCACTGGGCTGAACAGCCATCCCTAGTAATTTAAAAGCCAGAATTAAGGTGCTTTTAAGCATTCTGTAAAATCTTTCCTAGGAACAATCAGGTCTTGGGGCCCCTGTTGCTAAAGAGACCTAACTTTGTGAAGTCGCGGACATTCCTGGTCACTAAAGAGAAGAAAGTGCTTTCCTATCAGTGATGTTTGCTTCAAGAGACCTGGAAGGAGAGAAAACCAGAGGTAAGTAAAAAGTAACAACTGCCCAAAAGGGACTAATAATTACAGAAATTCAGATTAAAACAATGAACACCATTTTTTAATCCACTGCATTGATACAGATTTCTAAAGATCTGTTAAGAAACTTATCCAAAATCTAGAAAGAAGGCCAAGAGAATAGTCATCCTCTCAGTGTATGTCCTTTCATAGTTATTGGGCATTGTTTTAAAGCCTAAGGATTACTTCATTTTCTAGGAGAATGTACCATTGTTTTGTTGTTGCTCTTTACTATTAATTAAAGGCTAAGACTCTGTAAGGTTATATATTAACTTGTAGATTTGTGCTTGATAGAGACGCAAATAATTTTTGACCCAGAGAAAAGATAACTTCACAGGTTATTGCCCTGTAGGACGTTAACTTTTTTTAAAATTTTATTTATTTATTTTGAGAGAGAGAGAGAGAGAGCATGTGTGCATGTGTACTAGTGCAGGGTAGGGGCAGAGAGAGAGGAAAAGAATCTCAAGCAGGCTATGTGCTGTCAGCATCAAGCCCCACGTGGGACTTAATCAGGCTTGATCCCAG
Organism: Suricata suricatta; assembly: GCF_006229205.1. NCBI lineage: Eukaryota > Metazoa > Chordata > Mammalia > Carnivora > Herpestidae > Suricata > Suricata suricatta. Next base: position 24,293,596 of record NC_043706.1, on the reverse strand, counting down.
CAACTGTGAGATCAGGACCTGAGCAGAAGTTAATAGTCATTTTAGCAGAAATCAAGAATCAGATGCTTAACCAACTGAGCCATCCAGGAGCCTGTCTGTTTATTTATTTGAGGGGGGGGCAGAGAGAGAGGAGACATAGAATTCAAAGTAGGTTTTGAGCTGTTAGGCTCTGTGCTGATAACTCAGAGCCTGATGCGGGGCTTGAACTCATGGACCGTGAACTCACAACCTGAGCTGAAATCAGATGCTCGACCAATTGAGCCACACAGGCGCCCCATACACTGTAATTTTTAAAAAGGATAAGGTGCTTTGGGAGACTGGAAGTACATAGCCAGAGCGTCCCCCCTGCTCCCTTCTGGGTGGTGGGAGTAATTGCTAATGAGATTTCCTTCTTAGTGTTTTTCTGTTACATAAATATCATCTGATGATGAAGATCAATGGATCTCCGAAATACGTACTAGCACTTCTGAATTCTGGTCCTGCCCCGCCACTGACCGACTCCAGCTGTTTAACCTCAAACCCACCTAAACTTTCTTGGCCTAGATACCCCTTTCTGTGAATTAGGAATTGTAAACAAGAACTTGGAAAACCCCATGCCTGTTACTAGGACAGACAACATGATAGGTGGCAGAAACTGTGCCGTAAACACCGTTGAAGGCCCGTGGTATATAAATGTTAGGACCAGATACACAGGAGGTGGGGTGGTTTTCAGGCAGAAAATCAAGCGGATTAGCCAGCTCAGCGCCTGAGCCTGCATAATAGCCTGTGAAAATGGAGAACAAAGAGGAGCTCTCTGGCTTGTCCATCTTCCAAGCCCGGTGCAGAGTTACACAGGTGCGATGCAGGAAGAGCCTCGGAAACTCGACACTTCGATCCGATCCATAAGAGCAAATGAGATTCGAGGCCTTTACTTTCAAAGAGAGGTTGGTTTCTCTCTTTATTTTTCTTCTGTGGCTCTTTTGGTTTGGCTTTGTTGTTGTTCTTGTTGATGTTGTTGTTTTGTTTTGTTTTAGGTTGTACCCTTTCTCTCCAGGCCTCACTGTTAAGAGAAAGACAGTACAAAGGTTAGTAGTCACTTCTCCAGGTCACCCTGTGGCCCTTTCCTGTGTCTGACAATAAAACACAATAGGAAGCTGGGGGCTGATGCCAGGAAGTGAGTGGGGGATGGGGGAGGTAGTCCTGGCCCTGGAGCAGCCCTAACCCCACAGCTTTCACCACTTGTAACCCCTCTCCTAACACTCTACCCCCACCAGTATGCAAAATGACAGCTAAAGAGTGTCTTTTCATCACTACCTGTGCTTGGGATGCATTTGATAAACTCTTTGAGCACCAGGAATTCATTTGAGTTCCGCCTCACCAGTTCCAGGCACGGCAAGGTAATTCAGTGAGCAACCTGGAAACCACAGCTCTTCCTGGTGTTTCTTCAAGAGAAGACCGGTGAGAGGGCCCACGGCTGTGAACACGTCTAGCACATTAACGAATCCAAGCCTCCCAACAGCCCCTGGGGATGGAGGGTGGGGAGAATGATTATCCCTTGGTGGATGAGGAGGAACCTGAAGACTCCAAGAGTATCTAAAGTGGTCCGAACCCATGGCTAGCCCCCTACTGAGGGCCTCCCCACTCGTCCCACCAGTCTGTCTGGCCTTGCTCCGGCCACATTGGCCTGTCTCCACCATCTCCAAGTGCCAAGTGCCTCCATCCAGAGCCCGCTCATGGGCCGGACAAGCCCTCCCCGTGACCACCACCACCCACCTTGGACTGCTGATTCCTACTCCTACTTTAGACCAGTGTTCCTCAAACCCTAATGTGGATCCCCAGGACGCTTGGTGAACAGCAGATCGTGTTTCATTAGGTCTGGAAGGGCCTGATGCTGGTGCTCGTGGCCTGCAGTCCACTCTGGGTAGCAAAAGCCAGATGAAGTAAGTTTGGAATACGTCCTGTTGTACAACCTCATAATGCCTGCATTCATTCATAATTGTACCTAAGTGTCAATCATGTTTTCCTGGAGAGAAATGTAATCCCCATGAGGTCAGGGACTAACTCTATCTGGCTTGCTCATATTTGCATGCCCCATGCCCAACACACGGCCTGGTGCCTCATGAATGCTCACTGAGTAACTGTGGAATGGCTCAGTGAACCGGAGGGCCAACACTGTTCTTCCCACCAAAGTGCCATCCCTTGATCTCCAACAATTAGACCTTGGGGAAGTTTCATAATTTGTCATCCAACCCTTGGCATTGAACCATTTTAAAAAAGGGACAGAGCAACATGTTCATGATGGCGATTTCTCAGGGATGAGTTTTTATTTTCTTTTGTGCACTTTTATATTTTCCAGATTTCATGCAATAATCAGGCATGACTGCAGTAAATCGAAGGTAATTTAAAAGTTGAAGTTCATCTAAGCAGATTCTTTCTCATACTGTCTACATAGTCATGTCTTCGTCACTGCAGGTGCTCAGCTAGCTGGGTAGTGGATCACTTGTGCTCCTAATGTCCCTGTTTCCTGACTACAAAGTAAGGTTGGGCTGCAGGTGACTACTGAGACTCACTCAGGCATCAATTGTCCCTGAATCTGTCTTTTTATCTACATAATCCCTCTTGTCCTTCTCATCCCCAAGGGATCCTAACCCTATTCCTATTGTGGGGAAGGAAAAATTCTTCCTCTATCTTTTGAACTCTTCTAGCTGGATGAAGAATTAAATTTACATAAGACAAATTGGCAGGAGAAAAAACCCCCAAAGTTTTATTAAATGTGCACGAAAGCCCAACAGTGAAATTGAGAACTAAAGAAATGTCCGAACAGGCAGCTTTCATACTTTTTAGACTATAAATCTACAGGTAATTGACAGGATGAATAAAACTTAACTTTAGGAGCTTCAATCAGTAAGAAATTCTAGGGGCACCTGGATGGCTCAGTCTGTTAAGCATCCGACTTCTGCTCAGGTCATGATCTCATGGTTCATGAGATCAAGCTCTGGTGTTTTCCTCTGCACTGACAGCGTGGAGCTGGCTTGGGATTCTCTCTCTCCTCTTTCTGCCCGTCCCTCAATCTCTCTCTCTTTCTCCACCTCCCTCCCTCCCTCCCTCCTTCTCAAAATTAAATAAAGCAAACGAATAAAAAAAGAAACTCTAAACAGAATTTGGGTTGGGTGGTAAATTAGTAAAAAGTAGCAAGGGTTGTTTATATGGGCTTCTAAGCTCTGAATTCCCTCTGTCTGGTGATAAGGAGATCTCTTTATCTCCTGGTACAGGAGGCTCCCTTTTCCATGTGAGATTTATATCCTGCTCCCAGGGGGAGGGAGGGTGGTCTGAAAGTCCTTCTTACCCTGCTGTCTTTTAAGTACCTTTTATTTGAAATCATCAGTATGCCAGAGTGGCACATTTTTGGGTGGCGTGCCCTCAGCCCCTACACTGCCGACCTCATCTTTGCTTCTGCCAAACGGAATATTGTTTCACACTCTCCCATTTCTGAGGATGGAATTTCATTACTTAAGGCCTAGATAACAGACTTCACCCTTCGCTATGGCCACGGTGTTTACCTAAATTTAAGTTGCCATTTTTTAGCATGACACTCTGAAAAATCAGAGAAAACCCAAGACTGTTTAAGACTATCAGTGTTAGTTAGGGCTCTGTGCTGACAGCTCGGAGCCTGGAGCCTGTTTCAGATTCTGTGTCTCCCTCTCTCTCTGCCCCTCCTCCACTCATGCTCTGTTTCTGTCTCAATAATAAATAAACGTAAAAAATTAAAAAAAAAAAAGACTATCAGCGTTAGTCATAGCCCTAAATAATCCCACTGGGAAAGGCTGATGGTGACACACAATTTAGTAAATATTCTTAAATGTATATCCTATGTGAGGTGATTCAGCAAACAGCCTGTGGACAGACGAAATATTTGTAGCTCTTCCTGGCACCCACTCCATTTCCTCCAAGGGTATGAATGCATTAATATATGACATGACTTAACATAATTTTCTAGTTTGAAGCTAAGCACCATTTTCACATTTATTAGCTCATCAAAACATCCAGTCAAGCTGTTTTCTATTGGCCTTCATGAGCAGAATTAGTAAACTTGTTTGTGGAAACTATATAGGAAGAATAAGGAAAGTTTAAAGAGCAAAGTTAAAATATTTTTGAAAAAATTTTTTTTCATTTTATTTGTTTTAGAGAAAGCAGGAACATGCAGGGGAGAAGGGCAGAGGGAGAGAGACAGAGAATCCCAAGCAGGCTCCACGCTCAACACAGAGCCCGGCATGGGGCTTAAACTCAAGAACCATATCATGACCTGAACCAAAACCAAGAGTTGGATGCTCAACCAACTGAGCCACCCAGGCACCCCTAAGTCAAAGTTGAAATATTAAGGGATCATCACTGTAGCTTGAGACATAATGACTACCCTAATATTTATATGAGGGCTATCTATTATATTAGGACAGATATCAGTCCTCTTTGAATAATTAGATTAAATAAAGGATCATGGTGACTACTAGGATTCTGAATTTCCTTATTCTGAATAGAAATAAAATTTCCATGCCTGAGCTTTGTTCTTACTGTTTGAACCAACATAGCTGCTCATATTAACTAGAAATGTTAGACCAAAACAGGTAATATAATTTAAATTTTATTACTGTTCAGATAGATAGTTTTAGAGATATAGATATATCTTGTTTGATTTCATGAAAGATGAAAGATTTCATGTTGTTTGATTTCAGATAAATTGCCAAATTATATATGCAATAAAAATGCATAATTTGCAACTGAAAGCCTAAAAAATACAGTAGATGAGAAAAAGGAGCAAAGGAAATTTGCTACATAGACATGCAGGCCACAGAACCATATTCAGGTACTAAATGCAGATTGTAAATGGCTTCCCATCTCAGAGTTAAACTCCCAAATCCAGCCTATCCTCCAAGACTTGTTACATGACCTGCTGCATCACCCTCTACCCCCACCCCCCGCACCTCCAGCTTATCCCCTACCATTCTTCCACTCCCTCAGTCTACTCCCCTGCACATCTGTCAGACATGCCCACCCAGGCCTTCACAGTTACTTAGCCCAGGTGTGAAGCTGCCCAGTGTCCTGCTCAACAGCTCCCTCCCTCCCTGGTCTGTACTCAAATCCACCACCTCATGAGGGGGTCACTCCCAACCACGCTCCCGCTACCGAAAGGACATGATGCTTCTGCCCATCACTAGCTCCTTCCTGTGTTTTATTTTCCTTCAGAGGACGAGGCATAATCTGTCCCCTCACTGGCAGGTAAAACCTGTGAGAGCATCAAATGGCTAAGGTTCTGACTCTGGCCAGGGGGAGAGTGCAGGCATTTTTGCATGAAAGAATGTCCATCCTGCTATCTGAACGTTCAGCTAGAGTTTTTTTGCTGTTTTGTTTAGTTTTGTTTTGTTTTCAAATGGATGGATGTGCTCTTAATCACTATGACAGAATTCTTGTCTGGATCTGATTAATCCTCATAACTGCAATGTCTGAGAAACATCCAGCTCTATATGGTTGTAGGGCAAGGAGGATCTGCAGCTAAAACTGCCCGTAGCCCAGCAGCTGCTCTCCTGCCTGAACAAAAGAATGCTCTAGACCCTCAAGATGGTCCACGGTGATTTGTGTCTGGGAAAATGTCAAAGTAACATTTAGTCATCAGCTGCCCCATGTCCACACACATAGAGAGATAACCAACATAGATTACTGGTGATCCCACCAGGCTAACTTCATCATCAAATAAAATATGCTTTCAAGTAACTGAGTTTGGAGTACATTTACTAAAAGTTGAGAATCTGGATGTTAGAACAGTCTCAAATTTCATTTTCATGCTTTCTGCCAACAGAGTAAACCAAGTGTTGATAAGGTCGCCTCTAGGACATCAAAATAAATCTATTAATGAGCATAGAGAATAATTTTTAGACCATTGGAAAAGACAAGAACAGGATATTAAATGACATTTCAAAATTTTTATCTTCATAAGTGCAATAATAGTATTTTGTACTGAAAATGTTCTTGTTTTTAGGCTTTGTATGCCAAAGTCCTTAGTAATGACATGCCATAATGTTAAACACGAGCTTTCAATTGGCTTCACAATATATAAATAGATAGATGAAGTGAATATAGCAAAATGTTAATAATTGTGGAATCCAAGGAAAGGATTGCAGTCCCTTATTACTGTTTCATTCTTTCAACTTTTTTGAATATTTGAAAATTTTCACAGGAAAAAATTGGAGAGGGAGAATATATTTTTATTTCTACTCCTTTACAGTATGTGCATAATCTAAATGTGATTTCAAATCAGTAAGTCATAAATCAGCAAGGAGAGGGGGAAAAGTCCTGTTTTCTGCTTTGAGAAGCCACTGATTTCTGTTGATAGTCTCAAAGTGATACTAGGGCTTACATGCTGTATAAGCATCAGTGGGCAAGGATTTTTATCAAGCGTGTTAAAATTCATCCCAGAGTAATTCCTACCCACTGAGTTAAAAATCAAGGGAAAAGCTAAATCAAACAATACTGCATTGTGTGTGTAACTTGTAGCTATGCACGAGGCAATGAAGAGTGTGGAGACAGCCATATTTCAAGGCTCCTTGGTCCTGAGACACCCAGGTTTATTGTATAAAACCATCACTGTGGGACACAAGAACACTCCCCCCCAAATTAAGTCCAGGATATTGCATTTTATACCCAAATTTCCCAAGTTAGATATTCAACTTAACTTTAATAGAATCATTTCACCTGCTAGCTAGATGGGACTTTAATGATCATTTCACTGCAGTCAATGTTGTTGGTACAATTATTAATGCTTCTGAGGGTACAGCCATTGCCCTGAATGTACCTGCATTAGCTGCATGCCATAACAGAGGCTCTAGACTGGAACCAGGCAAACATTTTCTTCTATGAGTGAATGAAAAGGAGACTAAGGCACTTCAGGCTTCTTCAGGAACTTGTGGGGAAACATTTGGGTCCCGTTTTCTCCATTTGATATCTGCTCGTATCTGTATACTCCCAATCTTTCCATTTAGTGCCTTCTGAATCTAACACATCATCCATCAGCCATGTAGGTGAGGAGAACAAAGGCTCCTAGTCATGAAGACCAAGGTTAGTTCTGTGATCTCTCTCTTTATGGAGTAGATATGCTTCTGAAAAGATGTGGATTGACTCAATTTCCATACATTTGATTAGAATGAACAGGAATTTGTAATTTACATATTTCCACTCAATCTCACCCACATGGGTGAGAGTCTTGGATTTTTCTCCAACAGCATGGCTGTCTAGCAAGGACCCATTCTATTTTGGGGAATTCTAAGGTTCAGGCCATTCAGGGGAGGAAACATGAGGCAGTTCTGGGGCTCAGCAGGTGTTTGGAGAAATGAGCATCACATCCATTGGCAGTGGGCAGACAGGTGTCCGTGAGGGTCCTGGCCCAATGAGGACACATAGAACAGCTCTTTGCCACTCACACTGTCAGGATCTGCAGGTGTGATTTGTCTTCCAGGCAGCAGCCTATGCCTGCCAGGTGGTCCTCTCCTCTCCCAGATTTCTTCCCGCCACTGCCAAGAGCACCCTTGCCACCATGTTCCCTGCCATACATCCCAGGTAACTTGGGTTCTTCCTTTCCTTTCCTTCCAGGACATAGTCTCCTATTTCCTGCACCACTGTGGCTTTTCTTCTGGAATCTCAAGAGCACCATTCTGGGGTGGGAAACTCTTGCTTTTTTCTCTTTGCCTTCTTGACACAAACATTCTAGCTCTTCTTGAGGGTTAGTCTAAGAAAATAATGGAAAATTTACATCAAGATAATGTTTGAAGATAGCTTACTGCAAATTAAGAGAACTTTAGAGAACCTCAGGTGACCTACCTTTCTAAAGCAAGTCATCCTATGCTGATTTTCTTTTTGGCTTTTGTGCCTGTTTGTATTTTCATTCCCAGATATGTTCAATGCAGGTGTGGCCATATTAAAGAAAGCCTCTACTTTTACCCCTCTCTCCTCTCTAGTTGACCAGAATATGTATTTTCAAGTAGCAGCCCAAATTACTTAATTGTCTGCACAGCCCAAGTATTTCACCTAATTGTCAAATTTCTACTATCTGTTATCTCATGACTGTGCAGACCTCACCAATGGGGCTTAAATTCTGCCCAGACATAAAGGGTTCAGTGAACTGAAACCAGAAATAAAGCTTAGGGCAATGGAACAAATGCCAGTGTCTTGGTTCAAGGAGTTGACTTTTATAGAAGTAAGTACATTTATATTAGTTGTTGTGATGAATTGTTCTGACACTTATCCAGACAGGAAAATAAGTGAAGTTTCTTTTCCCAAGGGCTCTTTAGTTCAAACATTCAAAATGACCTGGCTTCAGCCAGCCCAGAACAGAAATCATAAGACTGAAAAAACACATAAATAAATTTTTGAAGCGGCGGACAAAGCACTGCCTTCCAAAAACCTCCTGTTCAGGCCAGTGATGGAAGAGAAGCTAAGAATAACTGAAACGTGCTTCCGCCTTACTGAAGTTTTTGCTAAATTGTTATGACACTTAACATTAAACTTCTGAATGAGAAGAACATGTATGTGTGGGAATTTTACTATTGAGGGACTATCCACCATCAGCCCCCCAGCCCCCAATTACATGTGTTCCGAAGAACCAAGTCTAGTTCTGAAGACCAATTTTGGGCTACACAGTTTAGAAGCTAAGCAATTGCAGACTACTCTGGTAGGTTTTGCTTTTTGTTACTAACCTATTTTAAAGTTTAGCAGACTGACATCTCCTTTGACTCTGATTATACGCCGGTATCTCCAAGTTCAGGGTCAGCAGAGGACAGTGTGATGGTAATTGTCACCACGGCACTGCCGAGGCCGGCAGAGCCCACACGGCTGCCTCTCAGACTCTGCTGTAAGAGAGCCTTACTTTAAGGCAGTCTCTCCGAGAGAGCTGGCCAACCCGGGGGTGGCTGTGTGGGCATGATTCGGGCAAACAGCCAAGGTTTACACGATAACCCCGTATTTCATACCCATAACCACACCCTCTTGAAACTTCAGCACAGTCTAGTCTTCAGGGGCCTTTATGTGATTTTATTTTTATTTATTTATTTACTTATTTATTTATTTTTTGAGAAACAGAGAGAGACAGTGTGAGCAGGGGAGGGTCAGAGAGAGAGGGAGACACAGAATCTGAAGCAGGCTCCAGGCTCTGAGCTAGCTGTCAGCACAGAGCCCGGTGCAGGGCTCGAACCCACAATTGTGAGATCATGACCTGAGCCGAAGCTGGAGGTTTAACCAACTGAGCCACCCAGGCACCCTTATCTACTTTTATATTTAATGATAATAGCTCTTGGTGATTAATTTTGCTGCTTTTGATCACTTTCAGGAAACAGGTTTTGACATGTAGTCGATATTTTTTAAATTGAGAGAGAATGAAATCGAGGAGGCTGTTTTCAAATTAATTCCAAGAATTTTAAGTCCCATGTTAGAAGTGTAATTATTCCTCAAACTGTAACCACACACACACTGTTTAATTATTTATTATAACTATTTCATCCTGAAAAGGGTTTGATGTGGCTTCCAACACAATGAACAAGAGAATGATATTAACAGCTAAGAACATTAGGCAGAAATGGAGCATATTCAAATTATTTCACCTCCCTATTGCTCTGGCCATTCATTTCGTTTCATGAGGTAGAAGGGCCATTGTCCAGGGGGAAATGACCGAATCTGGGAATACCCCGTTCCAGTCAGAGGCTTCAGGAAAGCAAATAGGACTAAATGTATCATTCAGGCCACTTCTTACACCATTTAGCTGTCACATACAAATATGGAAGTAAAATCATCTTAATAAGATGGGTAAGAATATTTCTGCATATTCCAAATTATCCCAGACTAGCTACTCCGTTGTATAGGAAGCCTGCACTGTTTTCTTTCAGCTTGAATATGTCCTACCTGGAAGGCTTATTCCCTAATAGACTTCTCCTATGAACAGGCTTCTAGCCGGGACACACTTGCAGGAACTCTTATATCAAAGAAAGGACTAATACAAAATTCTTCTAATGGGGGGTGTGAGCAAGATAGAGGTAAAAGTGGGAAGGTCCTCTTGATCCACTGTGTGACAGTCCTCTGGATTCTTCAGTGAAACAACAGAATGGCAGGAAAATACTTAAGAAAAGTTTCTAAAAAAAAAAAAAAAGAAAGAAAGAAAGAAAAGAAAAGAAATAGATAATCATTAAAAATTTTTTAAAGAAAGAAAGTTTCTATGTCAGGGTGCCTGGGTGGCTCAGTTGCTTAAGCATCTGACTCTTGATTTCAGCTCAGGTCATTATCTCACGGTTCCTGGGTTTGAGCCCCAAGTCAGACTCTGTGCTGGCAATGTGGAGTCTGCTTTGAATTCTCTCTCTCTGTCCCTACCCCACTCACAGTGTCTCTGTCTTTCTCAAAATAAATAAACTTAAAAAAAGTTTTTATGTCAGTGTGGTATGAATGTGCACACTTCCTAAGGAAATGAAACTTCGAAGTGCCTCTGTAACTTTACTGGTGATCTCAGGAGAAGTTTTTTTGTTTCCTTACTTTTCGGTTTGCTGCTTATGAACCCAGGTTTAAAACCTATCACTATTTACCCAATAAACCAGTTATTTTTTTACATGTGTAAATTATTTTCAGTCCTCTAATTTAATTTCTTTTTTCTCAAGTTTACTTACTTATATATTTATTTTGAGAGAAAGTGAGCAGGAGAGAGAGAGAGAGAGCAAGAGAGAGAGAGAGAGAGTGAGAGAGAGAGAGAGAGAGAGAGAGAGAGAGAGAGAGAGAGAGAGAGATTCCCAAGCAGGGCTCTGCACTGTCAAGCACAGAGTCAGATGTGGGGCTCGAACGCATGAACCATGAGATCATGACCTGAACTGAAATCAAGAGTCAGACAGTTAACTGACCAAGCTACCCAGATACAACCTCTAATTTAATTTCATAAAATATATTTACCCAACCCTTTCCTCTCCCTGTGAAAGTCCTCTCCGTCCATATTTCCATCCTTTTCCAACTCATTCATTCTTTCATTGAGAAATTTTGTATGGTTGGCTGGTAAACCAAGTCAGAAGAGTGCTAAGAAGAGTGTGGAATCTTCTGTGTTTTCTGCTGCTTCCTTGTGAAACCTAAGTGATTCCTCTGGGCCCTGAGAAGTTACCTGAGAAGTCAGGGGTTTCATTTACCTTTTTTAAATTTACATTTGTTAGCCTAAGAAATTATGAATTACCAGCTCTTGGGGCCTGGGAGCAAGAAAAATGATATTCTAGAAGCCAATCATCTGGTATCTCTGGTAAGTTCATATATCAGCTTTTCATTCCACCACAGCTTAATTTTCAAGTAGAAGAAATCTGTGGCATAAGGTAAGCATGCCTGCCTCATCCTTGACTGAAATCAATGGGAACTCTTTATTCTTTTTTTATTTTTTATTTTTTATTTTTAAATTTTATTTTCTTTGCTTAGAGAGAGAATATGAGCAAGAGAGAGGGACAGAGGGGAGAGAGAGAGAGAGAGAGAGAGAGAGAGAGAGAGAGAGAGAGAGAGAGAGAGAGAGAGTCTTAAGCAGGTTCCATGCTCAGAGAGGAGGTGGACACGGGGATGGATCACATGACCCTGTGTTGAAATCAAGAGTCAGATGCTCAGTCGACTGAGCCACCCATGCCCCCAATGAGAGCACTTTAGAATGCTGCTTTGGATTGAGTCGGTAGCCATGTTATCCATCCCTTCTGTAGACTGCTACTTGGATAATAAAGTTTGGAATTTTTTTTCTACACCACCTACTACTCCACCCCCACCTCAGACATCAGACCATTTACTTCTGCACCAATTTTCTCACTCATTTAAAAGGACACTTTGTCTGTGGTAATGAGCTCACAGCTTGAGTACATATTGAGAGGCCCCCGTGTTGGACCTCGCTAGTAAATTTAAAACAGCACATTAGATTTGTCACAGCAAATTATCTCATGTTCTCTCGATCACATTCACATACATATTTCCTGTCCTGGATTTAGTTAGCCTATGGACTAGGGAGGAAAGTCATCAAGGAGAGAAGCTATGGATATGTAACTTCATGAATAGCAATGTCCCAAACTTCCCTTGTCATTCTTCAGATGAAAAGAATTATCATCATGTGGCATACTTCTGCTGTAAGAATTTCTGATGAAATATGCTAATAATGTGTAGCAGTTAAGAGCATTGTGTCTGGAAGGAAGGCAGAGATATGAAAACACAATCAATTCAAACAACAGATTGAGAGTAGCCATGCCCAACCGCAAGGCATAAAGGGGAAAATAATCACTTCATACATTCCCCTGCTTTTCACTTTATTGCTGCAGGTCCTGTGCATTGGCAGCAGCCAGTGGGGGGAGGGGGGCTTCATCTGTAAGAAGAGTTACCCATCCATGTTCTGCAGAGCCATACAGGCCCCAGAGACGGGGCATCCTCTCGGGGGTGATTCCAAACCTATCACATCTTTAAGGACAAGGACGGTCTCAAGATTACTTTCTTTCTATTTTTCATCACCTCACAGACTAATACAGACACTGTGTATTTGCATAACATATTTTTGGTCCGCTCTGGGACCCCATCTCCAGCTTCCTGAATATGTATTTTAGTCTGTGTGATATCTGAGTGCCGAGTCTCTAATCTCATTACCAGCCCGTATGCTTCCAGTGAGTTCATCCACAGGCTTGAGAATTGGACCGCCAATTTGTAAGCCTAGCTTCCAATTACATTTTCATCTCTGAAAGATGTTAAATAAAAGAATGCTCTCTGGTTAGAATTAAACCAAAGATCTCAGCGTATGCAGCCCCCAACCCGTAGCCTGGCTACTTTGCTTGTTCAGTGGAGGTTGGCATTATAAAACTCCCCTTCTCCAGAACCTTCATTCACCCAGAGAGCGTTGCAGAAGCTACTTTCAAATACAGCATTGTTTAACCTCCTTTACTGAGATCCCCCTAGAGAAGAATCATTTCCAGGCTTGGACACAGGGTTCATCTCTTGAAACGCCAACTGAGTGAAATGGCACGGGATCCCAGATTGGTTATGAATAGACTGTCCACCCCTAAAAGAATAGGACAAGAGGCAAGTTACAGTTTCAAAAAAGATAATAATAATTTTGCTGAGACAGGTCAAAAGCAGAGTCAAAACCATTCTTCAAAGTCATTCCCAGCATCTCTTTGGGCTCCTTACTTATGTTGGGGCTGGTTTGGGGCCAAATGCCTTGCCTGGATAATTTCTTTTAACCCTTACCATAACCCTAGGAGATTGTGGGGTTTTTTTTGGTTTTTGTTTTTGTGTGTCTTTGTTTGTTTTGTAAATCTCCACTATTGGAATGCCCGGGGGGCTCAGTCTTTTAAGTGTGGAGTCTTGGTTTTGGCTCAGATCTTGATCTCATGGTCTTGTGAGTTCCAGCCCTGCATTGGGCTCTGAGCTGACAATGTGGAGCCTGCTTGGGATTCTCTGTTTCCCTTTCTCTCTGCCCCTCCCCCACTTGCACTGCCTCTGCCTCTGTCTCTCAAAATAAATAAATAAACTTAAAAAAATAAAGAAAAGTAAAAGAAGCAAAAAAATAAAAATCTTCATCACACAGATGAAGAGCCTGAGGCAAGCGACTTTCCCCAGGTCCCAGGGTAAGAGACAGTTCTGAGACAAGTAATTTCATCTGCCAGCTTGCAATAACCTGTAGCTTGCATCCTCCTGGAATCCTGGATCTAGCCCCTCAGTGTCCTCCTGCCTTCCCTCCAGCTTTCTCAAACCTCCTGGGGCAGGACTGTGTGCAGCTCTGGCTTCCTTCTGCCAAATGTATTCTCCTGCCAGCTGAGACCGTTGCTTTTCTGGCTCCTTTTTGCCTCAAGAAACTGCTTTCTGGCAAGATGGGGGTGTTTCCCACACCAGGCTCACCATCGGAATCATCTGGGGTGTGTGTAACAATAGAGGTGCCTCAGCCTTTCTTGGAGGTTAATTCATGGGTCTAGGAAGTAGGAATCAGAAGTCTCTTTATTCACAAGCTCCCTGGGTGATTCTGATAATCAAGTTTGGGGTAAAGATGCCATTTGCCCAAAGTTTTTAACACACGTACCTCCCCTTTGTAATGTATGATCTGAAGAACTCCTTCAAACTTAAGAAAAATAATTTTACTATTTGGTGCATGGCTTTGACCAAAAGTTATTTTAATTATAGTATTTTATTTCAGATCAATCTGATATCAAAGGATTTCATAAAGTATTTCTAAAGCATGAGTAATGATGATCACTATAAGGTGCATTTTATTTTTCTCACTTAATGATTGGCTTGAGCTGTTTAATATGATGCATTCATTTCATATGAAAGAGCACAGTTTGTTGACAAACTAATTTTTAAAATGGCCTATTACACTGTGTTTGTTTTGGGCAAACAACAAATATTAAAATGCAGCTTAAAAGTCACGATAAGGGCATCAAAAGTAGACCACACACTTATTTTATAAATAATTTTCATATTTTGTTTCAATATGAGAAAATAAGGGAGAGAATGTTTCTTTTGTGAAATTTTCTTTTCAGGAAATGGAAAAGCAACTGCGTAAAATAGTTCCTGCATTTTCTCTTGTAGACAATGGTTTTGAGATACTGGAGGCTGATGTTCTTTGCACTGCTGGGGATCTACCCAAGGGATACAGAAGTGCCGATGCATAGGAGCACATGTACCCCAATGTTCATAGCGGCACTGTCAACAATAGCCAAGTCATGGAAAGAGCCTAAATGTTCATCAACTGATGAATGGATCAAGAAGATGTGGTTTATATATACAATGGAGCACTATATGGCAATGAGGAAGAATGAAATATGGCCATTTGTAGCATAGTGGATGGAACTCGGGGGTGTCATGCTAAGCGAAATAAGTCAGGCAGAGAAGGACAGATACCATATGTTTGCACTCATAGGTCTAACAGTAGAAACCTAATAGGAGACCATGGGAATGGGAAAGGGTGGGGGAGAGTTGGGGCGAGGGAGTGAGGCAAATCATGAGAGACTTTTGAATGCTGAGAACAAACTGAGGGCTGAAGAGGGAGGGGAAAAGGGGAAGGGGTGATGGTCATGGAGAGGGGCACTTGTGGGGAAGAGTACTCAGTGTTATATGGAAACCAACTTGGTAATAAACTATTAATAAGAAAATAAAATAAAACATTATTAACTTTGTTAAAAAATTTGATTCACTGAATGTAACTGGTAGCATTTTTGAGGCTTATTTAAGGAATGATTATGTTATTTTCTTTTTAAACTTGTATTTAAGTGTCAATATTTCATATGCTTTGTTTAGTTAACCAATGGCCCATTACCAGCACAAACAGAGTAAAACCAAGATGAAGAATGATATACAATCGGCCACAAGTGCCAGCATGGCTAACTGTACCCAGCAAACTAAGGGACAAAAATCTGAGCACTGCCTCCATGCACTGCCATGTGGCCTTGCTCCCTGAATATCAGAGGGGCCAGTTGTTAGGCTGGAAAGAAAAGGAATCTCTGCGCAATTGCTTTATTCATTTACTATTTTAAAATGAAATTAGAAGCAGGTGCCATCAGCCCCTTCAACAACATGAAGCCTCGTGGATTGCTGTCACTAACAGTGGACGGGAGCTGAGAAATGAAGCTCTGTGTCTCTTGGTGTGTGACCCAGGGCCCTCAGGCCTGACCGCCCTATCCAGACCATTAACCGGAACCTTTGCCAGAAGCTTCCAGGGTCAGGACTGAGTGCCTCCGGTGATTTGAACACATAGCCAGGGTTGAGAACCACAGTCACAACCCAAAGGGATGAACTGTACACTGGGCCAATGTTAGTAGGGGAACTATTTGGGGGTAAGTAGGTCTTTCTTGGATGTGAAGTGCCATTATAGGATCCTGGTCATCCCCTCTGCCCTGCCTCAGTGTCCACAGTGGTGTGGATTGGCTTAAGGAAACCATGTATTCCCCCCAAAGTCATTTTGCCTAAAGAATTTTGGAAACTAACCTCTTAGAGATCACAGGTATGCAAATGAAGGCTCCTGGAGGCTCACACACATTGCTGAGCAGCACCCTTGCCGGGCTCCCCAAACCCCAGTGTGGAAGTGCTCCCAGGTCCTGTTTCACTAGAGGAGATTGCAGGGCTCCACGCTGGCTCTGTGCCTGGCTGAGCACTGAGAACACACTGGTGAAGAGGATGCACAGCACCCTCCCCTGTCCTGGAGCAAGCCCTGTCCCACTGAGGACAGATAAGCAAATCAAGGCTTACAGCCGGTTGTGGTGACAGCTGTAATGGGCCACCAGAACTGAGCTGCAGATCAGCATCTGGATCCTACAGAACCTCACCAAAAGTTATGAGGACCAAGGCCAGCATTTGAATTATTTCTCCTTACTCAAACACAGGAATATATGATGTGTTACATAGCATACATTCTCACATATATATGCGTATATGTGCAGATGTGTATATACATATATAGTGTTTGTTGTTGTCTGCAGAACAGTTAAAAAAACCCACAAAATATTCCACTGCAAATTTTTTTTCCCGCTGCAGATGATGAGCTTATTTCAAATTGTCCCTAAATGTGTCATCTCTGGAGCAGGGGGCTAGTGAGAGGCGATCTGGATAAGTAGGTAGGGGTTAACTATGGGAGGCTTTGCATGCCAGGCTGGACATTGTCCACAAACTTTACTCTGAATATTGTGACGAGCTGACAGGAGTTCATAAATGTGTGTGTGTGTGTGTGTGTGTGTGTGTGATGTGCATGTTGGATGTGTGTGGATTAGGGGTGTGTGTGCTCACTATGTGTGTTCCGTATGTGTTTGTGTTCTGTGGGGGGTTGGGTATGAGCGTTGGGTCTAGGTGTGTGTGTGGTGTGTGTTGGGTGAGTGTTGGGTATGTGTTTGAGTGTGTGTGTATTAGGCGAGTGTGTTGGGTGTGAATGCGTTAGATATGTGTATGTTGGGCAGATGTGTTGAGTGCATATGTGTTGGGTGAATGTGTTGGATGTGTGTTTTGGGTGTGCATGTGTGTGTTGGGGTTGTGTGTTGGGGTGTGTGGGTGTGTGTCACACAGGCACATGTGTTTTAGGGGCATATATGATAGGAGTAGACCTATCTGATACCTGGTACTGGTACGTTGGGGGCGTTGTTGGAGGACTGTCTTCAGTGGTTTGTAGGACACATTGTCCAGGACAGTCTCTCGGGGCAGAGAGAGCTGGAAGGGGGCTGTTGGCAAGTTAGAAAGTACCAGAGGAACAGGAGGAAAGGGCTGGAATAAGAAACATGGAAAAGGGAGTGGTGTCAGAATTTGACACTAACTAGATGGAGGGGGGTAGGGTGGGGAGGGAACCCCGGAATGGATAATGTGGCTGTGAGCTGTGCTCACCACTGCGACGGTGCCTCTCAGGGAAGTGACAGCACAGAAAGGAACTGGGGAGAAGCCCTGCTCTCATCCGTGGCTTGGCTGAGTTGGAGGCACTGAACATTTTTGCTCAAGGCACCGTGAGACACAAGACACTAGTTAGAATATTGTGGAAGAGAGAGGAATGGAGCGAGGGAGAGTTTGGGTAGGGGCAGAAGGGGCATTAGGCGAGGCAACAGGCCTGGCTGGGATGGCTAGCTGTTCCAGCAGCGCGTCCCTGAGCTCCCTGGCCTGCCATCTGGCTGGCTCTGTGTCCCAGGCAAGCACGCTGTCCTTTGAATGTGGATGGAGATAGTAGTTAGGACTTTGAAATGTCCGAGAAACTCAAAGGAGAACACGGAAAGCCACAAGCGTCCCTGAGAGCCACCAAGGACAATACAGAACTGTGTGTTAAACAGCTTCCTGACCCAGTAGTCCCTGTCAGAGGGGTTTTCTGTGGGGTCTGTGCAAACCTCCTGGAAGGTGAGTTGAGCCCATGGAACAGTGCATTGGGCTCTTTCCTCCTCTAGTTGACACAGCCAGGCCCTGGTGGTGAAGCTTCTTTTCAAGGCCTGCAGAGTGGTCAGGGTGAGTATCAGAGAATGCCCTGGGCCCCTCCTCTCAAGTACTTCTCCTTCTTGCCATGCGCTGTTTTGTTCAACAGCAGGATTCCAGAGGGAGCTGTTTTAAGTCAGTGCTTTTCTTCTCCAGATCAATAGATCAGTAAGTGACGATTGCCAGCAAAGCAGGAGGAAACCCTTTTTCTGATACCCGTAGGACCTGTCTCCCTTGCTGAAATCTAGTCCAGAACATGGCTTTTTTTGGTTTCTTTTTCCCACTGCTAACATATCATTTTCATGCAGCAGCTTGAAGTTCCTTCTCAGAAAACAAATGAGGTGAAATCAGCAGGGATGTGTAGCTACACGCATGGCTAAATGCTGATAGACTGCCCGCGTGCCAGAGCGTAAGTTCCTCTCATCTGACGCCGCCTGCTCGAGATGAAAATATAGCCCCTTCTTTACCAGAAAAGCAGTGTGTGTTTCAGTTAACCCAGTTCAGCCTCCAGTAAAGGAGTCGCAACTTTCATTCCCTCACTCGTAACTGAAATCCATGTCTACTTTTGAAGCCACATTCACATTAACTTGTCATTTTTACACAACAATCATGCCATGAACCTCTCAAAGTCTGGGAGTGAGTGTGTGTGTGTGTGTGTGTGTGTGTGTGAGTGTGTGTGTGTGACTTATTCCTCATGCATCCAAGGATACTTTATCTCTCAAACTTTCCACAGCTATGAACACCCACAGATCTGCTCTGCTAAATAAACCGAGATTTGGATGATCAATATAAGGCCTGGGAATGCATAGTTCTGTAGGCTGTAGCATTGATCATTGGGGTACAATGTGATTCTGCTCACGCCCACAGTGACTCCCAGCCCCCCAGTCACCTTGGCTGTGTAAAAATTAGCATGAAACACAATATCGCAGCACCTGAAAAATTGCACTGATTCCTGCCCTAATTAATTCTGAAACCTTTACTGTTCTCTGCTTCAAATCCTGCATGTCCAAACCAGCCTGAACTTACTCAGGGTGTCTGCAAATGAAGGTAAACAGTGATGATCACCTTCTAAAAAAGCTAAGTACGCATCATTTCTGTGTTGCTACAAAAAAAATAAAAAATAAAACTTCCCCTCTGATATTACCTGAAAAACAAGGCTGCATGTGGTACAGGCGGCCTCTCTGGAGGTAAGCTCAGATGGGACAATAGTCTGCCCTTTGGCTGGACCGGTCAGCTCCTTCCAACGCTGTGCGGCTCTGATTCCAGAAGGCACTTGTGAGAGCCTCCCAGGTGGGCGCGCAGCAGAAACATTTCCAAAGCCATATGTGAGTCATCCCTCATGATCATAGAGCCAAGAGCACTTTTATGCCCTGGGGAGGCTGCTGCCCAGGTTAGCTTACGCCAGGGCCGTCTTACCCTTGTCCCGGAGTGGGTGAGCCCTTGAAACTCATCTGCCAGCGTCTGGGGCCGAATCACCACGAAAGGGCCCCGAGAGGCTCCGGCCAGTGTGTTCTGGACCTGTGGATCTCCTGGGCAGTCATTATAGTCTCTTTTGTTTATTCTTACCTGAAGCTACCAACACAAATAGAATTTTTATGACAAAACATATAACACGAAAGATATGGCCACCAAAGGATCAGAAAAGACACTTCTCAAGGACGGTTTCCAGAGGTTCTGCACTGTGCTGGGGGTTACCCATTACATGTTGGCTCATGGGGAGATCTGGGGGTGCTGGGGGTGCTGGAGGAGAGACCAGGGTCCAGGGCTCTGAAGCAGACTTGGGGGGACGTGGGGCCTAGAGCTGATTACCAACCAGTCTGAAAGCACTGCAGGTTTTTTTTTTAATGTTTATTTATTTGTTTGGAGAGGGAGAGAAGTAGCGGGGGTTTGGGCAGAGAGAAAGAATGAGAGAGAGAAAGAGAAAGAGAACCCAAGCAGGCTGCATGTCATCAGTGCAGAGCCCAGTAAGGTGCTGGAGCCCATGAACAGCCAGATCATGACCTAAGTTGAAATCAAGAGTCAGAAGCTTCACAGATTCAGGGACCCAGGCACCCCTTAAAGCAGGCCGTTTTAACAACATCCCTATGGCCTTACTGAAGCATGGTGGGACATTGAAGCCCTGACTGCTAATCTGGCAGTTCCCTTTACTCCCAACCCACCTGCATGAGAAATGTGTTTCCTGGGCAACTGAAATGATCCAGGAGCTCTGCGCAGTGCTTGACGATGAACGGACATACCCTTGCCTGCACCCATATCAAGTCCAGGTGGGGTGGGTGGTGGGGGGCGGGGGGCTGTCCTCACTCACGCAGCAGGCAAGGAGTAAGCAAAGGCCGAGCTCCTTAGGTTGTGGCACACCCTGAAGGGAGGGCAGATGGTGGGAAGAGACCACGGGGCTCCCTGCAGCCAGAGCCCAGGGCTGGGTGACGGGATCAGAAGCTTCCTATCGGAAGAGGTCCTGGAGTGCAGGTGGGACCGGCTGGCGAGGGATGGAAGGCAGAAACATTGTGGGGAGGGCGAGTTCCCCCAGAGTGGAAGAAGTAAAGGGCATGTTGTGGAGCGTCTCAGAAACCCCTACACTTGGCGTGTGAGGTAGGTGGGGACAAGCCTGAGGACTTGGGCTGGAGACGACTCCGGAAAGGTTCATGCAGGTTTTTAGAGACCTTTTCCAATTTTTTTATTGTGGTAAAATTCACAAAACACAAAATTTACTATTTTCGCCATTTTTAAATTACAGTTCAGTAGTACTAAATGCATTCATGTTGTGCAACCACCACATCTACCTCCAGAACCCTTCTCATCCTGTAAGACTGAAACTCTGACCCCATTAACACTAACTCCCCTCCCCTCCCCCAGCCCCAGGCACCCACCCTTCTACTGTCCTGTCTCTATGAGTCTGACTCTGGGGAACCTCATGGAAGTGCATTCCTACAGTGTCAGTCCTTTCGTGTCTGGTTTATTTAATTCGGAGTAAAGTCCTTAAGGTTCATCCACGGTGTAGCAGAGTTTCCTTCCTTTTCAAGGCTGAAGAATATTCCATGGTATGTACAGACCAATTTTGTTACCCATTCTTTTGTCAGTGGACACTTGGGCTGTTTCCATGTTTTAGCTTTGTGAATAATGCTGCTGTGAACATCAGGCTACAAACATCTGCTCAAGACCCTGCTTCCAATGCTTCTGGATATACACTCGGATGTGGAATTGCCAGATCAGATGATAATTTCACTCTTAATTTTTTTGAGGGACCATCAAACCATTTCCCACAGTGGCTGCACCATTTTGCATTCCCATAAACAGTGCACAAGGGCTCCAATTTTTCCACCTCCTCACCAACACTTGTTTTCTGGGTTTTGGTAATGGCCAGCCTAATGGGTGTGAGATGGTATCTCATTTCGGTTTTGACTTGCATTTCCTGAATGCTTAGAGACTGTCCAGCTCTTCCCCATTTTATTCATTACAAATCTATGGCAGAGTTGAAAGAGTAGTGTGAATATCTGGATCCAATGATTATTGTCTATTGAGTGTAAACTACAGTCTCTGTGACAGCTCTCCCCTGAACACTTCGGCATGCGTTGTTCTAGAGAATCTGAACCTAGGCTCATTTGTGGCAGGGGAATGGTCTAATGTCCTTCACTACTGCAGACAGTGAGGAAAAAACTATGCAGCCGACAGATATTTGCAATCGGGGAGCAATGAGGAGGCCATTGGGATGGTTCAGACCAGAGGAGCTGCTGAGGGCTGCTGAAGGTCAGGTGTGAATGGAAAGAGGTGGAGCGACATTCAGATTTCCTGCCAGTCGTATGGGAAGCCAGGGTACCACTCTCTGACAGAGACTAAAGGGAGAAGAAGCAGGTTGGGGAGGAAAAATGATTGCAGGTTGGCATATGTTGATTTTGAGGTATCTGAGGACATTCGGGGGAAGGTTGGACACAAGGAGCTGGATGCCAGTCAGTAACTGAGGGACATAATGCCCCACATGATCAGATACAGAGGCCCATTGGATAGGAGGCCTGTGGATTCTTTCTCCTCTGGACAGGCAGTGGTTGGACGGTCAGCGAACAGAGAGCTGGATGACAGGAGGGAGGCTGTGTGCATTAGGGAAGATTTCTCAGGAGGAAGTAATTAAATGATCCGGCAGTAACGGCTGGCACCTATCAAGCCCTTACGCTGGGCTCCGCACCGTGCCAGCAGGGCCCTGCGCATGTTGTCTTGTTTTCTCTCCAAGACATGCATGTACTACTCCTAGGATTCTAACTTTGCAGATGAAGAAACTGAGGCTTAGTGAGATCTGGCATTGCGACCAAGGTCATAAAGCAAATATGTGGATAAAACTTAAGCTTTAACTCCCTGGTTTTATTAACGACTCACAGAAACCTTTCTTTGAGGAAGCGTTCCTATAGTGACCTGGGCGTTTCTCCAGTTGTCTTATTGTACCCCTGGCTTAATGCTGGTCACTCTTGCCTGCCTGCCAATGTTGCCTAGAGCTGAGCTAGCATCCCTACAGCTTTTTTTTTTTCTAATTTTTTTATGTTGATTTCTTTTTGAGAGAGTGACAAAGCACGAGCAGGGGAGGGGCAGAGAGAGAGAGGGAAACACAGAATCCAAAGCAGGCTCCAGGCTCTGAACTGTCAGCGCAGAGCCCAACTCACAGGGCTCAAACTCATTCATGAGATTAGGACCTGAGCCCAAGTTGGATGCTTAACTGACCGAGCCTCCCAGGTGCCCCTCATCCCCCCACAGCTTTTTCTACAAAAAATCCTTCGCAAAGGCATTTCCCCCA
Organism: Suricata suricatta; assembly: GCF_006229205.1. NCBI lineage: Eukaryota > Metazoa > Chordata > Mammalia > Carnivora > Herpestidae > Suricata > Suricata suricatta. The sequence goes on along the minus strand of NC_043706.1, from coordinate 24,270,897 downwards.
GCACTTTCACCGTGTGAGGCCGTCTGGGTCCCAGTATCTTGTCAACTCTGAAAAAGAGCATTCTCGCACATCTAAATGGCTCTGCGCTACAACCACGTCATGACAAACACATACTGGGAAGCCTGAAGCCGGGGTCTTGTGCTGTAAATCATTTCCTGCTTGATTCAGGGAGAAGGGCTCGCTCATCCTCCCAGGAGGCAGGCTGCAGCTTGACACTGCTGTGAGCTCTTTATAAACAAGTCTTCTCGCTGTCTCGACCCAAGCTGGGGTAGCCTTTGTCTTGAGCAAACGATGGGTCAGAGAAGACCTCAGTGGCCAATAAGAGAAACATACGCATCATGAAGTTCTCATGGGTGCCATGTGCACTTTGTCCTGACCAAACAAAGGAATGTTCTAAACTCTTTATTCTGCCCACGGACATAGGGCGATGTGGCAGCAGGAAGTGACCATACATGTGGTCTGTCCAGATCAGTGACAGTCTATGCCAGTGGTCCCAACTGGGAAAGTAACAGTTTATTTTTTCTCTCTTTTTGCGCTAATAAGTTTTCTCATCCTAAGTGATTTCAGAGGAGAAACAGAGTTCCTGTCCAAAGCTTCCAAGCCACCCTCTTCCCAGACTTGGACAATAGTGGGCCGAATCAGTCTCCCAAGATAAGAACGCCCATAGCCCTCACTTTGGGCTAACTATGAGACTGTTAAATACTCAGATTGTAAATACTCAGTTCGTGACTATGTAAAAGAATGAAGTCAACTCCTCAGAATAAATAAGGGCAAGTTTGTGGATGTGACTTTGTGGTCAAGGAAGCTTAGTAGGGACATAATAACCGGATTGCAGGGTCCCAAAGGCACCCTTACATTGGAGGAGACCTCAATGATCAGACCGTTTTCAAATGAGGCAGGAGTGGGGGACTGCCTGCCATCACCAGGAGAACAGGTGACCTTCCAATCCCCGGGTTTCCTGCTGTGTGGCCCTGCCTGCAGGGAGTGCGCTCCTGCAGTGTGCTGGCCGCCTGCACCGCCCCAGTGGGTCTTTGGAGGAGAAGGCAAGAACAGTAGCGTCCCCCCCCCCATAAGGACGACAGGTGTGTGCCTGCCAGCCACCTGGCATCCCACCCCTTCTCAGCAAACCCTGCCCGCTGCCATGGGCCATGCGTTCTGCTTACACACTTGCATGGCGCTTTTTGGGCATGGGGGTGCAGATACGGGGTGCTGAGGGAAGGAGTGCAGATGCCTGATTCCAGCCCCACCACATCTTCCCAGATGCTCACTCTCGGGTTCTACAGACACAGGTTTGAATGTCACCACCACCTAGCACAGTAGCACGTCCTCAGTTCCAGTCAGACTTTCTGCACAATTAACATCCTATTTTCTGATAAATGAGGTGCCTCACCATTGGTGGTCCCTCACCAACAGATGTGAGTGCCCCAGCATGTGCTACAATGCCTTCCCTCCTCCGGCCCTCCCTGGAAATTTCCAAAGGATTCCATCTGGTATTCAGCATCTTTATGTTTGTTCTTTCTACAAGTACGTTCTGTGATGAAATGAAGGGGTAAGCTTCCTGATCACATGATCTTCCTGACTTCCACAGTCGCCCATCCTTTCTGGATTAAGGCATGTAAGTATTTCCATGTTTTCCCGCAACTACATCATGGTGCCTGAATTCTCAGTCTGTGAGTGGCTGGGCCCAGCTCGCAGCACTCTCCATGCTCCATGCCCGGGTCTGTGAAAGCCACTCGGGAACACGAATCAGCAGGTGACAGCTTCCCTTTTGAGTGGGGGTCCTCACAAGTGTATCCGCAGGGTTAGGCCTGCAGGCCTGCTCCTCGGCAAGGTAGAAACAAATGAGCATTTCTCTCCAAGTAGCTGAGCCAGGGCTGCTGGATGGTTTATTCATCTTTCTGACGGGCAGCGTTCTTTCTTAGTGAGGCACAATTAGGAGCACCTGGGTGGCTCAGTCGGTTGAGCATCTGACTTCGGCTCAGGTCTTGATCTCACAGCTCATGAGTGTGAGCCCTGCATTGGGCTCTCTGTTGACAGCTCTGAGCCTGGAGCCTGCTTCGGTTTCTGTGTCTCCATCTCTCTCTGCCCCTCCCCCACTCATACTCTGTCTCTCTTTTTCTGTCTCAAAAATGAATAACCATTTAAAAAAACGCTCAGATGACCATGTCTATAGATTTGCAATTCTAGCCTCATATTAGAATCATCTGGGAAATTTAAAAAATCCCTGTGCCTAGACTCTATCCCATACCAAGTAAATCAGAATCTCTGGGCATCAACACTTTAAAAAATAAATCCCCAGGTGATACCAGTGAGCAGCCATGCTTGATAGGTTCTATAATAGTGCTTCTCAAACTTGAAAGTATATCAGATGATGGGGGCATCTGATTAAAATGCAGATTCTGAATTAGTAGGTCTGAAGAGGGGCTTGGGATTCTGCATTTCTGACATGCTCTCAGATGATCTGGATGCTGCTGGTCTAGGGACCACACTTAGCAATAGGCCTATAATAGGGTTTGGTAAAGCATGGCTCCCAGGCCAGATGCCTACTTTTGTAAATAGAGCTTTACTGGAGGACACTCATGACCAGTTGGGTAGTTTTAGCAGACTGTATGACCCAAAAGAAAGACTAAAATATTGGCTATCTGGCTCTTTATCGAAAAAATGTGCTGGTTTATGGTTAGTTTGTTTGTTTGTTTTTTAATGTTTATTTTTGAAAGAGAGAGAGACAGGATGTGAGTGGGGGAGGGGCAGAAAGAGAAGGAGACACAGAATCCGAAATGGGCTCCAGGCTCTGAGCTGTCAGCATGCTGAGCTCTTGACGCAGGGCTCGAACTCACAGACCGTGAGATCATGACCTGAGCCAAAGTCGGACACTTAACCAACGGAGCCGCCCGGGCGCCTGGTTTGTAACGGGTTAATGCCAGCGCATACGTCATGAATGGGATGACCTCAGTCAGTAGGCCGTGCTTGTTATCAGCTGGTGGTGAGTCGGAGGGTCTCACAGGAGGGCCATGGAGAACTGGGAAGTCCAGCAATTATGAGCTCTTCTGACCTCCTCTTGAAGCTTTCAGATGTGGTTTACAATTTTGGTAATGAAAATTGTTTTTCTGTATGTAACATGTACCAGAAAAAGGAAGGATAATTTGTACTCCCCTGAACATTCTTTGGCTAATACCTTTTTTAAATATTTATTTTATTTTTGAGAGAGAGAGAGAGAGAGCACTAGTGGGGGAGGTAGGTGGAGGGAAGTGGGCAGAGGATCTGAAGTGGGCTCCACACGGACAGCGAAGAGCCCCATGTGGGGCTCAAACTCACGAACCATGAGATCGTGACCTGAGCTGAAGTCAGACACTCAACTGACTGAGCCACCCAGGCGCCCCTGGCTAATGTCTTAAGCTGGGCCATCTATTAACCATAAAGTTCTAATGGATTACTACGGGGGATTTTTTACATTTAAAAATTATACAAGTAATATATGTTTGTTGAGAAAACATATATATGTATTATTTATAGTCTGAAAATCCAGAAATAATCACTATGATGTTTCCGTGTTTAACTTTTCAGGTTGTTTCTATATATACATATACCACATGCCACAGGGTAAACTGAGGCTATAACATTAGTTTTCTCATCTCTAATGGGGGGTAAATAATACCTGTGTGAAATCATTGAACATATTTACTGGTCTCTGACCCCACCTCCTGATGCAAAGCTCCTGAAACCCTTGCAATTTCCTAAGTGATAAGAACACTAGGAGAACCTCTTGTTCTGCTATTTATTCTGTGACCCCATCCCATCTCTGACACAGGGCTTTGAACCCCCCTGTATATTCCTAAATGGTAGGAGCACTTGGGGCAACTTTTGTTCTATGAGGCCACTCTGGATGGGCTTTGGGATGGGGTCCCAGTTGGAGTAAACCCTGATTAGAAGTTTGGGATTTTCAGCTTCCCTTCCCAATTCTCTTGAGAAGAGAGAGGGGCTAAAAACGGGATTAATGATCAATGATGCCTGGGGAAACCTCCCTAAAAACCCAAGAGTACAGGGTTTGGAGAGTTCCCGGGTTAGACACACGGAGGTGCTGGGAGGGTGCTGTGCCTACCCCTTCCCACATATCTTCCATCTGGATGTTCATTTGTACCCTTTAAAATACCATTTAATAAACTGGTAAATATGTTTCCCTGAGTTCTGTGAGCTGTTGCAGGAAATTAATCAAACTCAAAGAGGGGGTCACTAGAGCCTCTGATTTGTATCCAGGGAACAACCTGGACTTGTTCTTGGCTTCCTGAGTCGGAGGGAGACGTTAAAACTACAATCAGTAGGACTTTGGTCAGAAGCACAGGTGATTATCTGGGCGTGTGACTGGCATTTGAAGATGGGCAGACAGTCCCACAGGACTGACCGAACCCTTCATCTGTGGGATCTGACACTGTCTTTGGGTAGGTAGTGTCAGAATCGAATTTACTTGCAGGACACCCAGATGGTGTCACAGAGAATTGCTTGTTGTGGGGAACCCCCCCCCCACCACGTTTGGTGACCAGAAGTGTCAGAGGGCAAGTGTTCTGTGTGAGCATGGTCATAGTGTAAAAGTGAGGGAACACACAGGAGAAACACAAGACAGAAAAGGCACTGTAGGAGAAACTGGGTTTTTTCCTACACAGGGAAAAAAAAAAACAGATTTTTCTTAAAACTACCTCACAGGGTAGTTGGTAGGATTAAATGAGATCATGTCTGTAAAATGCTGAGCTCATGTTAATAGCTCACTATATGTTACATTTTGGAAATGGGATTCTATTGATATATAAACTAAGCCAGGGGGGTTGGGGACCTTAAAGCTGGCACACTTCTTTCCACGTCACTTTCTGCTGGAGAGAATTTGGCAGGAGCACCACACCTATCTCGAAGGGATGCTGAGAAGTGCAATATGTCTGGGCTGGTCAACCCAGCACAAAGCCAGGACTGCAGAGCAGGGAGAATGGGATTCGGTGGAAAGCTCATCTCTGCCACAATGTACTGCACCCATTTTGCTTTTGCTTTTTGATATGCATAGTTTATAAATTAATGATAGTAATCTTTTGACTGATATATATATATTGCCAAGTTTTTCTTTGGCATCCTTTCTCATTTTTCACATTGTTTATGGAATTTGCTCTTTAAAAATAACTTTTATTAAGGGAAGCCTGGGTGGCTCAGTCAGATGAGTGTCCAACTTCGGCTCAGGTCATGATCTCATTGTGAGTTTGAGTCCCACATCAAGCGGGCTCTGGGCTGTCAGCACGGAGCACACTTTGAATCCTCTGTCTGCCCCCTTGCCCCTCCCCCACTTGTTCTCTCTCTCTCTCTTTCTCTCTCTCTCTCAAAATAAATAAATAAACTTAAAAAAAATTTAAACCCATAATTTTTAACGACTGCTTAATATTCTATCATACTGACATTTAATATTTTATTCCATAGTCTTTCTAATTTTGCTTCCAGTGTTTTCACTATTACAGATAATGTCTCAGTAAATGTCTTTCTGCACAAACCCTTGGCCCTTCCTGCACGCATGCAGTAGGTGTACGTGAAGCGCTCACAACGTGCCAAGCACCGTGCTAGGGCTAGGGAGCCATCAACTAAAAAGCCGCCGTCATCACTCTTGTCCTGGAGTTCACTGTTTCACACTGTTTTTTCAGCATGAGTTTCTAGAAGCGGAATTGCTTGTGTCAGAGACGGAGCTGAGCTGGAGCTGGACACAGCGGAGCCTGTGAAGGGAGGAGCAGGGGTCTCCTGCTCCTGCTTCTGGGGGCGTGTCTGACAAAACTGTCCCTAGGGGCTGCACTGACTCTGGACAGGCTTCTCATGAGCAAGCTGATGTCTAGTTGTCTGTGCCTACAGCAGGCTGTGCATCATTTAAGGTTTGGTTGAAACGTCCCTTAACACATAAATGAATATTGCTATCCACAATAGCCAAAGTATGGAAAGAGTCCAAATGTCCATTGACAGATGAATGGATAAAGAAGATGTGGTGTATGTACATACAATGGAGTATTACTTGGCAATCCAAAAGAATGAACTCTTGTCATTTACAACAACAAAGATGGAACTAGAGTGTATTATGCTAAGTGAAATTAGTCAGAGAAAGAAAAATATCATATGACTTCGCTCATATGTGCAATTTCAGATACAAAACAGATGAACATATGGGAAGAGAGGGGGACAAAACATAAGAGACTCTTAAATATAGAGAACAAACAGGGTTACTGGATGGTCCGTGGGTGGGGGGAGGGGCTAAATGAGCCAGGGGCATGAAGGAAGACCCTTGTTGGGATGAGCACTGGGGGTTACATATGGGGGATGGATCACTGGATTCTACTTCTGAAATCATTCTTGCACTATATGCTAACTAACTTGGATATAAATTTAAAAAATAATAAAAAATGAAAAACAAAACAACATAAATACAAGAAGTGACTCACATACATGCGTGTGCTTCTCGGGCAATAGTGGACTTTAGTGTCCAACAGGAGAGCATCTGGATCTTTGGTAGGGGGGTTGATGAGAAGAAACTATAAATAACCATAGTCATCACTTCTGCCCCTGATATGTGTGGAGCCCCAGGCAAGCATTCAAATGGAGATTGAAAAGTTGTTCATTGAACTGTTAAACAAAATACATTCTCCCCTGCCTTTGCAGATAGACCTTCATAACAACCCGAAGACCGAGTTCAAGTTCAGAATTTCTGGGCTCTTTGAGCTTACATGTGGCAGCGCAGTGCCTCTGGCCTACCCCCGTTTTCTTCTCACCCTCAACCCCTGAGAGTTCTCTGTGCTCCGTCCATACGCCGCTGGCAGCTGCCCCACTTTACCCTCAGGGTCTGGGATCCCGGGTGTGATCTCAGGAGGACAGACCCTGGGGAATAGATCCATGCAGGTCCTCAAAGTGGGAAACGCAGTTTGGGCAAGAAGTTGGGGCTCCCCGTTACCTGGAACACGCTCTGCAGAAAGACCTGGGCTCCACGGGAGTTCGTCCTCTCCCCAACGCGAGTGGGGAGCGAGACTGGCACGAAAGCCTGGGTCAAGAGAGAGACTGCTTTCGCCTCATCTAAGGTGTACGGCCAACAGCGGCCGTTTATTGAGCTGTGCTCTAGGCAGACCGCATTCTCCATGATTTCTGCACATTTATACTTCCAAATCAGAGTGGTCAAGGTGCTTTCTCAACTCACAGGTGGTAATGGCCCAACCAGGATTCCACCCTTGCAGCCTGACTCCAGAATCCACATTCTTTTTTTTCATTATTATTTTTATTTATTTTTAGAGAGAGAGACTGTGAGCAGAGGAGGGGCAGACAAAGAGAGAGAGAGGGAGAGAATCTTAAGCAGGTTCCATGCAGTCAGACTCCAATGTGGGTCTCGAACTCATGAAACCATGAGAACATGACCTGAGCCAGTCAGATATTTAACTGGCTGAGCCACCAGGCACCCCCAGAACCCATGCTCTTGACTGCAGTAGTTTACTGCTTCTCATAAAAGGATGGGAAGCTCTGGGTTAGATTATCTCCAGACCCGCTTCCTTCCCAGTGATGTGACTCAGCTGTGCAAAGAGGGCAGCTCCGTCTGGCCAGCTCTGTCAGAAGGGAAGGCCCAGAGAGCTCGAAGGCACTATGTCTAATATCCCACAACCCCATGATTTCATACCCCCTCACCCCCCACAGACAGTCTCAAAATATAAGTTCTATTACTAAATACTCTGAATTTGGGCTATGCAGATCATTTATGAAAATAAGCTATAGTTTCTTCTCCGAATTTTCTCAGGATTATCTCCATAAGCGGGAATGTTGAAATAGTTCCTTCCAGATGAACACTTCTCTTATCTCCTGGCGATTACGCAGTTCTCTCCTGCTTGCAAATCACAGTGTAGAGGAAATGCATTCCCTTGAAAATGCTCCTAAGTCTAGGTTTTTCCAAAATAAAAGTATTTTATCAAAACAATATTTAGACTATGGAAGCTTCTTTGCTAAGTTTTACCACCTTGGCTCTGTGGACAACGTTTTGGACAGGGCTGTGGACTTGTATCAAATCTCATGCCTGCGCCGTGGGTTTTGGAACAGTAACTGGATCATGACACAGTCTTTCACTATCCGCTCCATGCAGGCTAGCTTGGGAGCTTTGAGGAAGGAGAATGCAAGCCCCTGTCCCCTCAATCTCTCTGCAGTGTTCTCAGTGGTACCTTCACTGGCACATGGGATGAATATTTCCCCTAAATTAAATCTATTAAATATTTTATATCTCCCATATCACTCCCCCTTGGACTGAGTTAACAGGCAACGGAATAAGAACAACATATGTAGAATTTTGGCCAGTCTGATAACTCCCTGGCACAGTTCTGGAAAATGTGAAAGCAGAAGGAAGTTCTATGTAATTGCCCAAATGGGAATGATTTCAACAAGCACGTGGTTGTCCCCATGGGCAGGGGGAGGATGGTGCTTCTGTGTTTGATTGTTCTCACTTATCCAGTGGTGAAGAGTTTGTTTCATTCTCTGTGCTTGTTAGCATCGGGATCCTATAGCAACTGCCCTCCGGGTTTGTTCAGAGAGCCTTGTGGGATGGGAAGGGCTGTTTGTTCCTCCTATGTGGGTATTTTGTGACTGTGTTGGTGCCTTACAGACCAATGGGGTCATATTCTAAGTCCCAGTCTCCATTTTCTTTCCTCACTAGACTACTATTCAGTGACAGTTTAGAGCCCTCTGCCCCTGCCTTTAGGATACTGACCTTATTATTCAGCCTCCTGAATTGAGAGTTCTAGTCCTGGTTATGTTGCTTCCAAAATTTGACAAGGACATTCGAATTTTGTGTGTCTCATTTCACTAATGGTCAGTGGAGACAGAAGGACCCACCTTGCATACCTGCAGCATGGGGTAGGCATCTACCCAAGGATTATTCCAACAGACATGAGGGGGTTAGTGAGATAGACATCGGTCCTTCCTGTCAATGGAAAACCAACAGGTAAATGAGGAACTCTGGTGTGTGGGCGAGAGAACACTGAAACTTTGCAGTGCTTTGTTGTGTTTTTTTGTTTTTTGTTTTGTCTTTGTTTATTTACTTTCGAGAAAGAGAGAGAAAGAGGGAACGGCATAGAGAGAAAGCGACACAGATTTCAAAGCAGGCTCGAGGCTCTGAGCTGTCGGCACAGAGCCTGACGCAGGGCTTGAACCCATGAACTGTGAGATCTGACCTGAACCGAAGTCGGAAGCTTAACCACTGAGCACCCAGGTGTCCCCACGGTGCTCTGTATGAAAAGTTATTACTGTTTAGCATTTGTGGAGTGACCATAGCCTGTGGAGGCAGTGCTGGTCTGGGAAACTTAAAAGCTGGCTTAGTCCAGGATATCAGTCCTAAGTAGAAAATATTTGCACTAGGCTCCAAGAGCAAGCTCACAGTTCATCTGATGGTAGTTTCTGGAATTGTAGATGAGGTGCCTAGGTAGAAATGGCTTCTAGAGACTGACCTCACAAAAAACAAATCCATTTAGTCACAGTTTTCCCAAACTGTGTTCCATATTCACTTTGGAGATGTTAATATGTAGCCTGGGAAAAAATATTGTGGCCTCAAGTCAGTTTGGGAAATCTTGCATAGTACAAGTCCCTTAACAACACATAATGTCTGTTGCAGATCAAAACCATGAAAAGTTATGCATTAAATAAATCTATTAATTTTCCTTAATTTAGGTTTCTGTTCATAAGACTTTTTGGGTCTCATTTGATAAAACCTAGTTGACAAGTATTCTTTAAGGCACCAGTTTGGGAAATGCTGAGTGACAAAGGTGTGGCAAACATCATAGGTAATTACAAGAGGAACCACATGAAAGCCTACAGGTGCATTGGCCCAAATCTATTTTTAGCAGTAGAAAGCAAAACTAACCCCAAACATGTGATCTATAGACTGAATCAGTAAATCAAAACACTAATGTTTGTGCTTATTTATATTATTATTTACGGTTAATGCAGAGATGCAAATGTGCCAATTCACCAAACATTTTAGCTTTCTTATTAACTCACCTGAATATTTCTTTTTTCAATGTTTATTTATTTATTTATTTTTGAGAGAGAGAGAGAGGGAGAGAGAGAGAAAGAGAAAGAGAGAGAGAGAGAGCGCGCGCCCGCATGAGCACAAGCTGGGGAGGAGCAGAGAGAGAGAGAGGGAGACACAAAATCTGAAGCAGGTTCCAGGCTCTGAGCTGTCATCACAAAGCCCCTCAACTGGGCTTGAACTCATGGACCAGAGATCATGACCTAAGCCAAAGTCAGACGCTTAAACAACTGAGCCACCCAGGAGCCCTTCACCTGAATATTTTTCATTTAAACTTACTATTTTTTAACATTTGTTTATTATTGAGAAACAGAGAGACAGAGCATGAGCATGGGAGGCAGGGCAGAGAGGGGGAGACACAGAATCCGAAGCAGCTGCAGGCTCTGAGCTGTGGGCACAGAGCCCGATGCGGGGCTCGAGCTCACAAACTGTGAGATCATGACCTGAGCCGAAGTCGGACGCTTAACCGACTGAGCCACCCAGGTGCCCCTAAACTTACTATTTTAGACAAATATTTGAATCTTGACTCCATTACTTTTACAAATTTGGGTGAGTCAGGTGACCTCTCCTTTACCAGGAATGAAGATAAAATCTAGTGACAGGGCTGTTGAGCGCAGGGGACATAATTACATTATTGTGCTTGGTACACAGTGGATACTTTGTAAATGATGGCTCTCCCCTGCCTTACAAACTTACTAAAACACAGACAGAAGCTCTATATGAAGTCCATATGTTCTGAAATGTAGCTAGTACTAACTCCCCAAGGCTATTATAGAATTGAGGAAAAATTTGTTTCATGCTTATTCATCTTGTATAGTCATAAAAGAAAACCTTAAAATAGATTTCTTGAATTCTGGTGCCACTTCCTTAACCTCAGGACAGGAGACTGTGGGTATGAGGATGAAATCATCACAGAAAGCTGAAGTGGCACTTCTGTCGCTGCGGCTGTGGCCACTGGGGATAGTCCCTCCTCTAGCTGGGTAGACTATGGCCAGGACTGATGTCACCCTAAAAGCTCACTTCCTTTACCCAATTTTTCTTTTTACGTATGTGCATAAGTAATTTGAGAGGGAAAGTTTCTGCCAAAAATCCAGAGGGAAGTGGCACTTATTTTTACATCCCTGGTGTCTTAAACCCTGGGAGTCTCCTTTCTATAGTATCTTCTCTCTGAAGAAGCTGGAACGGTCCATCCAGCCATCAGCAACATCCAACATCAACGTTTACTAAGTACCTGCAGTGCACCAGTCAGTGAACCCCCTGCCCTCATGGAATGCAGTGACCAGAAGGGGATGACATTAGGATCTAAGGTACTTGATGGAGGGCCCACACATAGCGATGTGTAGGTGACCACCAGGGTCACTTTTCTAGGTCACCGGCATTCTGGCATAAGCCATGACTAAACTATAGCTGTCATTTAAAAGTTTTAGGATCTACTTTCAAGAGAATAAATGAATAAATATTGAGTACCTGTTAACCATTTGTGGACACAGCCTTTTTGTCTTTATCCACCAGGCAGTCCCAGGTATGAGACCCTCTGATACATATGAAACCACATTTTCTTCTAAAAACACCATTGACTCAGACTTGCTCTACTATCTGATATGAAGCTTCAGACATCTAATACAATTTGTCTTTGTTTTATAAGATCCAAAGGCTTTATGGATACATTTGGTGCAAAACAGTGCAAGTGCCAAGCCTTCTAATCAGTACCTATGAAAAAAATCTATGACTAGGGCATGCCTTTCTGAAGCATTCTCTGATTAAAATGTAGGAACTACAGACTTCTGGAAACTGGTAAAAGAAAGCAGGCACGTGAAACTGGCAAAGGATGGTTGGCATATGTAAGTTAGGCACCATGAGCAACTATCACATTTAATCTTCCCAGAAATCCTATAAAAGAGTTTGTATTTCCCAAACAGAGAGTTGAGGCTCAAAGAGGTTAAGTAATTGACCAAGATTTAATCCAGATCTATCTGCCTTCCAGTCTATTGTCTTTCTGCTGTGCTATGTGGAACTCTGCCGTGGGAGTTCAGATAAGGCGGTGACATCTGATGAATAAGGCAATTAAACAATGGTTTCCCAATCTTTAACTTCTCTAGAAGTGGGAACCCTACAGCCATCCATTTTCAGCCCCTGGGGTAATGGAATAAGAGGCTTTGGGGAGTTCTGCCCTTTTCCAGCTGGGTGGCCTTGGATGAAACACTCCCAGTCATCATGAGCCATCAGCTTCCTCAGCCCCAAAATGGGAATAACCATGATGCTAAGATGAAAATAGTAACAATGCACCAGAGTAGGAGGGGTGAAAGCTGAGGTTTTAGAGCGAGGCAGGTATTTGTATCCCTGGTTGAGCACTTACAAGCTGGGTAACCTTGAGGAATTTACTTAAATTCTCTGGGCTGCAATTTCCTTATCTGACCTCTGGCAAAAACAAAAGTTCCTCCCTCAGTATTGTTGCAAGGATTACAGTCATGAATAAATGTACCCAGGTCAACACTGAGCACAGTGATTAGGAGGTTGTAAGGACTCAATAAAAGTTACCCACTGTGATTACCCACACTGACTAACTCGCAAGGATCTTGTCACTCTTGAAATTTAAAGCAATAACATGAATGGGAAGGTGTTTTGTAAACTGTAAAGTTTACACTGTCATGTTACTTATCATTAGAGGTGGTAATAGTTGTGGTTGTAGTGTGCTTACTATTAATACTTTTTCTTTGTAGTTATGCTCTGAGAAAGACTACTCCCTGCCCTGGAAGATAGAGATGTCAACCAAGTATGTGTGGATACCAGGAGCAGAACTAACACCATATTAAGGTAAGAGCCAATTTACCTGGAGTGGCCGTCACAGGTGAAATGGACATTGAAGAAGGAAACATTGGATCTTACCCATAACACAGCTGGCCTTCTCCCCCAACCAGTGCTGGCATCCCCAGCATTCACTCCTAAACTGAGGATTCATTCCAGTCAGCTCAGCTGGAAAAGCGTGCCAACGAATAGCCTGGACATCGAGAAGGGAACAACCCAGAGAGGTGATGTATGTGTGAGACACACAGAAGCTTCAGGTCCACAGCTGTCCCCACTGGAACTACAGCAGTGTGCCCAGCTCTCCAAAAGTTGGCTGAAATACTTTGCAAGGAAATAAAACAGGCTGATGCCTTTCTAGAATGGCTGTGGCAAATCGCTACAAGTGTGCAGACACTCCATTCTCCTATTCCCATGGCAGACCTCACCAACTGATGGTCTCACCCTTTCCTGCTGAGCCCAGGTAGGACTTCGGGATCCCTTCCAGCAGAGTACACCAGGCAGATGGCCAAGGTTTTCATACAGGGTGAAATCCAAGGGTAATCCCACTCGATAATATCGGCCTACTAGCCATCCAACATTCCTGAGGGTGGGGCAATGGCCGACCCCACCAAGTGTCTACCTAACAGCTACTCCCCTCCTCTTCCTCTTTCTTGGCAGAATCTACATTGCATTATGGAGGCTGAAAAATATCAGGTACTCGGTTTCCCAGCCTCCTCTGTGGAGAAGACATAGGTATTTTTTTAATCCTGGCTAACAGGGCACAAGGGATGTCTCCTGTGCAACTTCCAGCGAAAGCTCTCCTCCCTAATAGAAGAGATGTGGAGAGAACCGCTCCCTATGCTTCAGCCTTGCTTGTGTGGAGACGCAATGTCACAGGCCGTCAACATGGTCTTGTAACCATAAGGGGCCAAACCTAAAAATGAAAACCAGTGTTCTGTAGATGGTGGGGCCGAGAGATGCAGACCGCCTGGGCCTGCCATGGCATTCTTCATGGCTAAGCTTGCAAATTTGGGAACCACTCACTTCTGCCATTCCTGTGTTATGAGAAAATAAGGCCTTGTTTGAGCCACTTTTCCTTGGATATGCTATTACTGCAGACAAAAGCATCCCCTACCTTAAATGGTAGAGCATATCTCCCAGTAAAAATGCTGAATATGCCAATTGCTTATTTTCTCAGCTTCCTGCACCATTCGGAATGGGCATATTATTTAGGCTCCCCCAATCAAATGCACCCATGCCGAGCCTTGGGTCAGAAGCTAGTGGCATGAAGAAATAGAAATGGTGCAGAATCCATGGTAGTGAAGGAGGCAGGAGCTGTGTCCAGTGTCCACAGGTGGCAGTGCTAGTGGCTCTGGCTACAGTGGGAATCTGAGGTCCAGCGAGGTCCAGGTCACTTAGGAGTGCCTCAGCTGCAGCAGCAGTGGCATTGCTTGGAGTGGGTTGGGGAAGGGAGTGCCTGGCTGCATAGCTTCCAAACCTGACTCTATATCCTTCCAAGAGATTTTGAGCTTCTCAGTATCTTTTTAATCAATTCCCATTTTGCTTAAAAAAGCAAAGTTGGTTTCTGTTGCTTACAACTAAAATACCGACAGATACAACACCACCCATCCAGTGGTAAGAATGAATGATACTATGTAAAAGGAGCCCCTTGTTGGCAAACTGCCCACTCCCTGCCATCTCTTTTAAGCATATAAACAGATACATCTCTAAGTCTTAGTGTGTAAAACAAACACACAAAAAAAACCAAGAACATGTTTTATTTTATGTATTTGGATTTCCATGGTGAGGGAGGTATGAAATTAAATTAATCGTTAAGATCACCCTCCCAAAACACACATGAAGCAATATTTTCTACTTCCTGGAAGGAAACAGGAGCTTAACTCGTCTCTCCTTTGTGGTTGCTCAGAATGTCCACAGTGACCCAGTTACCATAGTGAGAGCTTCCTTTTCAAAGCACAGTGGAGAGACAACCAGTTCGGAATGTGTTCCAACAGTCATGTGATTCTTTCCTGCTCCCAGAGACACCAGTTTCACTGTAAACTCTATGCACTGTTGCATCATTCCTTTATATCGACCTTATGCTGTGGAGGCTCCTAAACCCTTGGTGTGAGGCCAGCTGAGGTTTTGGAAGCAGCTTTTTTTTTCCCTCTGATCCTATTTTGAGTTCCTCAAAGGGTGAGGCTCTGAGTGAAGCTTGAAGACACAGGCAGAAGATATGAGAGCCAAGAGCAAAACCAAGCTTCCCCTTCTTCAGGCTCTTAAGCTAACTGGGCCTCAGTGGTAGACCAGATGCCTGGCACTGGCTCTTTTGGCCAGGGTAGTGATCTCTAGATGGAAACTATTGCCACAGGCTTTCTTGCCTCAGATCCTAATTTCTGGCTATTCTCCCCATCTCCAACCTCTTTCTTCTTCAGTTAATCAGTGATAATGGTAATAATAATAACCACCTTTTTATTAAGTACATACTATCAGCCTTACTATATGCAAGATGGTTTAAATACATTATTTAATTTAATGCTCTGATCTCAGCAAGGTATTTTTAACCCCCACTTTATGGATGAGAAAACTGAGATGCAGGGAGGTGAAGAAAACACATTAAGTTCACTAGTGGATAATTTACCCAATGGAACTCTGATGCAGAGGTTCATTCTGGGTGTGACTGTGCCCACTTAACACAGGGCACAGAAGCTTCATGCCCATCAATCAGAACACACACCCACGTAACATGGAGTTATATTTAGACAGGCCGAAGCCATGTGACCCATGGTAACCTTTCTTCATAAAAGCAAATAAATAAAGCAAAGCCTTTTTCTTGTGATTTAGAGTAACAAGGAGAAGAATTTCTTCCAAGAATGATTAGCCCCAAAGATATGCAAAAAATGTCTGACCAAACACAAGGTTTAATGATATGACATTCTTGCTGCCGGTCAGCAGGCCTCTTCGTCATCACCTATGTCTGAGATACTCCCATTTAAACAATAAACAATGAACCTCTTGTTGAAGCCCTGGTCAAACTTACCACCAGGAGGAACATGTTTTAAAACGCTTACAATAAGAGATGATGGATTTTGCGTTTGTGAAATAATTGTATATAGAACAAAAAGACACATGTAGATGTGTTGTTAAAAGGGAAACAGATTTCTGAGTTTTAGTACATCTAAAAAGAGCTCTAAACCTTTTATTTTAAGCTAGTGAAATTGAAAACAATACTTAGCAGCTCAGTAATAGGATGACATCATAGGTATGTGTGCTTGGGCTGAGGGATTCATTCTTTCAACAAACTCTTACTGAATGTTTTCTATGTGCCAGACACTTGGTATAAGGATCTGGAGAGGTAAGGAAGAAACCACACAGGTCACTGACCCAGGAATGAGGTGGCTGAAGAAGGCTTTCCATGGCCTGGCAAACTGCATCCTGAGGGCAGCCCAGCCCGTAGCCTAGGGGGTTACTGGAGAACAGTCACATCATTTATTGATATACTGTCTATGGCTTCTTCTATCACAGCAGAGGTGAGTAGTTAGGACAGAGACTATATGTCCACGAAGCCTAAAACCATTACTATCTGGCTCTTTATAGAAAAAGGGCCAGTCCCTGGTCTAGGAAGAGACACTACAGGCCTAGACTAGGACCCTGCCAACAGAAATAAAGATGGGGACGTACAGCCTGGTAAGCTTTACAAGGCCGCATCTGTAGGGCAGAATGGGAGCCAGAGGAAGGGAAACGGGCCAGGCATCCACCTTACCCTTGGGGCCTAGAAGGAGGGACCTTTCTCCCAAGCCATCTCTTTCCCATCCTGTAGGTGTTGAGTGCAGATGCCAGCATTTCTTGGTGCCCAGTAGAGCAAACTATTTATATGTTTATCAAACACACTCCTATATTAATGGGAATGACCTTTTGTTCTAGAGAGACCGGGAGAATACGCTTAAAACAAATACCTCTTTTTTTGAGTTAATAGTTCCTTAAAATATTGCTCACTGCTTTATCTAATGCTGCCATAGAAATCAAAAGGAGGCCAGCCACTTAAAATAAAATATGGCAATATTGAATCTGGCAAGTTAAAATCTATAAAAGTGTTTTTCATAATCGTTTTCATGACTGTACTAATCCAAAATAAAGCACTATCAGATAATTTAATCTTTAATGATAAAAATTTAATGAAGTAGTGGCCAGGTGACTTGATAGTAAATCTTTGCTTTACTACTTTATCTTAATGAGAGAATTAATGATAGGTTCAAGGTAGATGAAGAAGTCTGCTAGGGGGGCAAGATCACCTTGAGGAATTCTTTTTTTTTAAATTTTTTTACATTTATTTATTTTTGAGAGACAGAGAGCAAGTAGGGGAGGGGCAGAGAGAGAAGCAGACACAGATTCCAAAGTAAGCTTCAGGCTCTGACCTGTCAGCACAGAGCCTGACACAGGACTCAAACCCGCAAACTGTGAGATCATGATCTAAGCTGAAGTTGGACGCTCAACTGACTGAGCCACCCAGATGCCCAAGGAACTCTTGACTGTAGGCCTCTCTCTTACAACCATGGATCTGTGAGAATGTGCAAAGACCTCAACCTTACAAACATCAGGAATCATGTCACGTTAAGTCCTTCAGGGCAAATTAACCCTCTTAATGACTTTTCAACTCAGCAAACAGTATCAGGGCCTACTGGGTAAAGTACAGCCATGCCCTGCTCTGGGGTGGCAGAAAGATCAGGAGGACCAAGTGTTTACCCTGAATGAGCTATCAGTCAGCTGGAAAGGCCAGAGGGTCAGTGTGTGTCTGAATAAGTCATACGTGGTTTATTCTTAGTAGAGGTAGAATCATATTGTCATTGACAGCTAGTCTACCCATCACAACTTCCTAATCTACCAACAGCACCACCTCCCTCTTGCCCCTGCCCTACTGTGCTGCTGCCAAACACAGAGCATCCTGGCCCTGTTTCCTCCCACTCCCCTACCCAATCCAAGTGCCCCTAGCTCCTGGCCACAGTGAGGGGTCCAGACCTTCCCCAGACTTGCTAAGTTGTTGCCAGGAGGGTACAGCCTTTCCACTCTTGGTGCAAAGTTGGAGGTACAGTCAGAGCACAGCCAACAAGTGCTCTTCTCATGGATATAGAGTTTGGGGTACCGATTCTGATGATGCTCACAGAGAAGCCAGGAGTGCTATGACCTCAGTCAAATCTCTGCTTCCTGGCATCCCTGTCCAGCCCACAGTTTGCCTTTGAAACCGGCCCGGTTTTGTGTAAGTCTGAGTTGAGTTTCTAGCCCTTGCAAAAAAAATTCTGACTAGTAAAACTGTGACCACAGAAGCAGAGGAGAGGGAGGTACTGGGCATGAGAACCCCCAGCTGAGAACTGAAGACTGAGTAAGCTTCTTACAGGCAAAGGCAAGAAACA